>NW_028258161.1:1818181-2121212 GCF_053883595.1 Heterocephalus glaber | reverse complement strand
AGGTGCTGGTGAGCAACCCTCTGAAAAGAAGAAGCTGCCATAGCTGAAGGAAGCAATGGGGAAAGGTCACTGGCTGTACCCCGAAGCCCATGTTGGACAAAGACCTTGTGTAATCAGATGGGCACCAGATTCATGTTGGAAGACTCACCTCTAAAATTCTGATTCCATGTCCCAGGTTATAGCTAGGTTTTTTTTCTCAAGGCTGCTCGGCTATACAGATTAATATAGTTTAAAGAGTCCATATATTATAATAAGTCATCGGTAATAGACATTTGTGGAGTCTGAGGAAGACCAAATGATAAGAAACAAAGATATCTTCTAGTTTGGGTTATCTTGCTGTCACCTGCTGGTGGCATACATCTTGGGAAAATGTGACAAGTGTCCTGTCTTCTCCTGAGAGTGTAAGGAGGACTACAGGGGTCATGTTGAGCTTCAGGTACTGCCACACCACTGTGGATCAGGGCACACAGCTTCACAAAGGTCAGCTCTTATTCCCACTGAGGAGGCTGAGGAAAGAACTCTGGAGTCCGGCCTCTAGCAGAAATCTCATTCTCAGAGAGAGAAGGAGATGCCTGCAATCCTCTTCCCCTGTCAGGACACCAATACCTTCTCTCCTTCATGGACACTCCACTTCCCCCAACAAGTTCTCCATATTGCTGATACCTGGAGCCTGGCTGCAGAGTTTGTTTCCATATTGCAGAAGGCATAAACAGGACAGTCACACCCCTCCACACTGCTCCCACCGCTCCCATCATGGCCATCTTGGGAAACCAGCAGCTACTAGGATGCAGTCCCATCATGAGCTGGTGTTGTAAATGGAGTCACTGCTTATCTAATAGCAAGTTGGAGTAGGAAGTAGCAAAGCTGACCTTCCAGGTTCACATCGTTGATGTGCTATGTTTTTACTATTGGTTCTTTTGCAAAAAACAACTAGAGGCAAGTGGCTTTTGAACTTTGAGACTTCATCCAAATGTGAACTTAGTCTAAGTAGGTGGAAAGTTTTGGCAAGAAAAGAGAATGGTTGAGGTTCATCTATGGGAGGGATGGAGGGACCCTGTTGGTGCTGGGCCACGTGGTGCTAGCAGGACAATGACCCATGGAGACATTCTGTGATATGGTAGCTAACCCTCACCTGCAACTTATTGCACATGCATCCTGTTTTATGCCCTTCACAAACACTTCATTTAATCCTTAACAGTTACCCTGCAGAGAGAGGTAAGGAGTAATAGTAACCCCATTCACAGATGGGAAAACTGCAACATAAAAATTCAGTGACTTGGAATTTGCAGCACCAGGTCTTGAACTTGGGCAATGTCCATCAAGTCCAGTGCATCATAGTCTTTACACCCTGAGCAGGAGGGAGAAGGGCAGTTTGAAACCACCTCCAAATAACAGAGAAAAGAAAATCCAAAGCACCTTTCAGTTATTTATGTGAATGGCGTAACTCCCACGTTACCCAATAGTAATGATAGGGTATCACTGAACATGTCATATTCGTTTTATAAGTCTTGTTTTATGATGATGGCTAATGTATGCAGTCTCCATAGCCTTTTGCATTTACTGTAGAGATAGCTGCTGACAGATTTTTTAAATTGGAGAAAACTGCTTTGGTGAGCTTTTATGCCCTTCCTGACTTTTGGCCTCAGATTGAAGCACAAATTTTTATCCACAGAAGTCAACAACTTTCACTTGAGTGGGAAAAATGCAGATATGCTACTGTCTTGTAGTTTAGATAGAGGTCATCATCTTCTTCCTCTTCCTGTCTTCCCCTCCTCTTCCTCCTCTTTTTCTTCCTCCTCCTCCTCCTTCCTCTCTCTCTCTCTCTCTCTCTCTCTCTCTCTCTCTCTCTCTCTCTCTGGTACAGGGGATTGAACCCAAGGCAGTCACACTGAACTACATCCCAGCCCTTTTTCACTGTTTATTCAGAGACAGTTGGTAATTTTTTATTCAGACACTAAGTTGCTAAATTGCCTGGGCTGGTCTTGAACTTGTAATTCTGCCTTAGCCTCCCAGAGTGCTGAAATTATAGGTGTGTCTTTGTTATTTTCTCATTGCTGGGACAATATATCCTACACCTATAAGTTAAAGGAGGAAAGGCTTATTTTAGCTCTCAGTTTGTAGAGGTTTCAGTTCACAGGGCTGGCTCCAAGGTAGGGCGGCGTGGCAGAGAGGCATGCTAGAGGAGAAACAGTCTGTGGCATGGCAGGCAGGAGGCAGTGTGACTTTTTTCATTCTCTTTTTATTCCATCCAGGCTACAAGCCTATTGGTTGGTGCCACCCACACCCAGGATGGGTCTTCTGTCATGCAGTAAATTCATCACCCACCTAGAACTATGCTAAACCAGTCAGTGGACTAATCCAGTACCTCACACCCATGATCCGGTTACTCCCGAAAGCCCCACCTATGAGCACATGAGGCTTTGTGGGGGACATCTAGAAGCAAGTGATAACAAGGCATGAGCCGTCATGCCCAGCATAGACCTACATTCTACTGAGCATCTACCATATGAAGGCAGATTTTTTTTTTCAGTCACGTCTGCCTCCCTCTAGAGAAGCCTGCTTCAGGATCTTCAGCTCAAGCCCTGCAGTCAGCACATAGCATAACCTGGCTTTGTCTTTCAGAAGCTACAACAAGACCTTGGAGGTTAGGAAATTCTTCAGTGGCTCCCTCCTCTGAGGGCCACCTAAGTCAAGCCACCTCTGCTCTTGATTCAATTCTTTTTTTTTTTTTTTTAGATGAGTCTTGCTGTGTTCCCTGCTAGGCCTCAAACTTACAATCCTTCTGCCTCCCTTGAGTCAATGGAATAGGCAAGGCTTGGTGTGGGATTTCCCAGCATGGTGTTCCCAACACAGGGTTATTAGCTTTCCATGGGCAAATTCCCAGACTCCATCACAGCTCTTTGAGCAAGGAAAACTGATCTTGCTGGTGTTTGGTGTCAGCAAAGTCACTTTGTCCTGAGGGTTCCTTTACCCCTTGGTGGGAGGTCTTTTCCTGTCTCTGACATCCCCAGCCCCAACATGGACTGGGGTGGTTCTCATCGCTGGAGCACTCTTGCCTGGCCCACTGGCATGGGGCTTAGCTGTTCTCTGGGCTTCTTGTATTGCTTTCTACTGTCTTGTTTAATTTTGAGGGCTTTATAAAGTGCTTAAAGCAGGCATGGTGGTGCATGGGTGCCTGTAATTTCAGCTCTTTGGGAGACTCAAGCAGAAGGATCCAGCCCAGCTTGGGCAATTTAGCAATTTAAAGAGACCTTGACACAAAATAAAAATGGGTTGGGGGGTGTACCCAGTACAAAGGCCCAGGTTCAAACCTCAGTATCAGAAAAAGGAAAAAAATGCACCTGAGGAGGCTCAGGGGAAGAGCTGGCGGGCCAAGTTATCCTGCCTAGCCCCACAGCATTTGGTCATCTTGTTATCTAGCAAGGCTAATAGTGACAGCATTTTTGTCCCATCTGATGCATCTCAGTTTTTGTCAGTGTCCTCCTGTGCCGATGCCAGTACGATCTAGGGGAAAATACAGGTCTAGGAATTCAGGAACTGAGGCACAGCTCTATTTCTGCCACTGTGTTACCTGAGAAAAGACACACAAGCTGTTTGTGCCTCCATTTCTTCAACTGAGTCATGAGGTTAATAATGCCCATGTGACATTAATTCAGGGTTTCTCAACCAGGGCACTGTTGACACCTTGGCCTGGATAAGTTCTGGGCTGTGTCGGCTGTCCTCGTCAGATGGTTGGCAGTATCCCTGGCCTGCACCTACTAAATGTAAATAGCACCTCCCAGTTGTGACAACCAAAAGTATCCCCAGGTGTACCCAAGTGTCCCTGGGGGAGAAATTCCCTCAGGTAGACCACATCAACACATACGGTTATCAAGACGTGTTAAATAACTGTGCAGGAGCACAGGGCATCATGCTGCTTTTCATCCTCCTCCTGTAGCGTGCTGCTCTACGCAACTCAAGGAAGTGTGCATCTCTGTTGACTAGAGTCAGTACCTACTATCTGTCAAGTGAAGAGTCAGAGATGAGTAGCCCTGCCTGTTATCAGGGGTGATGAATTCTCATGGGAGGAAGAGTTAAGCACAGAAATGACAAGAATGCAAAGTGTATATGCCTGAGACTGGGGAGCAGTTTCAGGGACCAGAGAGGAGAAGCTTCACTTTGAGTGTTTTAGTCACTTCCTCATCACTGGGACACAATACCCAACTCACAACTTCAATGAGAAGAGGTTTATTTTGGCTCTCATTTTTTAGAGGACTCAGACCATAGCTGACAGAAAGGCCATGGTGCAGTGGAAGGGTCTGGTGGGGGAAAGGTACTCAGGTCATGGCAGCCAGGAAGCAGAGACGGAAGGAGCTAGGGACAGGAATACACCCTTCCTAGTCAGGCCCCTGTGCCCCATCTCCAACCAGGCCCCACCTCCTAATAGCCCATCAGCCATGAGTCATTAGTAAACGAATCCACTGGTGCATACAGCATCCCCATGAGGCAGTCACCTTTCAAAAGCACCACCGCGAATACATGTGGCTTCTAGGGGACATTTAGCTCTAAACCACAAGGTGATGAAGGCTCAGTAGGGTTTCAGCAGACAGAGATGAGACAGCCCAGCCTAGAGGCAGTGGAGACGGGGTCGTGTGGTCCAGGTAGCTGAGCACATAGGCCTGGATGAGCAGCCAGCAGGATGTCAGACCGTGGCCAGTTTCTGAAGGCTCCAAATGCCAGGTCCGCACATTAGACCTTAGCCAGCACTGGGTGAGCTTGCTGGGATCTGAGCCGTGGAGTGAGGTGGTCAGTGCTGCAGTTAAGGAGGTGGGTGGGCATGTCAGAAGTGGATCAGAGTGAGGAACAGCCAGGTCCAAAATGAGGGGGATTGAGTGAGGTGATAGAGGACAGGACAAGAGGAAGGGCACAACCTGTGGAGAGGAAGCTACAAGAGAAGTAGCAGAGCGCGTGAGGGGTGAAGGAAGGAGAGGAGGCAAAAGGGAGTCAAATTTGGAATCCTGATCTCCAAGCAAAGTTTCTAAACTGGCCGTGGTGCCACACACCTGCAATCCCAGCAGTCAGGAGACTGAGCAGGCGGATTGCCATGAGTTCAAAGTCAGCCTGGACTACTCAGCGAGACCCTGTCTCCAAAACAAAAACAAAAAGAGTTTCCATTAATAGGACAGGAGAAGACAAAGAGCCAGGAACCTTGACCATTGGAGAAGGGCCACAGAAGAGCTTTCTCATATCAAGAGTTTTCTGGATTTGCCCACATCCGTGCCACTTCCTGTGGGAAGGACACAAGGCTTTGCTCAGGGCTGGGGCTTTCCCATGGAGCTGGGCTTCTCAATTCCATTTGTCTTTATTTTCAGTCTACTTATGTGACCTTCAAAAATGGCAATCAGTGAAAATCAAAAAAACAAAGCAGCTCACTGTGGGTCTTGTGTCCCTGTGAGAAGCACCTTTTTTATAAGCAGAATTAAAGTTGGGATTTAACTAAGTTAACAGCAGGAACAGAATCACATGTGGGGCTTATGCCTTGTGCTGCTGCTTCCTAATATCCTAGCAGCAACCCTGGGGTGTTCTCCATCTTGGGCCGCAGGACACAGTGGGGACAACTGTGCCTCCTGCACTGCTCCCTGGCGCAGGGAGCAGGACCCCATGTTAGTGTCCAGGCAGAAGGCGTCCATCCTTCCCAGGACACCTCAGTCACATTCCCATTTTGTCCCCTCAGTACATGACCTGAATTTGGTCTGTTTATCCTCTCTGAACCTTGCTTCACCACTCTCTGCCCTCTTTATTATGTCACTCCCACACGCCATGCAAAGCTCATACCGAGATCTTTAAATGCGTCTAAGTGGGGCCACAGTGATGGCTCCCAGGACAGCCACCTGTCTTCTGCCATATGTACATTTTTAGTCATTAAGATTTGTCTGCTGACCAGGGAGGGACAATGTGTATATCCGTGGATCCACCATAGGGAGGAAGATCGTCCTGCCTCGGCCGCTCTTGCTCACACACCCCATGCCACGTTCTCTCAGTGGGGAGGAGGGCCTGAGAGCAGGCCCCCCTCAGCCCCAGCCCTGGGTGTGAGCAGCAGGGTCCAGCTTCAGAAACTTCCCTGTTCTCCACTTGGGAACCAGAGTGCCTGGCTACCATGTGGGTAGTTTTCACAACCCATTAGGCATTTTCATCTCCATTGGCCCATTCAGTCGTCACAGTGGAAACCGGCACAGGTGTCAGCCTCCTACATGTAGAGGAGAGAGGCATGGAGGGGTGGGACTCAGCGGCAGTGCAAGGAGGGTGCCCAAGTGCTGTCCACTGCTGCCTGATGCTTCTGTCTTTGCTTCCTTTCCTTCACTTACCAGAAGCTTCATGCGCCCTGTGTTGCTGCTCATCACAGCCTGCATGTGGTGGGGAATAAAGGAGGAATAAAATAAATGAGTACAATAAATGAATCAGGAGAGAATGAATGAAATTAGGAAAAAATAAAGGAGATGAAATGCTAAGAAGGAAAATCTAGTTCCTGTTGATAAGTCTAACTGGAGTGTCAAAATTGTTTTTTTAAACTTAGTTCTCCTATTTTTCACCTCCTACATTTCTTTGAGTTCCTGCATCCTGGGCTTTTATAGCTTATGGATTTTCCCATGCTCCTATAATAAAGTTTATACTACCAAGGCCAATCTCACAGGTGGCTTTTATCAAGTAGGAAAACGCCTTGCTGCTGGCTGTGTATTTTGTACTGGTTATTTCTAAAATAACCATTGCCGCAGGCCCAGTCAGTCTGTGTGGCTCCATTCACCACCTGATAGCCAGGACTGTCAAAGGGGCACTGCCCACAGCCTTTGGTTCACCCCAGCAGGTGCTCAGTTGCTCTCTGACCTTGCTAGTTATTTTACTGGCTTCTTCGCACTCCTATTGCCCCCAAATTTGCAAACTACACATCTTTCTCTTTCCATCACCAAGGTGTCCTTTGCCAAGATTGTTCAAACTGGCTATACATTTTTGGTGACAATAAATTCCATTTCTACTAGTACTATGAATAATAATAACCACTTACTGAGCACCTAAGATGTGTCTAACATTTCGAACAGAGCTGTGAGCTCACAGTAGGCCCTCTGGTGACAGATGGGCTGCAGAGTCTCAAGGGTAGGGGCCCGGGAGCATCAGATCCTGAGTCCCCTGGGAAGTAGTGGGACTCCCATGTGTGGGCCTGGAAAGGGGTGGTGGTGACCCAGCCTCAGGTGAAGTCCTGCTCCCAGGGCCAAGTTCCCCACTGGATTGGTGACGACTAGGGTGGAGGCTGTCAGTGGGATCCTTTCTCTCTGTCTGGAGCAGGGTTGAAATTGAAAATGGATTGTCAGTGACTGCAGCTGCAAGAAGCTGGGGAAGGAGATGGGAAATGAAAGAGAGCCCTTGCTTGTCTATCATTTTATTTAACCTGCACAGCCCGGTAAGGTAGAGGGATTGTCTGCTGTACAGGTACAGGGATTGCTGTACAGATGAGGATAATGGCATCCACAAAGATTATGCCACACGTCACCCAACAAGAAAGAGGAAGATCTAAGCTTGAGCTCACAATCTTTTGTTTCTTCCAGCACACCAGGATTAGATTTCTGGGATGCCTTCCAGCTCACTCTCTGAGTCTAGAGTCCAACCAAGACTCCTTGTTGACATGAGAGGATGTCATGAAACTTCATGTAGGGGGGGCATTAGGGTGCACATATGAGCTCTGGGAGTGGCCCACATAAGTTTATTTTCAGCTCCAATACTTAGATCTCATGTCGCTGTGGACAGGACATATAACCTGTCTCTGCCTCCGTTGCCTCATCTGTGAGATGGAGATACACACCTGTAATCCCAGCACTCTGGAAGGTGGAGGCAGGAAGAGTTCGATTTGAGGCCAGTCTGAGCAGCTTAGCAGTTTAGCAAGACCCTGTCTCAAAAAGTAAGGAAAAAACAGCTGGGGATTTAGCTCAGTGTGAAGGCCCTTGGGTTCAATCCCAAGTGTGAGACAAAAATGCTGCTAATGACGCTACCCACGTTAGGGCCTGCTGATGTAAGAGTGGAACATTCTATGGTCCTGCAAGCTCATCTTCTCTTCTTGCTTCATTTTAGCCTCACCTGCCACCTCCCCATTCCCTGAGCATCCCAGGCAATGCTCCTACCTTCAGGCCTTTGCCCAGCATGCTGTCTCCTCAGATATCCACACGGCCAGTAGTGCAGGGTATTAGAGGCAGCCTCGTACTGCAGCAGAAGAAACTGAGCCAGAGCATGTATTGAAGGAAAGGCAGTGAGTCAGAGGCCTGCCTCCCTGTGGGTCCAGCATCCATAGTGCAACTGAATTGAGCGCCACCACTCAAAGTGGGGGTCACTCCAGCACATGCACACCCCAATGTGGGCCTTACCAAGTTAGACATGGAAAAGTACCATGTTCCTGAGCAGTCAGTGCAGATGCCTCCTCTTCCTGCTACCAGGCAGGTCTTAGTTGTCCATAGAAGCCACATTTGCTTAAACAATATAGAAAACTGAAAGGCAGAGAAAGTGAGCCCAGATTAGGAAGAGACATTTCACAGAGGTGACCTTAAGAATATAGGCTCTGGAGGCCAGGGATTTAGCTCAGTGGTTTCGCCACCTGCTGTGCAAGCACAAGGACCTGAGTTCAATCCCCAGTACCAAAAAAAAAAATAGAATATAGGCTCTGGCTGACTCATTTGGTGTCCTGAGTCCCTTCCCCTACATTGAGTTAACCAGGACAGCCAGGTTGGGGCTGGATGCCTCTGACTCCCTTCCTTCCCCAGCCTTCCATAATCCAACTCCCAGGGTTTCAAGTGGCCTTTTCTCCTTTCGCCCTCCTTCCGCTGCTGCTCATCAAGAAGCCAGTTCAGTTCTGTCATATCCTTGAGTAACTCCATTGCTGACATCAGGACTATGGGGCTGGCCCTGCCTTCTAGGGCTCGCATCCCAGATGGGTAAACCAAGGTCTGTTCACTTAGTTCTAGAGAGCACACACCCACCCATGCTGCCCGGGTTTGAACTTGGCTCTGCTGGCCATCAGTTCTGTGATTCAGGCAAGTTGCACAACATCTGGCCTCCATTTTCTTGCTTAGTGAAATGGGGCTAATGTGCCCACTGTTGTGAATTAAAATATGTTGAGTCCCTAGAACAGCACCTGGCATGTAGTGAGTGCTACATAAAGTTTGTATTTATCATCATGCTCCATCTTACTGTTTAGTGTTGTTCTGCAGTAACTACAGTAATGTGCCAGGAGCCCCAAAAGGGAGACTTAATGTCACCTAGGAGCCCTGGGAAGAATTCTTGGAAGAGGTGACAATGAACCAAGTCTTGAGGATGAGTAGGCATTTTCCAAGCAAAGAAAGTAGAGGAAATGCTCCAAGAAAGGGGTGTGAAAACCACGAGCACATCACAGAGGCATAAGACAAGCTGGTGTGTTCTAGAAACCGCAGGAGGCAGGCGCTGCTGTTCGTAAGTTTCCAGCTGGGCACAGATAGTAAGAGGTCAGATCACAGCAGGCTTTTATCCTTACCAGCTCAGCTACCATCTCTTTAGTCCAGATCCTGCTCCTCTGCTCACTTAGGAGTAGGCCCAGGCATGGACTGCAGGAACCAGTGCCCTTTCCCATGGACCCAAGATGGCCAGTCACAACTCCTCTGGGATTTTTGCTGGAGAGTGGGCAGGAGAATCTCGTGTGCCCTTCCTTGGGACACGTTTCGGGAAGGGGTGGTTCTGGGCCACAGAAAACCCTTCCTCACCCATGGAGGAGTCCCCAGTCCTGGCCCCTGAGATCCCAGGAATTGCCCTCTGGTCTTCCCATCCAGACACACCTGTGGTCCTTCCTTCTTGGCTTTGTTCTTTCTCAGTGTCCTGCCAACAAGTCCTTTTAAAAAAAATCTGAAGGTTCTTCAGGTTGGTTTGTGACATTTGCAAATGAGAAAAGTGTGACTAATAAGCTAAGGAGCTTGGATTTCCTCCTCTAAGCAGCAAGGAGCTAGCGAAGAATGTTTACTGGGGTCAGTTTTCCATTTTGGAGAGATCACCCTGACAGCTGTGTGGCCGATGAATTAGAGAAAGGTCAGAGATGGGGCCACCAGTTAGCAGCTGCTGCCCACTGTCCAGGAAAGGAGAGAAGAGGCCTGGGCTGGGCTGACGGAACCAGAACAGAAGCGAGGTGCTCTGAGAAACATGGAGGCAGGTGGAGCAGAGACCATCAGCTCTGTGTCACCTGCAAGGCCCAGGGCAGGTGATCCGTAGATGGGAGGCCTGGCTTGGCCTAAAGGTCAAGACCCAGAAGCAGCAGCTGGAAGAGGTAGCTAGAGGCATCTATTGTCCACATGTAGCCAAAGCCTTTCTGCCAAATCGCACTGTCACCTTGCCACGTTGAGGTTCAGCACCCACCACTCCACTGTCTCCGCCTCTGAAGAATTTCTTGTAAGTACATTTTTGCCTAGTTCCCCTTCCTTCCTTAGGGTAGCCCCTGGCTAAAAGTAGGTCCTCCCTCTGCCTTTTCATACTTCCCCGTGGGGCTCTCAGCCTGAGCACATTTCTCTTCTGCAAAAGAGACCACCAGTCACTGCAAAGTTCCCACTGCACAGCCTCCTGAAAATGACTTAGGCCAGAGATTCCGGGAAGGAGGAGCGAAAGCCAGGACTACCCTGAGAAGGGGGAAACAACACTTTAAAAGCACATTTTGTGTGCCAGAATCTTAACATTCATTAGTTCATTTAGTTCTTGATCCCTTCCAGCCCTGTTGTACAGGTAGGAAAGCCAAGTCTCAGAGAGATCAAATGACCTCCCTAACACCATGTAGCTTCGGAGGGAGTAGATGAGGATTTGGACCCGAGTCTGCCCCTTTTGCCTTTGGATAAATGCTTTAATTTTAACCATTTGTGAGTGGGTTGCAGCAAATTCTTGTTGAGAGGTCTGTTGATATCTAAGATGTAAGTTGGCTTAGATAGTGTTGAGTGGTAAACCTTACAAATGTGTGGAAATATCAAGCAGAGGGTGTGTTCTTTGGCATATTCACCACCTGATTAAAGGACGGCTGTGTGTGGTGGAGTGGACCTATTGACTTTGGCTTATGATTTTCCCCAACCTGAGAGCAGCTTCTCTCCATGGCTGTCAGAAACCCTGCTCACCTGGGGCATTTTTCTTTAGCCCTTGCTTTAGGCAGATCTGTGCTCTGTGCCCTCCAGTTCCCTCAGACCACTTTCATCCCCTCCTCCCAGGGAGTCCATCCTGGTCCAGGCTGAGCCAAGGGGAAAAGTCTGTCTCTGGACTCATCTCCCACTTCCCAAACAATGCTTCAGCAAATCCACTTCACAGATCTGGAAATTAAGCCATGATTCAGCAAAGCAGTCAGAGACACAAAGATGTGAGGAAGAGATGTTCCAAATGTTTATGAATGTAGGCCACAAGTACCCACCCAGTAGGTACCTGGGTGGCTGGCGCTGTCTTCAGGGCTGAGCTCTGGGAGGCTGCCATGTCAGCCATGTGTGTCCAACATTGAGCTGTGCTGTGGGAGGGCCCAGCACGGAGAACCTGCAGCCGATAACCTTGGTCAATCACTGATGACCCTGGGGAAGTTGCTTGCCACTGTCTCAAGCTCCTCAACTATAAAATGAACATAACAATCGCACCTACCTCATAGACTTTTATGAGAATTAAGTTAACACATGTAAACTGCTTAGGACAACTAAGCATTAGTATGTCGTGCTAATTATAAGCATTATTAGTTCATGGTGCTTACTGCTGTTAGCAAAGATCATTATCTTTCTTGAACCCTCTTGTGGGCCCTGTGATTTAGGGGCCTATCTTAGTCACTTTCCTGTCACTAGGACAAAATACCTGACACCCACAACTTAGAAGAGGCTTATTTTGGCTCACAGTTAACAGTCCATGGCTGGCTGGCTCCAATGCAGAATGGTACAGCAGAGGGGGGCGGCAGAAGAAAAACCACTCTGGTCATGGTGGCCAGGAAGCAGAGAGAAGAAAGGAGCTGAGGAGGGAGTTACACCTCACTGGGCCACATCCCCAGTGACCCACCTCTAACCAGGCCCCACCTCCTAAGAGAAAGTCAGCTATGATCCAATCCATAAACCAGTCACCTCCCCAAACCCCGACTCCAAGCACATGAGGCTTTGGGGGGACGTTCCTGATCCAAACCGTAATGACCCCTGCTCTGGCCCATCTCCTATGACCCTTTTCATAGAGCAGTGATGGCAAACCTTTTAGAGCTTTTGAACAGACCACTGCACCACGAGTGCCACAGGTTCGCCACCACTGCCACAGAGGATGGGGTTCTACAGTGCTTGTGCCCCTCTTTCTAGACCATTCTTTAGTGTAGCCAGGATGCTGGAATTCCCTGCTCACATAGCTTTGAGCTTCCAGGACCCGTGTGGACCTTCTCCCTGAGCTGCCTGCCTCCTGAGGGCGGTCTCTACTGCTCCTGGGCCCTCTGAGGCCCAAGGCTGAATGGAGGTGAGGGGTGGCCTTTGTGGCCCAGCGTGAGCGTGCAGCCCCTCATGGACTGTGGTGTCACATGCTCATTTCTGCACAGCCCTTCAGGGGCCTTAATGGTCTCCATTCCCACGTGTGTGCTGCCCCTTGCGTCCAGCCCAACACCCATCTCTGGGACTCAGAATGTTGAATCTGAATCTGGCCTTCCAGGTAGGAAGGTACGGTTGTCAAGGCAGGAAGATATCTCGGATTTCATTTAATATATTAGGCTAAATTTGTGACTTTTAAATACATAGTCATTTGATAGGTGGACTTTTTCTATTCTTGCCACACAGCCTGGGAACTTTAGGGGTGGGGCTGATGATGATAATCTTGGCCATGAAAAGTGTGATCCAAAAAAGGTAATTCTGAAAGCAGGCGTGGTGGCACATGTGTAATCCCAACACTTTAGGAGGCTGAGGCAGGAGGATTGCAAGTTTGAGCCCAGCCTCAAAAAGAGCAAGACCCTGTCTCAAAAAAAAAAAAAAAATGGTTTTAATAATAAAAGAGCTGGGGATGTAGACCCTGTCTCAACAATATTAATAACAAAAAAAAGCAAGTCACTGAGCTGATACCCCAGGGACCTGCACCCAGAGGTCCAGAAGTGGCTATGTTGCTGTTCCCACTTGGGTCCTCACTTCCTCCCCTCTCACTTTGGCCACAGAGATGGAGGGGGTGCATTGGAGACAGGTGTAGAGGGCAGCCTGCGGTGTGTTTGTTTCTGGAGTCGGCCCACCCCTCCTGCCTAGAGCTTTGCCCTCGTCTGTTGCGAGTCTGTGGTGTGGATGTGCCGTTCACCAGCTGCTGGGCAGCAGCTCTTAGCTCCCCGGGCTTCTGTCCATCCATCTCACTAGATCCTGCTGCAGCCCTGTGTGTTCACTCCCTTCGGTTTCCCTAGCAGTGGCCCTCAAGCACCCCCAGGAGGACTCCCACGAGTCCTGTGGTCTGTGACTCCAGCCTTCACCCCAGACCTTCTCCCCAGCCACGGTCAGTCCACACAGTTCACACCAACACAGACACTGTTGTGCAAATGATCTGCAGCTTCAGCGTGCCTGAAACAGGGTGTGCAGCACATTGCATGCATTTGTGCCCCACAAGTGTCCCTGCAGCCGCTGGGCACCCTGCAGTGTGGGCCAGGCACAGCCAGCCAGCAACCTGGGGAAAGAAATGCTCCAGAGTTCAGCAGTAGTGTAGCTGAGCTGAAAGTCCCTACTCCACCGCTAACTTGCTGTGTGTCTTTGGAGCAGTTATTTAACTTCTCTGATTTGTGGGTGCTGCATGTGTAAAATGAGAAGAATAATGCTGACCTTGTGGCTGTGTGAGGATTTAAAGAAATGGCATAGGTACAGCTCCTAGGACAGCACTGGGCACAGATGGATTCTCACTAAATGAAACCATAGACCTTATTTGTGCTCCCTAGTGGCACACACAGTACCTAAAAAGCCATACTGGTTTTTGTCTTCTTCTTTTTTTTTTGGTACCAGGGATCGAACTCATGTCCTTGCACTTGCGCAGCAGGCATCGAAACCACTGAGCTAAATCCCCGGCAAGTTTTTGTCTTCTTAAAGCCAGGTCTGGCAGCTCAGGTTACAGTGCAGCCACCAGCTGACTTTGTTGACCTGCTGCCTTCTCCCTCACCCTTGGCTTTCCTCCTTTGGCCAGGAAAAAAGTTGCTCCGTGCGCCCTGGGAATCTCACTCATGTCCCAAGTGTTGCCTTGGCAAAGCCTGGCGGAGTCCCATGCGGCCCCTCATGACATGCGTCCTTTATTCTCTCAGCCAAGTGGTTGCTGATGTGCTTTAATCTCCTGTATGAATATTCATTCCTGTCTGTCCAAGAGAGAGAGGTGTAATAGACATGGAAATGCAGGAAATGTAAAGGCTCATCCGTGGCAGGGGAGGAGAACAGCCTCTTTGGCCTGGGCAGCTGGGAGAAGCATTAAAGTGAGGTCCAGCTTCCCACTTTCTCTCTCTAGGATAAGTGAGCATTGTCCTGCTGGTCTGATGGATTCTCCCACCAGGCAGACAGAGCCCAGCCCATGCCTCAGATTGGCTGTCTGTACCTCTTGGTGCAATTGTGGACAGATGGAGCTTGTTTTTCTCCCTTGTCATCTCCTTTGGATTCTTTCATTTCAAAGGAAGGTAAATATCAAGTACTTGTGTGTTTTGCTGTTTGTAGCAGATGCATGGAAGCATTGAAGGCAGCTAGGTGTGTTGAAGTCACTCAAACCCAACGGGCCCTCAGAATGATTTCCCTGGAAAGCCATCAGAAAGGTTTTCAAGTTAGACTCGAGACAGTTGTCAATGTGTGTCTTTTGTTGAGTACAGAGGTGAATGATAATGCTGAGAAGCTCTTAGGGACTCTCCGTCCTCCACGGCCTTGGGTCCTTGAAGGAGCCTTTGGGAGGTGGCTCTGTGGGGTCAGAATGTACACGTGTGAATGCCCTGAGAATGGCCAGGTGGAGTGACCTTGGACCAGGCCCTGCCCCTCTGTCCCTATGTCTACAAAATGGTATTGTGGGCCGGGGATTTAGCTCAGTGGTTCTGGCGCCTGCTTTGCAAGTTCCAGGACCTGAGTTCGATCCCCAGTACCAAAAAAAAATCAAAATGGTATTGTGAGGTGGCCATGGTGACACACACCTGTAATCCCAGGACTTCCTTCTTGAGACAGAAAGATCATGAGAGTTCAAGGCCAGCCTAGGCTGCATAGTGAGTTTGAGGCCAGCCTGGATTACATAGCAAGACTCCATTAGAGAAAAACAAAAACAAACAAGTGAACAGAAAAACATGTCATTGTGGCTTGTTGTGAAGAGCTGATGATCAATAGAGTAGCCTGGGATGGGACACTGAGCTGTCACAGAGACACGAGGGCCTGTGTGTCACATGTGATTCTTGTCCCAACTTTGTTACCAAATGTCTCACTTAAGGTGAATCATGTAACTCTATGGGCCTCAGTGTTCTTACCTATAAAATGAACTGGATTAGATGAAAAGCTGGAAAACATTCTTGATAAAGGGCCAGATAATATGTATTTTAGGTTGTGTGACCCATAGAATCCCTGTCACAACTACTCAGCACTGCCCCTATAGCACAAAAACAGAGACAGTACGTAAACAAGTAGGTGTAGTTTTGTGCGAATAAAACTTTATTTATAAAAACAAGCAGTAGGCCATAATTTGCCAACCCTTGGATTAGGTGACAAAGTTCTTTCTAACAGTAAATCAATATGTTTTATCTTGTAAAGGCATAGCACCTATTAGAATGATCCTAGTGCCTTTCCTTCTGTCTGCCTTCTGTTTCTCCCTCACCATAGATGGAGCTGTTGTTCTCCTATGGAGTCCCTGAGGACCACCTCGGCTCTGCCTCTTTCCCTCTGACCTTTGCCTGACCTGATCTCCCTGGGTCCAAAAGCCCTTCCTCAGCTGCCCAGCCCAGTGGAGAGCACAGTACCACCCAGCAATCCAGCCATACTCCTGCCTGTCAGACCCCACTGCATCCAACCCTGCGCTTTTCCCAGATCCAGAAGTTCTGCCTGGTCAGCCTTTATGCCCCAGTTCATCCAAGAAGAAGGTTTAGGTTACATGATAACCTTTAGGTATTTGAAGTCACTCTTTTCCCAACCAGTGAGACCTGCAGTGCCTCCCACCTGCCTATGTACAAGACAACTAACTGCCTTCTGGACAGAAATCCATGCTGACGGAAGCATGCTTCCATAGAAAAGCAAGTACCAATTTGGACTGGAACACAAGGGAGGCCCTGAGAGCTGTGCTTCTCAGATGGGAGTAAATGGATACTTTTTTTTTCATTTTTTAAAAATAACTTTATTATCAAACACAGACATACAAAAATTAAAACCATCCAAAGAAGAACAATGCAAGGGGAAAAAAACTACAATAATATTCAAATACAGTAGAACTCAACCAAAACAAAACTGAAAAACACTTAAACATTTTTCCATATAACTTTAAAAAGCATCTCAAGCACCAACAAGACAGCAGAGGATGTGATTTGTTTCAGAAAGATTCCCAAAACCAACATTGAACAAATAGTGGTCTGGAAAAAAACTCCAGTTAGCTAGCAGACTCCACATAAGCCAAGCTTCTCCCTAATTTAAATTTCGATACAGTCATATGACACGCGATGGAAACACAATCCAAATTAGGCAATTTCATCCATGTGTATCCTAATTTACACTTTCAGTTTCTCACACTAGAGAAACTATTTGGTATTTACACGTGTGTCCTATTTATTTCACTTAGGATAGCCTCGATATGCATCCATTTAGCTATAAATGTCTCTAGTTTCTCATTCTTTATGGCTGAGTAGTACTCCATTTTATAAAAAAAAAAAACCCATCTTCTTTATCCAGCCTCCAGTTAATGGGCACTTGGGCTGTTTCCAAGCTTTCGCTATTATCAACTATGCCGCTATAAACATGGGTGCATGTATATTGCTGTGGTCTGATTCTTTTAATTCTTGGGAAGATACCCAGCAGGGGGGATAGCTGTGTCGAATGGGACCTCTAAGTCTAATTCTTTGAGGTATGGGAGTAAATGAATACTTACTGTTATTGCCATATTGGAGAAGCAGCAGCTTGTGCTGATGAGGAAACATGATACAGGGGGTGCTAAGACTGTGACGGCTGACTGAATGAAGCAAGGAGCATGTGCTGTGAGTCTGTTGATCTGCTGTTGTATTTATGGAGCACCAGCAGCGAACTGCATGCTCCACAAGATGCAAGATTCAAAATTTAAGAAAAAACAAGACATGAATCCAACCCACGGGGTTAGGAAAGCAGGAGAGATCATGGGAAGGCAGATGTCCAGGTCAGAGCCAAGGGACATGGCGGCCCCTCAGCCAAGGCAGATGTCACACTGCTGCCCCTAGAAACAAAAGGTCATGAGAGCTAGAAGAGACCTCGGCATCTTCTTTCTCACACAGATAGTCACTGGAGCCCGAGGAGTGCTGGAGGGCTTGATCCCAACCAGCATTTTCCCTGCCGGGGAGAGTGGCTGTTTCAGATGGAGGTAGTTTCCTGTAGGGCACTCCTGACTGTGAAGAATACACTGGAAGATGAAACACGTGGGCCTTGGGTGAGGAAGAGATTATCTCCTTCCCAAAGGAACTCCAGGGGGCAGTAAAAGTTCTATTTCCAGGATAAGCTCCTCGAGAGCCGGAGCTCACACTTGGTTCTGACTTCTTTGTTGGGGGTTGTTTAGTTTTAAACTGTGACTTAGCCAGTCTCCTGATGGGAATTTACCCCCTCACCAAATGGACCTTCTTTATAGAGGGGAAACTCTTCTGTCCCTGGTTAAGCACTTCTTGGTGCAGAGAAACCCAGCTCAGAACAGACCAAGCCTGGCTTCTGTGGGAAGCACATGCTCCTCCCCATTGCAGACAGACAGCAGTACAGGGGAACAAACAGCTGGATCCAAGGGACTACCTCTCGTCTGGGCCTGGGGAGCAGAGGCAGGGTCCCAGCCCCAATTCAGACTGGAGAAGATGAGGAGCCCAGAAGCAAACAGGATTTGGTACAATTCCAGTTGGCCATTGGAGCAAATGCCACCTGGATGGTATCTCCACCAGCCCCACTGGGAACCACAGTGTGCATGGAGGCCACAGGAGGCAACTAGGCCTTGGGCCAAGAGGCCCGGCTCTCGGTCTTTACAGACTGAGTGCCCAGGTCTGGTGGATGGGCAGAGATGCTGGGAGCCTGTGTGTCATCCATACCTATGCAGGCAGGGTCACCAGTGCATGGGAAGACAAAGCAGTGTGGCAAGGTAGTAGCAGTGTTTTACATCATTCCAGGGCTTTACAGTCTTCAGAGCGTTTTCACACCTTTGGCCTTGTTTTCTCTTTAGAGTTTCTCTCCAACTCATGTTATTCCCATTTTATGCCCAAGGGAGTTGAAACTCAGATCAAAGGATTTGATCAAGAGGGAAAGAGTGAAGCTGGGTGCAGAGTACAGCTGACTTCTGGCATATTTCACCACTGTCCCTGCCAGCTTTAATGTCATTTTCTCTGGAAGCCCTGTCCTGCGTCCTCAGTCCCTCCAGATCCACCACCCCCAGCACTTACTATGGAGCCCTGGACTCTTCCTCTTCTTTGTCTCCCAGCCCTTTGCTAGATCATAAGCCACAGCAAGGCAGGGACCATGACTTATTCATCCTAGACACTACCACATGCCTGACACATAGAAAATGCAAAATAAATGCCCCGAGCCCATTCAGTGTGGCTCACAGGGTCCACAGGCTCTGTACTGCCTCTGTGTCCACTGCCTCCTTGACCTCATTTCTACCCAGCTTCCCCAAGCTGACCTCAGATGCACAAGACATTTTCCACCTCATTGCCTTTGCTCATGCTGTCCCTTATGCCTGCATCACCTTCTCTCCAGGTTTCCCTGTGAATGTGCTTCTTTCCCTCATTTCATCCATTGTTTGCTGAAAATGATAATATGACAACCTTCAGGAGCCATCCCTGCGCGTCTGTCTTAGAGAGCATCCCCTTATTTCTCATTACTTTTATTCATTTGATGTCTGTTTCTGCCACCAGCAGATGAGCTCCTTGAGAGCAAGAACTCC
Source organism: Heterocephalus glaber (assembly GCF_053883595.1). NCBI lineage: Eukaryota > Metazoa > Chordata > Mammalia > Rodentia > Bathyergidae > Heterocephalus > Heterocephalus glaber. The sequence goes on along the minus strand of NW_028258161.1, from coordinate 2,102,138 downwards.
ATTTTGTTCACTGCTGTGACCCCAGCGCTTAGAGCAGACTCTGGCACTCAGCAGACATTTGCAGGGTGAATGGACAAGCCATACTGTTTCGTGTGAAGGCACCAGACGCTGCTTCCTTTCCAACCTTGAAAGGACAGTTGTGTCACACACTCCTCTTGAATTTCTCATTTCTCATTCTTCTCCTTGCCCTGCCAAACTTTGAGAGTCACCACCTCTGTGCCGTCAAATAGAGAATGCCGAGAATGTCTTCTATAAGACCAGTCTGTGTCCTAGGAATCAGGAACCCCTGGGAGACACATGAATCAGACACAACTAAACTCTGCTAAAATGTTTGGCAGGATAGCAATGGTGTCTCAGTTTTTGGAGGACAAAAAAAGTCTAAGCTATACCGTTGTCTGTTTTAAAATAGGGAATCAGCATTGTTGGGCCCCACCCTGGACAGGCTCCGTGTGATCTTGTTTTGTGTCCTCTGAGGTCTCTAGTACGGGCAGAGATGAGAAAAGGTCACCTCCTCCTCACCCCCACCCTCTGTTATAATCTAGGGCAGACCACAGTTTTTCCAAGTCCTGCTGGAAATCTCCTGACTGGAAACCTTCCCAGACACACAGTTTTCTTGCTTAAAATGCATTTCTTTTCTTCTTAAAAATTAGTACAGGAGAATTTGTCTCTGTTGTACACCCCAGTCCTTGTGGGAGGTATCTAAATACTAGTCTTTTTCAAAAGGTGACAGATCTGTATCAGAGTTCATCAAAATCAACTCTGAAAATGCCACCTATTTTAGGAATGAACAAATGAATGAAACTACCAATGGACTTCAACCCATGTTTTGCAGTTTCAATAGCCATGTCCTAAGGCACCCTCTCTTTCTGAGTCTCAGTTTCCCAACCTCTAAATGGACATTAGAGTTTACTCTGCACAAATTTGTTTCAAGAATTCAATTAGAAAATGCATATGGGAGTGCCTCTAATGTCCAGTAGAAGTGTGTATTTATCATGTTCTAGCCCCTCTTATTATTTAAATTTAAAATGTTCCCCAAAAGTCTGATGTGTTCAGAGGTGGGGCTTTTGGAAAGTGATTGGATCATGAGGGCACCACTTCATTAGTGGGTCCATCCACTGATGAATTCATAGCTGAATGTGCTGTTAGGAGGTAGGGCTTGGTTCAAGGTGGGTCACTGGGGGTGTGGCTTTGGAGGGTGTATCTCCTTCCAGGTACCTCCCTTTTCTTCCTGCTTCCTGGATGCCTTTGGGCAAGCAGCTTTCTTCTGTCACTCTGTTCCACCTTGATGTTTCTGCCTTAGAGCCAGTTGACCATGGACTGAATTCTCCAAAACCATAAGCCAAAATAAGTCTGCCCACCTTTAAGTTGTGGGTGTCAGTATTTTGTCCCAGCAGTGGGAAACTAACACAGATTTGTGTGAGTGCCTGTAGTGTGTAGTGGAAGTGTGTTTATCATCATATATCATATTTCCCAAAGGCACCCAGCATAATGTGCACCCAGAGGGCCTCTAGCTGAATGGTGAAAGGATAAATGGTGACTGACCTATTTGTTGTCTTGTGTCTTGTCACTTAAAGAATCTGCATGCTCAACAAGCACCTTCTGCCTGATGGTCCTAATGGGAAAGCAGTGCTAAGGGTACAGATGGCCACCTCTTTCGGCCCCTGGTGTAACTTGCATTGATTTGTCCCACTTTGGGTCCCAACACTACTCCCACCCTGCATCCTCCTCTACTCCACCCCCTTCCCCGGAAGGACAGAGCTGAGTGAAGGCCTCAGGTTTTCCAGATATGCTCGTCCACTCCCAGGTCCCACCTTTTTATGCCCTTCTATACCAGTTCCTTTGCCAACCAGGGCTGCTCAAGGTGAGGCAGGGGGTGAGAGAGCAGGAAAAGCCAGCTAGAGTGAGACAAGAGGGTGGCCCCTCTCAGAGGGGTGACCAGCTCTGCTCTGCTCTTCCTGCCAGCTAGAGGACAGGGACATGGCAGGACTCACTCCTGAACTTCTGTGCTGCCTACACATCCCACTCATTTGAGCACCATTTATTTCATTAAAGTCCCCCTAAAATTCAGGTATCTTTGGAGGGTAAATCCTAATGGTCATTCACATCCTGATGAAAATAAATCTAGTTATCTGCTCAATCACTAAGGCTTATAAAACTTCTAAGTGGATTCTCTTATCACACATTTAATACTCATAAGTCTGTGAAGTAGCTCTGGGCCCTGTTTTAACACCTGAGCAACCGAAAGCCAGAGCTGTGAAGTAATCCAAACACAGAGCTACAAAGGAGGAGAAGGGATTTCATAGCCAGCTTTATCACCCTGTACAGCATGCCCACCCATGCCCGCACAGCATTGTCTCCCAGGAAGTCTGTAAGAGCCAGGACCCCATTTGAGGGGGGCACATAAACCCAGGGCCTGCTAACAGAAACCCTGGCTGAGAACAGCAGGTCTGGTCCAGAAGGCCACAGTGAGAGTCAGCCTGCTCAACAGCTGGTCACCTCATACCTTGACCAGGACAGGATGTGCAGGTGTGGGGGCCATTGACTATATTCAGGCTGAACGACCATTGGACAGGGCACAGCTAAACCTGCTTCCCACTGTTTCTGAATTTTTATTTTTTTAATTAGAAAACATTTTTTAAATCTCTCATCCTTCTAAGTTGGTGATTTAACAGTGCACTTTAAGTAGATTTCCCAAGAATCCAGACATTAGAGTCTAATGGCTTGCCAATCGTTCAGAGAGTGACTTGGGGTAAATTACATAACCTTTCTGGGTCTCCATTTCTACATCTGTAAAATGTGGGTAACCCTAGAAATGTACAAAGTAGGATCACAAAGCACAGTAAGTGTTTAAATTTTTTTTTATTTATTACAGTAAAAGATACATGGCCATTAGTCCCCTTGCTTTGCACACTTTGTCCCATCATTATTGCCATTTTCTGAAGCAGCTCTGGAAGTCCTTTTGTGTGTCCTCAGTGCACTGTCATGCCTGCCTCGATGCCCTGAATGCATTCAAAACATTTACTTTTCATGGTCATTTTGACTTTGGGGAAGAGCCAGAGTCACACAGTGCCAGATCCAGTGAATAAGGTGGATGAGGACACACGGTGATGTTTTTATGAGCCACCTTTCCATTAGATGATCCTCAACAGCAATAGTCACTATATTTTTATCTCATCTCATACAGACACTCACAAAGGAGGACTTCCATAACTGCTTCAGAAAGTGACAAGAATGGTGGGATAAATGTGTTCAAAGCAAGAGGGAGGATTTTGAGGGGCATTAATGGCGTCTTTTACTATAATAATTTTTTTAAACATTCACCATAGTTTTTAAATCATCCCGTATATCGCATAGAATTGTTGCCAAGGTGAAATGAAACAACTATATAGAACGCTTAGCTCACGCCAGGCATGGAGGAAGTGCTCGCAGAATCCTGGGTGGTCCAGGGCCTGGCGGCTGTGTTCCCATCCACTTTTGGATGGAGGGCAGGGACTTGGCCAGCACCTACCCCTCAGTGAGACAGCACCAGCATATTGTAGCTGCTCCTCAACTGTGAGGAAAGGAGCACTGCAGTGGGAAATGTGTGTGTTCTCTGGTTATCAGTGGAACCGAGCGTTGTTAACATCGTAGTGGACAGCTTTTCTCCAGAGATGTATCTTAGCCAAATCAGTGCCACAAGAGCCAGGAGGCACACTCCAAGGGGAAGTGCCCTTTCAGGCTCCAGGGGACTTCCTCCTAGGGTAATTCATTCGACTATTGGCCTGAAAAATCTGATCAGAACATTTTTAACAAATGGCAGGAACTGAGGTAACACTCAGAAGAAAAGGAATAGATTGGGCTTCATGGACCCTGCTTTAGGCTCACACCTTTATGTCTCTTCAACCTTAATCTGTTCCGTGTCTCTCTGTCCAGGGACCAGGGTTGTGAGCACAATTATAATAGAAATATGATAAATGACTAAGAATCCTAGCCCCCACTAAATCTTTTTTAAAGATGGGAATGACTAAGCTGAAAGAGGATTGCAGAGCCAGTGGAGAGATCCACCTCAAGAATTTAGAGGCAGGGATGCCAGAGAGGCCCGGCTGCCTCTGGAGATGAAATTGCAAAATTATAGCCAGGGAGGCCACAGCGCTGAGTAGTGTCTCCCGATGTTAATAAAGTCTTTGAGAGCCTGGATCAGGCAACTTAATTTATATTCTCTTAGACAAAATCACTATGACCTGGATAGAAATTCAGCAAGGGAGTAATAAAGCATGGAAAGTCACAGGTAGCCTTTGAGAAGCCAGGAGCCCTGCTCTATGGCTCATTATATTTTAAATGTTATAGGAAATTAGACATTTACTGAGCCCGGATGATCGTGCCAGCAATTGTGCTGTGAACTCTGATGAGTGGTGTTCATTGCATCCTCTCAGAAGTCCTATATAGAGAAGTCATCCAGTCCAATAACTGCTTGACAATTCTCTGTTACAAAGATATATCCCTTGACCTTGGGAGGTTGATGTTTCTATCACTTCAGGTGGTCACAAAGAAGTGATATTTCCAGTCACCAGTAAATAGAGCAAGAGACATTGTATCTCCAAGACAGACCTTAGGCACTGTACATGAACTGTAGCCCGTGTGCCATTGCTGTGGGCAGCTATTCAGCCCCCAACACCGGTAACTCTAGATGTGTCTGAGGTTTGTAGCATCCTCTCCACCCTCAGTGAGATTGTGTGGATCAAACCTCTTGACCTGATAACTGGGCTCAGAAAGCAGAGGTTGCCCATTAGTTGGTATGCAGACAACAAATGTGAAAACTAATGTAATCTTTCCCTTCCTGTCTCTACACATCAGTCTTGGAAAATGTTCCTAGGTCTAACAACTTCATAAATTTGGGATCTCTTGAATGTAGGAAGAGGCATGCTTGCTTGACCCAGAGGAGGCAGGAAAGAGCAGGGCCAGCCTGGGCCAGTATTTCTGAGATGGTCAGGAGAGCCCTGTCTACAGTGGCCCATCGGCTTGTCTTCTGCACACACAGGCCTTACACCTTCCTCTCTCCAGGTTCACTCATCAACAGTGGTCATTCGCGTTGGCCATTTTATTTGTCACCACTCCTGTGTCCTTCATGTTTGCCCAGTAGAAACTTTTGAGATTCCTCTGTGATGCCTCCACACATTTATGAGATACAGATCCTTCCAACACCTGATTATATTGTGCCAGAATATGCTCACATATATAACTTTTTAACTCCTTGCCTGTCCCGGGATGATTTCCTCATTATACCTTCTACCTTCCACCCCAGATGTGTTCAGCCTCCTGAGCTCTGCCAGGTGAGGAGGTGTCAGCACCCGCATCTCTAAACATTTGGGGGCCACTAGTTCTTCTCTCCGAAACTAGGGCCTTCACCTTTCTCTGTGTGGCTCAGTTCAAAGCTCTGTGGCATCTGAAGTCACTGTGGCCCGTCTCGCCACCAACCACATGCATATGTGACATAGTTGCTGCTTCAGTGACCAGCCAGCAAGAATGCAGTGGTGATATCAGCTACTAGCTGGCTCTGGGCAGCATTTCATGAGAGAAAAACCAGCAGTTGCTCACCACTTTCATTGGCCTCAGCCACAGGGGAGAAAAGATAATGAATAATGTCCAAAACATTAGAAGGAAGAGAGCAGTTGTAGTTTCTTACTGCCTGCTCTTCAAAGATACCCAGCCGAGCAGAGTAAGGATCTGAAGTTGGGATTTAATGATACCCAGAGAACAGCAGGGTCAGGGCCGGTGAGAAATCCCTGCTCTTCTTCTTTTGAAGGCAGCCCTTCCTATTCTCCAGTTCCCAGGACTGCAGGCTGGTTTCCCTGGCAACTAGCTGTCTTCCGGAGTCAAAGGTCAGAGTGGGGGGAAGCAGACACACCTGCTGCCATAGTAGGTTTTCAAGGAGGAAGGCCACCTGGTTGGGACTTTGGGAGTAGAAGACAAGAGCACTGAACACTGAAGCAAGACTGGCTATTTCAGGGCAGTCAGAGGCATTGTTTTCCTGCATTTTAATTGAGGAAACTGAGGCATAAAATGCTAAGTGATTGACCCTCGGTCACATCTCTAGTCATAGAATTTTTCTTGTTAACAAAGGAAATGCTGGGCCAGGGATTTGGCTCAGGGGTTCCACCACCTGCCTTGCAAGTGGAAGGACCTGAGTTCGATCCCCAGTACCAAAAAAAACAAAAACAAAAACAAAGAAATTGCTGCTGGCCAACCCTGGAGAAGCTGTGTACTTAAAGTTGTTTTTTGTTTGTTTGTTTTTTGTTTTTTGTACCGGGGATCGAACTCTGGACCTTGTGCTTGCAAGGCAGGTACCTGAACCACTGAGCTAAATCCCTGGCCCTAAAGTTGTTGTTTTTATTTTGGGGTTTTTTTGTGGGGTTTTCATATGGTACTTGGGGATTGAACTGAGAGCCTCCACACTGAGCTACATCTGAGCCCTTTTTCTTTATTTTTTATTTTGAAACAGGGTCTTGCTAAGTTGCCCAGGCTAGGCTTGAACTTACGATCCTCCTGTTTCAGCCTCCCAGAGTGCCAGGATTGCAGGTGTGCATCCCCACGTCCTGCAAAGTTGTTTCCTTAGAGAAGAGATGGTTGTATAGTGATCGATGTGTGGACTATGGGCTGACCAGCTGTGAGCTGCCTCTGCCACTGGAGCCAGACCCTGTGCTCCCCAGTGATCAGCCTATCCCCCAGAGTGGTTCCTACATAGCAGTAGAGACTCCAGGACCTGGTGGAAAGCTGAATCCAAATGTCTGTTCTTCCCACCAGCCAGAGCAACCCGTGATGGAAATTTGCTGAGTGCAGCAGAGGCTCTGGGGACGACTGGCAATTGGAGTTTCTCAGAGACAGACAATATGTTGGTGCCAGATGTCATTTTAAGCTAAAAACCTATGGTTATGTTGCTTAGATGATCTTCTTTATTTACTCTAACCCATAATCCAGAAGCCCTCCTAGATTGAATGTGGGTCACTGAGCATTCCTGGGAGAACCATAGCTCAATATTTTTAGGTGTTGCTGTTTCCAGCTGGGGGATTGCATTTCTGCCTTCAGTTTCCTGCACTTAGTTTCTGATTATCTCTATACTGATTCTGTCACTGGTCCTCAGGAGCCGCACCTACTTCTGCCTCCCAATGGAGCATCACCCCCAAATCGTTTCTGATTTGCTCCTCTACTCCAGCCCCAGAGACCTCCTGAGAGGGTCTATGCATTCCGCACTGCCTCTGTCCCTTAGGCAGTTCCCCACCATTATTTTTGCCCATCTTCTTGGCAGGACTAAGGAGCAGGGGTCCTGGAGAGGCCTGGGGTCCCAGTGGGCAGCCAGGAGTGTGCAGAGGCAAGGGAGTGAGCTCCTCTCCAGGATGATGCCTGGCAGTTGGAGTTGGAGGTGCTGGCTCCAGGCTCCAATTGAGAACAGCACTGGTGCCCCTCCTCCCGGCAGTCCTGAGCCCTCTCCCTGGAGGGCTTTGGACAGCCTGGGCCCCACAATTGGGTAGCCATGGAGAATACACACACCCCAAGTGCATGTGTGCCTCAGGACAGCTCCAGGCAGACCGTGCATTCTGGTTGCTGGCTCTTTGTCAGCTGTCCTGCCACCTGTCCTCATTCTTGGCCCACCAGTGTGCTGACAGGCTACCTCTCCACGTTCTTTTTACTCATCAGACTGCTCTCTGTCCCTGTAGTCTCCATGCACATGACACCTGGGTACTTTGCTGCTGCCCAAGTCCTCCTGGGACTGGCACCCCTCCCTACCCTAGCTGCTCTGGCCACTCGCCCACCACTGGAGAGGCCACTGCATGGAGTTTGTGATGCCAAAAGGAAGGGAAGCCACCTATGCGCAGGCCCAGGGCCAGCCCTTTGGGAACAGGGATGCAGCACCCAAGGACAGGCCTCATGGACAGCCTTCTTCTGCAGGACCTTCCCTCCAGGGCCGCATGAACAGGCAGAGCGAACTGTGCCACTGACAGGTAGTAGTGTCCTGTGTGTTGCAGAGGCCTGGCAGCTCAGCCATCTGCTGACTTGGTCACCTGGACAAGCTGCCCCAGCTCCCTGAGCGTATTTTCTTACAGTGATACTTCTCAACTTAACTGTGAGGTTATGTCCAGACAAAGCCATTGTAAATTGAAAACATCATTAAGTCCAAAATGCATTTAACATACCCAACCTACCAAACCTCACAGTCTGGCTACATGATCCACTGTAACATAAGTACTAGCTGTTTACCCACTACAATCATGACAGGGTCTTCCTGTGTGTCACTAGCCCAAGATTAAAATCCAAAATTCAAATGCATATTGCCTTTGCACCATTATAGAGTTAAGAAATCATAAGTTGAAACTTTGTAAGTCAGGGTCTATCTGTTCATAAAATGGGCCTAACACTATCTACTTGCAGAAGAACTACTCTGAGGGATGAATGAAGAAGTGTATGTAATGCTCTCCAGGCCGGGGATTTAGCTTGATGGTTCCGGTGCCTGCCTGACAGGTGCAAGGTCCCGAGTTTGATCCCCAGTACCAAAAAAAAAAAAAAAAAAAATTCTCTCTGCCCTGTGGCATGAGATACAAGGTACAATCAAAAAATGTGATGAATGTTTACATTTTTTTTTAAGTTCTTATAGTAAAAAAATGTGTTGCCGTTAATCCCTCTCAAAACACTCCCTCTCATTTTAAATGTACTTATCCCATCATTCTTGGCAATGTCTTTTACTGTAATAAGGGTTTTTAATATAAACATTTACCACGAGCTTTGATTAGCCCTTGCAGGGGCAGAAACCTCTGAAGCTAGCACTGTGACTCAGCCTTACAGGGCCGCCGACCACCCTCTTGCTCTTCTCGGGGCTCCCCCCAGGACATGCGATCACCCTACTCAATGGGGGCAGGGACACAAGCCCAAATCTCACTGAGGAAAATCCAGACACCTCCTGTCTCTGCTTCCGTAGAGCACTGTCCATCTTCAAGAAGAGTGCAGACTGTTGGAAGCCAAGGAAAATCTGCCCTGACAGAACACGACAGCAGGAATTCTCAGACTCGTCTCAGTGCACGGCAGCATGGCCAAGGGCAGTGCTGAGGCCACCTTGATTGGAAAGTGTCCACTGCAGCCCCTGCAAGAGGGCTGGGGTCAGCACTGACGCACACCTCCCAGCGGACAGCCCGCCAAGGTGGAGAGACTGACTCACACAGGGAGCACAGGGCACAGCTTCCCGGCGGCCTTCCCCACCTGTCCCCTCCTCTGGACTGCACCCTCTTTCTCCACTGCGGCCCACTTGGCTGCCATCCTCCCCACCTCCCCTGCTCCTGCCCCCCACTTTCCACCAGTCTTCTCTTGGCTGTGGACTTGGGCACATGTGTTGAGGTCAGCCCTCCATCCCATCTCCTGCATCCCTCCACTTCCTGCCTCCCTGGCTCCCTAAGACATGAACTCAGAACCCCCCCCACATGTGCACACACAACATGCTCACCCGCACACCCTGATCCCCGCCCCCCCAAGCCTGTGTCCCCTTGCAGTGGTTGCTGCCGGGTCTCTGCATTCTCTCCACAGCAGCCCTGTCCTGGATCATCCCAGCCAGTCAGGACATATTAATTCAAATCTTTCCTCAAAAATCAATTTCTGCCTTACCTCGGGTGACCAATCTACATCTGCTAATTTTGTTGCCTTCTTTAAAAACATAATAGAGCGCTTCCCATGTGACTGGCTTGTCTGCCACTCACAGGCTCCTGAGAAGCCTCTGCTTGATCCAGTCTCTTTTATTCTGCCAAGAATTGCTCTGACACACTTCTCTCGGGAGTTTGTCCTCTATTAATTTGGCACAGGCTCAGTCTCTTCGACTCTTTAATGTGAGAAGGGATAGAAGAAGGGCACTGCATAAGAAAAGAAGGCTTTTGAATGGGAATCTATGTATTCTGGGTCACATAAGGCTAGGAGAAAAGGAAGTAAAAGGAGACAATTGCCCTGTCAGCCCCTGGAGTCTTGATGGGAGCCACAGGAAGGACAGGGACTTGGAACAGTTGCTTGGAAATCTACTAAGGTCATCCGCAGATAACCCTGGAGTTCACAATCACCTTTTACAACCAGAATTATGCCACAACTTGGACATATCATCCTAGCCCCTTTCTGCCCAGTAACTGTTCTGGGCCATGTATGGATGGGTGGATGGACAGATATATATTTAGATATATAGATATATTTATTGAAGAAACCTACAAAAAAGAAAATTAATAGGTGCTTATTTACATATTACAAAGAGACTTTTATGTTCTCAGATACTTCTCTGCAAAGCTTTAAGGTGTCACCTGTGTGCACTTAATTGTGTTTTTTTAAATTAATTTTATTGGTGCATTTTAGGTATACAATATGATGACATTCATCATTGGAAATTTGCACCTTTATGTAATCTCTCTTGGATCTTATTCTTTCCCCATTCCCCTGCCCTCCCTTCAACCCCTCCATCCCTCTCTACTTACAAAGACTTTGTTTCCATTTTCTCCTATTCTGGTATTAATTCCATTCCATTCTTTCCTTTCGCCTACCCTTCCCACTTCCTCTTCCCCTTTGCCCCTTTTCTTCCTATTTCACGTTATATATTATACCTTTTAGTCCTTATTTATACTTTCAGTTTCTCACACTACAGAAACTATTCGGTATTTAGACATGTGTATCCTATTTATTGCACTTAAGAGTATAGCCTCAATGTCCATCCATTTAGCTATAAATGTCTCTAATTTCTCATTTTTGATGGCTGAGTAGTACTCTGTTTTATTCTTTCAAAACCACATTTTCTTTATCCAATCTCCAGTTAATGGGCAATTGGGCTGCTTCCAAGTTTGAGCTATTACAAACTGTGCTGCTATGAACATGGGTGCACATATATCACTGTGGTATGATTCTTTTAATTCTTTGGGGAAGATACCCAGCAGGGGAATAGCTGGATCAAATCGGACTTCCAGTCCTAATTGTTTGAGGTATCTCCATACTGATTTCCACAGTGGTTGCACCAGTCTGCACTCCTACCAGCAGTGGAGCAGGGTTCCTCTTTCTCCACAGCCCCGCCAGCATTTCTTATTGGTTGATTTCATGATAGCAGTCATTCTTTCTGGACTGAGGTGGAATCTCAGCGTTGTTTTCATTTGCATCTTTCGAATGACCAGTGATGTTGAGCACTTTTTCATATGTTTATTTGCTATTTCTACCTCTCTGTCTGAGAAATTCTCTTCATTTCAGATGCCCATTTTTTTGACTGAGTCTTTAAATTTAGGAGGCCTGATTTTTTTAAGTTCTTTATAGATTCTAGACAGTATACCTTTGAGGAACAGCAGGTGAAAATTTTTTCCCACACTGTAGGTTGTCTCTTCACACTGTTGGTGGTTTCTCTTGCTGTGCAAGAGAAGAGATCCCACTTGTTGATTGTTTGTGCTAGTTCATGGGCAACTGAGGTTTTGTTTATGAAATCTTTTCCTACACAAATGTCTTCAAGAGTTCTACCTAACCTCTGTTCCAGCCAGTTCAGCATTTCTGTTTTAATATTTAGATCTTTCATCCATTTCAATTTTAGTTTAGTGCATGGTGAGAGATATAGGTCTAGTTTTAAACTTTGGCAAGTTGAAACCCAATTTTTCCAGCACCATTTATTAATGAGGCTATCTTTCCTCCAGTTGAGGGTGTTTGGCTCCACTGGCAAAGATGAGGAGGCTGAGTGTGTCTGGAGTTGTTTCTGCATCTTCTAATCTCTTCCACTGGTCCTCTGGTCTGTTTCTTTCCCAGTACCATGCTGTTTTTAATCACAGTAGCTTTCTAGTATAGTTTCAGGTGGGGATTGTGATACCCCCTGCCATGTCTCCGTTGCCTAGAATTGCTTTTGGCTATTCTGGGTCTCTTCTGGTTCCAAATGAATTTTTGGATTGTTTTCTCAAGGTCAATGAAGTATAATGCTGGGATTTCAATTGCAATTGCATTGCATCTGTATAGCAGTTGGGGAAATATGGCTAGTTTCACTATGTTGATTATTCCTACCCAGGAGCAAGGGATGTCTTTCCATTTTCTGATATCATCTTCAATCTCTCTTTTCAGAGTGCTATAGTTTTCAGAGAAGAGGTCTTTGATTTCTTTTGTTAGGTTGATTCCTAGGCATTTCAGTTTTCTGGATGCTATTGTGAAAGGAATTACTTGCCCTATTTCTCTCTCAGTGAGTCTGTCATTGGTGTAGAGGAAAGCTATTGATTTTTGTTTGTTGACCTTGTATCCAGCTACTCTACTGAATTTGGTTATTAAGTCTAGAAGATTTTTGGTGGACTTCTTGGGGTCTTCTATATAGAGTATCATGTCATCTGCAGATAATGACAGTTTGACTTCTTCATTTCCTATCTTTATTCCTTTTATTTCTTTCTCTTGTCTAATTGTCATGGCTAATGTTTCCAAAACTATATTGAACAGGAGTGGTGATAGTGGACATCCTTGTCTTGTTCCTGATTTTAGTGTGAAGGATTTCAATTTTTGACCATTTAGTATGTTATTGGCCGTTGGTTTTTCATAGATGACTTTTATCAGATTGAGGTAGAGACCATCTGTTCCAATTTTTTGTAGGGTTTTTATCATAAATGTGTGTTGGATTTTGTTAAATGCTTTTCTTGCATCTATTGAGATGATCATATGGTTTTTATCCTTCCCTCTATTGATATGGTGTATTACATTGGTTGATTTGCTTATGTTGAACCATCCCTGCCTCCCTGGGGTGAATCCCACTTGGTCAGGGTGTATGATCTTCTTGATGATCTTCTTCATTCTATTTGCCAGTATTGTATTAAGGATTTTTGCATCTATGTTCATTAGTGAGATTGCCCTATAGTTCTCTTTTTCACTTGGGTCTTTCCCTGCTTTGGGGATCAAGGTGATGCTTGCTTCCAGGAATGAATTCGGGAGTATTGCTTCACTTTCAATTTCACTGAAGAGTTTAAACAGTAGTGGCAGTAGTTCCTCTCTAAATGTCTTGTAGAATTCAGTGGTGAAGACTTCTGGACCTGGGCTTTTCTTAGTTGGTAAGTTTTTAATTATGTTTTCAATTTCATTGATTGGTATTGGGTTGTTTAGAATTTTTAGGTCTTCTTTGTTCAATTTTGCTAATCCATACTTATCTAGGCATCTGTCCATTTCTTCTGTGTTTTCCATCTCATTGGTGTATACGTTCTGGAAGTAGGTATTGATGATCCTCTGGATTTCTGCTGGGTCCGTTGTAATTTCATCCTTTTCATGCCTAATTGCATGGATTTGGACCTTTTCCTTCCTTTTTCTGATAAGGTTGACTAAGGGTTTGTCAATTTTGTTTATTCATTTGAAGAATGAATGAACTCTTGGCTTCATTGATTTTTTTGTTTTGTTTTCTTAGTCTCCATTGCATTGGTTTCTGCTCTGATCTTTATAATTCCCTCCCTTGTATGAGCTTTGGATTTGTCCTGCTCTTCTTTTTCTAGAAGCTTGAGGTTCAACATCAGGTTGTTTAATTGGGCTTGCTCTGATTTCCTAATGTGAGTATTCACTGCTATGAATTTTCCTCGTAAGACTACTTTCATTGTGTCCCATTGATTCCAATATATTGTTTTGTCATTGTCATTTAATTGTAGGAACTGTCTGATTTCTTCTTTAATTTCCTCTGTGACCCATTGGTTATTCAGAAGTGTGTTGTTCAATTTCCATGTGTTTATGAAATTCTTACAGTTTGTTTTGCTATTGACCTCCAGTTTCATCACACTATGGTCTGATAATATACAGGGGATTACTTCAGTTCCTTTGCACTTGCTTAAACATGTTCTATGAGCGAGTATGTGGTCCATTTTGGAGAAGGACCTGTGTGCAGCTGAAAAGAATGTGTATTCTGATTTTGTGGGGTGGAACACTCTTCAAACATCTGTTCAGTTCATTTGTTCAAGAGTTTAATTGAGTTCTAGCATTTCGTTGCTTATTTTTTGTCTAGTTGATCTAGCTATTTGTGACACTGGGGTATTGAAGTCCCCCACTACTATTGTATTAGTGCTTATTTGATTTTTCATGTCCATTAGTATTTGTTTTATATAGTTGGGTGCACTAGTGTTTGGTGCATGCATGTTTATGATTGTCATCTCTTCCTCTTGGATTGTTCCCTTTACTAGGATGTGGTGTCCTTCTTTGTCTCTCTTAATCAGTGTTGGTTTGAAATCCACTTCACCTACAAAGAGGATAGCTACTCCTGCTTTTTTTCAGGTTCCCATCGTATGGAGTATTGTTTTCCACCCTTTAACTTTCAGTATATGAATTTCTTTTTGAATCAAGTATGTTTCTTGTTTGCATCATATTGTTGGATCTTGCTTCTTGAACTATTCTGCCAGTCTATTTCTTTTGATTGGTGAATTGAGACCATTAACTTTGATGGTTATAACTGATACGTGTTGACTTATCATTGTCATGACTTTTTCTTTTTGTTGGATTCTCCCCTTTTGCTCTTAATTTTTTTTTGTGCCCGATGGACTCATTCTGCTGGGCTTCCTGGTGTTGTGATCCTCATTGTCTTTTCCTAGTAAATTGTCTAAAATTTTTTGGAGTGCTGGTTTGGTATTCATGAAGTTCCCGAGGTGCTCTTTGTCATGAAAGTATCTTATTTCTCCATCAATTTTGAAAGATAGTTTTGCAGGGTACATCAGTCTGGGTTGGAGGCTGTTTTCCTTTAGGGCTTGAAATATGTCACTCCAAGATTTTCTTGCCCTGTGGGTTTGCATTGAGAAGTCTGCTATGATTCTGATGGGCTTTCTTTTGTATGTGATTTGTTTCTTTTCTCTTAACTGCTTGTAGAATTTTGTTCTTCTGTTGGGTTTCTGGAATCTTAACAATTATATGCCTATGTGTAGATTTTTTTTGATCAAGGCTAGCTGGAGTCCTATATGCCTCCCTTATCTCTGTATGTCAAGTTCTTTTCTCCTGCTTGGTGGGAAGTTTTCTGCCATCACTTCTGTGAACACATTTTTTATGTTATCTGCACTCTATCCTGTTTATTCATTGACTATGATCAGTCTTATGTTATTCCTCTTTGCATCCTCTAGCAGCTGCTAGATTGATTTCTCGTGGTCCCTTACTATTTTAACATAATTTTTCTTTTCCTGGTCACTAATTGCAATCCTATCTTCTATATCTGAAATTCTGTCCTCACATTGGCTCATTCTGCTTCATAAGCTTTCAATGGAGTTTTTAATCTCCTGGAACTCTCTTTGCATCTGTTTTATGGATTCCATTTGTTTCCTATGTTGGGATTCCATCATGTTCCTCAGCTTTATTTTTTATCTGAGTCCTCTCTAGATTTATTAATCATTTCTTGCAGTATGGGCACAATCTCTGCTGTTATGTGAGAAATTATTTCTGATTTCATTTTTTCCAGATCCTCTTTTGTTGCCAGTTCAGGGAGTCCAGGTGGTTGAGTATCAGATGTTCCATCTCCTTTCCCTTTGGGGTTGCTTTAGGTGATCTGGAAGTCTAGTTTTGAGACTTGTTTACTTTTCTTCTCATTTCAACAGGGTGGGCGGGATGTGTGCTGCTGGCGCCTGCATGATTCACCTCCTCGGTGCTTGGGGCAGTGACAGGGCAGCCTGGAAGTTTCACCTGCTCTGCACTTGGGACAGCTCTGCTCCTTGGTGCTGTGGGCAGTAGTAAAGCAGCCCAGAAGCCATTTAGTTGTGTTTTTATATATCCTTAACTCTTACTGGATTTGTAAGCAGGATGCAAAGAGTATAGATTTGGGACTCAGATAGACCAACTTTAATTCCAGAGTGATCTCTTAGTAAAAAGTTACAATGTCACAGATCCAGTGTGCTTGTCTGTATAATACAGATGATGATCATCTCCACTTAAGCAGTGCAATTATTGATTAAACAAAGTTATATATTCTTTCATTGCTCAAGAATGTATGTCAGAATGACATTTCTGAGAGCATATTATTCTCATCATATCCCAAAAAAATAACTGGTCAGATGTCATCAAATTTAAGAAAGTATGTTTGGGTTGATTGGGCTGAAACTAAAATCTGTGATGCATTGCAAATTTTATTCTGGGGAGTCCATGCCCTGGGGTTCTGAGGGTCAGGATCAGGGGTGCAAAGATGGCTTGAAGCTAAGGAGCATGGAGAAATGGTGTACTAGAGCCTGCACCATGAATAACAAGAACAGGCTTAACCCTGTCATGGTGGATCATGCCTATAATCCCAGCTACTTGGGAGACTGAGGCATGAGGATACCAAGTTCAAGTCTAGCTTAGGAGACACAGCAAGACCCTGTCTCAAAGAAGGGGAGGGTGGGGAAAGTAGCTCAGTGTGCCTGAATTCAATCCCCAGTACCACCAAAGAAGTCGGGGAGCATGGCCAGGTTTATATAAATTTGAGGTTTGAAGACCAGTAGGCAGAGACTGAAAATGGAATTAATGATAAATATCTCCAGGACAGAAGAGCAAGATGAAGCTAACAGGGTGGGAGGAGGGTGAGGTATTGAGAGCATTGATGTATAGAGGGACCCCTATAAACAAGCCCCTGTTGGACAAGGTCAGGTAGAAACACCAGGCAGGGCTGGGGGTACAGCCCAGGGTGGCTCCACCATCCTAGGGACATTTTTCCACAACTTTTTATTCCCCACATAAACATTTGCCTCCACTAGCACAGATAATTAGCATTGATGTTAGCTCATTAGCTAATTATTTCTGGCTCATGTTTACCCAGTATATTAGAAGCAGTTTGGACAGATCTTCTTGAAAGCCAAGTGCTGGAAAATTCTTCAGAAAAATAGATTCTGATACATGAAGTGCCTACTCTTTTTGTTTTGTAGACAAATGGTTCAACCATGTAGATGACAGAGTTTCTAGGTTCTCCTGCTGTCTTGTCTCAGTGAGAAGTAGGGCACGTGTGGTAGGTAACAGAACAGAATGTGGACATGGGTTCAAGCCCTTGTTCCATTACTTATAAGCTGTTGGACCTTGAGAAAATCACTTAGCTTTTCTGAACTTTGGTTTTTTTGACTATAAGGTGGAAGGCCTAATATCTACTTTGTACGATTTTCATGAAGAGTAAATGGGGAGTATTTTGTGAAATGCACCAAGTCTGTATCTGGTTCTGGTTCCTTTCTCATTCATTCAGGCACCAAATACTGGTAGGACTTCTCCATGGCAGTGGGAGGTAGAGCCCACAAAAATGTATGCTTTTATACCAGCTCAGCAAGACAGCCAGTGGGGAATTGTCAAGGCCACCATCCTCCAGCCTCACAAACAGCCCAATTTTGTGCCCAAGTAATAGAAGAACCACTTCTTCTACCCTTTCTGCCCACCCTGGGCCTCACCTAGGCCATTTGCTGATGCTGCTTCCTCCTCTGCTCATCACGCATCCAGGAGTCTGCTGAGGAGCCAGTGGACCTGTGTTGCCTTTCTTCACCTCCCTAGTCCTCATTCCATGCCTTAAAGTGGCTATAATGCTAGTACCACCCTATCTGGGTCATTGTGAGAGATAATCAGTTAAAGCAGCTGAAGTGCATGAACAATATGGGCCTGGATTAAGCCCGCAGTAAATGTTCGCTGTCATTGTCACCACTGTCTTGCCTTCCCAGGCCCTTTTGCTGATGCCCCATGATATCCTACATTTTTTGATGTATTCTGCTTTTCCTCCCAATAATATAGATACTTCCTCAGGGCAGGGATGCTCTCTCATGAGTGTTAGTGTCCCCTCCAGCCAGGACAATGCCAAGCACATGGTTAGTGGTCCAAAAAATCATCAGGCTGTGTCAGACAAGCCCTGACTCTGAAGTGGCTTTTCTTTATCACTGATTATGGTTGGGACTGCATCCCCTTGCACAGGTTAGTTGTACCCACAGAAAGGTGGAATTAGCTGGGCATGGTGGTGCACATCTGTAATCCTAGTGCTCCAGCTACAACCTTTTTGGAACTAGAAATTGCATCCATGGAAGACAATTTTTCCATGATTTCAGGAGAGGGGAAGTCTCAGGATGAGTCAAGTGTATTGCATTTATCATGTACTTTATTTCTATTATTATTACATTGTAGTGTATTATGAAATAATTATACAACTCACCATAATGCAGAATCAGTGGAAGCCCTAGGCTTGTTTTTCTACAGCAAGATGATTCCATCTGGGGGTGATGGGAGACTGAAGTGTGTGTCCAGTCTACTCCATAATCTCATTTTTGGTTGCTATCACTGCAGAAAACCCTGCTTCACAAAGATAGGATGTTGGAAATGGAAACAAACTTTTCAATACTTTTGTGGAAATCTCAGAATATTCTCCCTTGACTTTAATCCAGAACATGTGGAGGTCTGAAGTTATCACAAACATACTTTTAAGGCCACCATTATTTGAGATCCTTTTCTAGCACAGACAAAGTCAATTCACCTGACTTATTCACAAGTGTTTGTGGATCTCCTCTTCGCTGTTCAGAGGTCTTTTGTGGTTGGGAAGTAATGCTTAAACTGTTTTGAAAGCTGAGGCAGGTGATTGTGTCCAAGCTGGGAGAAAGAAGTGCCTGTCTCAATCTCTTTCAAAATTTCTGCTAATGTTTGAAATATGTAAAAATAAAAAAGCCAATATTCATTTGTTGCCCCCATAATTCGTTTGGCCTTAAATGCAGCCACTTTATCTATCAACATGAACACAGCTGTCATTCTCTCCTGAAGTGACAGATTTAGTTCTTAGTGCAGGTTGAATAAGTCACATGAGTAAGTTTTGTGACATATTCTGTGTCATTGAAACGTGTTGCCAGTGGTGACTATTTTACCAAAAGAAATCTCTGGAGCAACTCTCATAACTCGAAAACTCTGCCAGTGACCTACTTTTAGAAAGCCATCTTACTTCTGCATGTAAGATGTGTGTGTTCTGCATGCATCTCCTCAAAGAGCTTTACGAACAAACATGAGTTAAGGGCATGTATGGACTTTAATGTGGTTGGTACTTTTAATTACATCCTCCAAAATGTTAAGTTCAGGTGACATTTTTCAGCCAACCACTGTTTCTCTATGGATGATACAGTGCATAGATTCACACTTAAAAGGGACCTTTATTCCCCTGCCCTCCCTTCAAACCCTCCACCCCTCCCCCTGTTTACAAAGATTTTATTTCTATTTTTTTCTTAGGGTGAAAAAATAAGAACCAAGATATATGATGTAAAGGTACAAATTTCCAATGATGAATGTCATTATATTGTATACCTAAAATGTACCAATAAAATTAATTTAAAAAATAAAAATAAAAGGGACCTCTAGTTATGGCAGCTATTTTTTCCATGCATGTACTGACAAAAAATGACCAATTCCATTTTCCTGATATGTAATCATTAGAAACCATCTATAGTGTTGGTTGGCAACAAAAGTGAACGTGCTTTCATGCACATCCTCCTGAAAAACAGATCCCATGAAAACAAGTATTGTCACCTTATCGTCAGCACTGATACTCATCAACCTGGATTGCATACCACAGTGACTCATTAATACCTTTTAACAGTTGTGCCTCAATATCTTCTGCTGTTTCATCAATGTGTCTAGTTATAGTGCTACCCAGAAGAGGAACACATGCTACCTTTTGAACTGCAACCACCCCTAAAAGTTCTCAACAAACATCCTTAGCAGCAGGCAGGATCAACTCTTCACCAGTAATAAAGGGCTTCTTAGCTTTAGCAGTATGGTTAGTCACTAAGAATGATGATCTCAGTGAAGACACATTTGATGAAGTGATGCCCTTCAATAATTGCTTCTGTTCTTGTTTTTACCTTTTTCTTCTGAAAAACTCTGAAGGCTTATCTTTTAATGCAGGGTGCTTGGTCTCAATAAAGCAAAGCAGCTTTGAAGGTTTTGTGGCTTCATTAGATAGCCAGTTCACACATATTATACAAAGCAGGCTTGGATAATGTGAATCACCTGTTGCATTGAACCAGTAGGACTCTTGGTCTTTTCTTTCAAATACAGCTTTCTTTCTGTTGGCATGGTTAAGAGTCCTGCTGTCTCATCGTGGGTCTTTTCTCCTTTCCAAATAAGCTCTCCAGTGACATTTTAAAAACTCATTTTAGCTAGGGTTAACTTGTGGGTTTACCAAAACTGACTGAGACAAGTGTGCAGGGTGGGGAAAGAGTCAGGGAAGGAGTGGTAAATAAAATAATAGACAGGCCACACATGGGCTAAAAGTGTTGGGTTCTGACCTAGAGCCTGCCACCAGATGTAGCTGTGTAACTGAAGTACATCAACTCACCTGCCACTGTAAAGCTTTCACCAGATGCAGTTTAATTGCCACTGAAAGGGTTTTAATATAAGTCTGCAAGCACTTCACTTATTCTAATCTCTGTACAGCCAAACTTCTCTGCTGATGTTAATCTGTATTTGCAGCTGCTCTCCGGCACTAGCATCACTGCCCCTATCCCAGTTCAGATTGTCTATCAGGTATTAGATTCTCAAAAGGAATGTACAACCTAGGTCCCTCTCATATGCAATTCACAGTAGGGTCTGCACTTTTGTGAGAAGTTCATACCTCTGCGATCCAATGGGAGGCAGGGGAATGGCTATAAATCCAGATGAAGCTTCGCTGGTTCACCTGCTGTCCACCTCCTGCTGTGTGGTTTGGTTTCTAACAGGCTCTGGCTAGGGACCCCTACTATAGGAGGCTGAAGCCGAAAGATTACAAGTTTGAGCCTAGCCTGGGTAACTGAGCAACTCAGATCCTATCTCAAAATAAAAAATAAAAAGGGCTGGGAATGTAACTCAGTGCAAAGGTTCTAGGTTCAATCCCCAGTACCACCAAAAAAAATAAAATTAATAACCTATGATCTTGTGTGACTCTTCCCACATTGTTTTTGGAAAAACGGCTTCTCCTTGGGCTCATGACCTCTGCTTCCCCTCAACTTGTGCTTTTGCAGCCAGTCCTCATGTTGAATAAGGGGTCAGTCCAATGATGTAGCCTTGCTCTGCCTGGCCAGGGCTGGGCAGGACCATGTGTCAATGAGTGGACACGTGGTCACAGTGGCCCTAGCTTGGGAATGTGGAGTGATTACCCATGGTTGTGTACTCAGGGTCCCTAAAAAGGGTAGGGTTTTCTTTTCCCTCATTTCCATATCAACCTCCTCACCCTACAGCAGAGCACAGGGTCAGAAGATGGACAATGGAAGGAAGAATCACAGGGTTCTGGGAGGGACAGGAGGAGTGTTGTGTAGCTGGCATGTGTATGAAGTCTTTTATTTTAAGAAAGTGGCTTCTAGAAGAGGCACTTATCAGCTTCCTGTTTGGCTCTCTATCCTCCCCTCCCTTTGCTGATAGACTTTGTAATTGCTGCCAGGAGGACAAAGGCCCCAGTGTGGCTTGGGGACAGTGGGGCTGGGTCCTAGGGAGTCCATGCAGCACTGCAGGCCAAGGCAGCAGACACCCAAGGGAAAGCTGCTAGTTGGCCCACTCTGATTGCATTAGCAGAGCCCCCTCTCCCCAGTGAGTCCAAGGGTACTGGTCAAATTTCCAACCCTCTTGGATGCCTGGAAGCAGGGCCACCCCATCCCACGGGGATACAAGCAATGTCTGTCCTTCCATAGAGCCTTCCTACTTCCTTGCCCATTTCTCAGCTCCCAGAGCCGTATGGATGTGAGCTGCATCTGACTCTAAAACCACATCTGCAGCTTTCATGGCTGCTGTGCTCTGAAATTGTAGATTCAGACAGCCCATCCTTGAGTCCTGCTCCTGAACCCAATCTGTCAACCCCTAGAGCCCCTGCCCTCCTACTGGCCTCCATCCAGTAATGTCTCCCCACTTCTTCCTCATTGCTGCCTCCCTCTTGTGGACAAACACTCTGTCCACACCTTAGGTACCATCATGTGCCAGACCCTGATGGGGGCAGAGTGAGCATGTTCCAGCCCCCATGATGAGATGAGCAGTAATCCATTTGCAGGCTCACACATATAATTATAAACGGTGATAAATCATATGAATCAAGAGAAGACAGGGACAGCCTTGTTAAGTTAGGACATAAGAGAGTCCTTAGTTCAGTGCGGGGAGATGGAGGTGCACGGGTCAGGGCAGGCATCCCAGAGGAAGTGATAACTTAGAGCAGCCCACCAAGTGAACAGTGGGAAAGAGTACTTCCACACAGCACATGCCCAGGCTCTGAGGCAGAGACAGGCGTGGTGAGGACCTTTCGGGAAGCTGATGAACGTGGGGGACTGGTGTGAGATGAAGCTGGAGGCGGAGTCAGACCAGATTTTGTTGGACCCTAAGGAACAAGCTGGAAGTTTGGGTTCTGCCAGCAATGAGCTGCCCTTCAGGAGGCGTACACTGGTGGGAAGGCCCCAACCCAGCATCACTCACACCCCAGCTACCCAGCATCTGCCTCGAAGCTGGGTGCTGTGGATAAGAGACCCAGCCCTACAGGCAGAACAATCAGGACGCCTGTCACAGAGCATGGGGCGCGGCCACAGCTTGCCGGTAGCTGGATGCCACTCGCTGAGGTCTGGGAATTAAGACTGAAAATTAACATGGCACAGGCTTCTGTGATCCGCACGGCAGGTCTGGAGAGGGCGCTATTATCCCGTCTCACAGCCTCAGTGACAGTCCTGCTGCTGAGTGACAGCCCAGAATAGGGGCTGGATCTGCAGACCTCAGAGCCAGTGCTCTTCCTGCCCGCCCCCAGGGCCCGTTGGGAAGAGAGTGTGAAAAACAGAGCAGGTGGAGGAAAGCGGCATCCGGGTGGGTGCTGCTCTTCTTCCCAGGCCCCCGCAGCCCCCACAGCTTGGCGGACTCCCCACTGAAGGAAGGCTCGCTGAGCTCCGATTCCAGCTTAACACCTGCAGAGCAGAGGGGCTGGAGGCCTCTGTAGTGTGCGGCTCCCCTGCCGATGCTCAGGCTGACTCCACAATGGCCAGAGCAGAGATGACCCACCCGTGGGCAGAGGCGAGTGCCCGGGGTGTTGGGGGCTGGCCCGCAGCTGGCTTCCTGGCGGGGGGGGGCTGACTTCTGAGCCCTCACCGGGCACCCTGGGCTGTCCTCGGGCTGGACCAGCACTCTTCCCATCCCTCCATGTGCTGCGGCCGCTTATAAAGGGCACACGCCCACCAGGAGCAAGTCTTGGGCATCTTTTCGTCTCCTCCCCACATGCTGCTTACATACTTAAAAAAGTCCTCGTTAAAGGAATTAGCCAGTCAACAATCAAAGTAGATGGGCCTGGGGGAAGCAGATAAATAGTGTAACAGAAATTGAAACCTCAGCACAGTCCTGGAGGACTCTTTCCTGGGCTTAAATCTGACACTTTGGAGCTGAGCAAATGGAGATGCGTGGTCGCTTAGCGTCTTTCTGACAAAGTTGCTCGCTTATAACACAGGGCTAACAGCGCCTCCTTGCCCAGGACTCAGGACCAGCTAGCGAGCTAAGGCCAGAAAGCAGGCAGTGTAGGGCCTCAAGGAGAGCTCCCCCAGAAATGGTCCTTCCCTCCAGGAGCTTCAGTGAGGGGCCCGGGGGTCACTGCTGGCCACAGCCCTGCCTCCTCTGAGACTTGCTCCGGCCTGGCACCCTGGGTCTCAGCTCCCTCCTTTCAAAGTGGGGAGGATGAGATGGCAGATGAAACGAGAGCAGGTGTGTGAAGCATTTACATCCACTCTAGCCAGAAGGGCGTCCCCCGCGACCCACTAGAATGCTTAGGCGTCCTGGAGCTGCAACCTCTCTACCCCTCCGGTTTGGTACCAGCGGTGTGAATTCCGCTGTCCACACACGTGTGTCCTGGAGCCCCACCGCTGCTCACTGCAGACGGGCACGCCCTGTGTGTGCCGGGAAGTCGTCCCCACAGTCCTGTCACTCTGCTGCCAGCACCCTCACAGCTCCTGCCCCCAGCCCAGCTGCTGCACTTACTCCTCACATCCGCTGCCCTGCCCAGTGTGCAGTGAAATGTGGCGCCACGAGAACACACAGTGGAAAGTTAACGAAAACAATGAACTCATTTTAAGATCTGTGCCGCTAGACCCCTCCACCTCCACCCTTCGGCTTCCCTGTGTCTGCTCCCTCCTCGGCTCAGCTCCATAAACCTGGCCCTTCCCCACTGCTCCCCTCCCTTTCTCCCAGGGTATTATTTGACAGGAACTGAAAGGCTCCTTCCACTTCCCACCCTCAGTGCCAGTGAGAGAAATCACTGCTCCTAGCAGCTGGCCATGGCTCTGGCAAAGCCCCAACCCTCTGTCACTGTGCCCCCCAGGGGGGCCATGCCTGACCGTAATGTCACCTGTGAAGAGAGCCAGTTCTTCAACACTGCCATCCCTATAACAAAACCACTTTCTCCGTCCTGCCAGATCTGACTTCTAGGAGTTTGTTTTGTTAAACAAATTCCTATCTATGTTCATACTTCTTTCTTCTATTATCTTTATCCAGTTTTAGGATTAGCACAATGTTGAGTTCCTAAAATGAGGGGAGAAGTGTTCCTTTTTTTTCTACTTTAAATGTTTGATATAATTTATCAGTTAAAATGTATATGAGCCTGTTGTTGTCATATAGATAGGTTTTCAAGCTAGGAATAGACTTTCTTTAATAGGTGCTATTCAAATTTTATATTTCCTCCAGAGTTTCATTAATTTGTCTTCCAAGGTACTTCTTAGAAGTTGTCAAATTTATTTCAAAACAGATTTTTGAAATATGCTTTCTATATCCTTTTAAATTCTCTAAAATCTGTGGTAATGTCTCCTAGGTCTTGATATTTGAATTTTAAAAATGTATAATTGATATTGTGTAATAGGAAGAAAGGTCTAAAGGAGCAGGGGAAGTGGGAGGGGTAGGGGAAAGGAAAGAAGGGAAAAGAAAAAGTATGAGAAAAGGAAAAAAATGGAAACAAATAGGGAAGGGTGGAGGGGGTGAAGGGAGGGCAGGGGAAGGGGAAAAAAAATAAGAACCAAGATGCTCATTAAAGGTACAAGACCCCAGTGATGTATGTAAATGTATTTTACACCTAAAATGTACCAAGAAACTTAATGGGGGGGGAAATTTTTTTAAAAAGAGAGAGAGCCAGTGCTTTGGGAATGGGGAGGGAAGGAGAGTGAGCTTAGGGGACCCTGGACAGTAGAGCCGAGGCAGCCTTTGGCTTAGTATCGGAGTAGGGGCTGGCAAGTCAGGTGCTGGTGATTTGGTTTCAGCCTCAGCTCCCTGGTGCAAAACAAAAAAATGATGGGATGGGGAGCCACAGGCTGCCTGCTTTGAGGTCACCATGTGGAGCCTGTAGTAGAAGGCATGGCACATAGTAACCTCCAGTCCGGACCATGGTGGCAGTATTCATGGCCCCTGACTTGAGACTCCTGCCCTCTGTCTACCTCGGTCGTCTCAACCCTGCCACCATAGCTGTTTTGCTCTGTGGCTCCCCTGGCCTTGCTCTTGCTCCAACAAGCAGATCTCTTTGACTTCACTTCATAGTTTCCAGATTTTGGACACTGCTGGACCACTGAGAGCAAGGAGCCCCAGCCCACATTGCGCTGACCCCAGGTACTCAGACCTTGTTGCTCCAGGGGCCCAGATCCAGGGTCTGCCAGCCTCTCTGCTGGACCTCCGCCTTTCTGCATGCCCCTCCTCAGTGCTGGTCCTCAGAAACACGGCACCCCTTCGAGCAGCCTGAGCCCTGCAGGGTGGGCAGATGTGGAAGGGGGGCTCCTGAGGGGTCAGGGAGCCCCCCAGAGCTAAGGTCAGAGGAGCTATGTTTAAATCCAGTGGCCATGGCCGTGGCTGTGTCCTGGTCATGGTCACTTCTCATTGGTTCGTTGATGCTTTAGTGACCTGAAAGGCAGGAGAAGAGCAAATCTGCTGGTACCCATGTGCTAGTGGTGCCTCTACATGCCTGCTCGCAAGCCTGGCCCCAGTCACCTACTCTGTTTCCTTCATTCAGCTAAGAAATATCTAGTGAGTTCCCTGTTCATCCTGGAGCACATTTGACAATCGTCTTCTTAGTTTTCTGGCTTTATTTGTTCATTTGTTTTGAGGATTGGACATAGGGCCTTAATTCTGAGCTACATCCTCAGCCTTTTTTTTTTTTTCTTCTCACTAAGTTGCCCAGATGGGCTGGAGCATACAGTCCTCCTGTGTCAGTCCTGCAGAATGCTGGGATTACAAACATGCAGCACCATGACTGCTGGAAATGCAGGCTTCATGTGGTTCACAGGCTAACTGGCCCCTAGTCATCCCCCTTGCTCACCTGTTTGAGGCCTCCCATGTTCCCTAAAGCAGCTATTTACAACCTACTATATGCACATTTCTCCTGACCCACTCATAACCCTGCGCAGCTATCTTCAGTCTAGACTGAGAACTAGGCAACATGCCTACCCTCCAGAACCTAGTATTTCCGCTGGCATTAGCTGCCCTCATTCAAGGTGACACCCTTGTCATCTAACGGGGGGTGGCACATACCATTTCTAGAAACCTGTATCCACTTCCTCCATAGTTTATTTCTTTCTGCTTTAAATTGCTTTCATCTCCCTGACTTGGAGATGGGGCAAATTTGACTTTATTCAGTTCTTTAAAAGCTATAGTTTTTCTCAGGATGTCCCCAAACCACATGCCTTTAGCTGAAAGTGCCTGAGACACATCATGTTCTTATCATTGTCTCCTTGGCCTTGAAGATTTATTCCCCTGAATGATTTCCAAATCACACGTGAATAAATTGCAACAACTGCTGTCTAGGCCGGCAGAACCAAAGTTATCTTGAGTTCTGGCTGCAGCTTCCAAAGCTAAAAGAACTTTAGGTTCAGATGTCAAGGGATGGCCACAGTGGCCTTCTTCTGCCTAAGGGCTGCTCGGGTCCCCTGCCGACCATCTTCAGTGTTCACTGTCTCCATCAGACGCGAATGCCACCATTAGATTCAGCCCCAGAAAGCCAGTTGTGTCTTTATAAACAGCAGCTACAGAGCAGGTGCTCTACGGGAAAGCAGGTGGTGAGACTGCAGAGCAAGCAATGCCAGACTCACCAACCACGTGGGGCAAATGGGGAGACCCCTCTAGGGCCCCACAAAAGATTCCATACTAAGAATCCCACTTGGATACCACAAAGAGACAGAAGTGAGCCACACCTCCTAATCAATGGCAAAGCACAAAGGGAATAAAATGAAAGAAGGGGTTTGGATGTCCGCAGTGCCAAGGCCTTTCACGGTCACAGGAGCTGAGCTGTGATTTCTAGACTTCCTGGCCCTGGAGCTGGGATCTGCTCAGCAGGCAGGCAAGAGTGGCCTCTCATTCCCCCACCTGACAGAAGCAAATCCAATACATGGGCCAGGGCTCCAAGCTGCAGTTGCTCTCCCCTACAGGTGGTTTAGGGCAGGAGACTCAGTCAGGAGAGTAATGGGGAACCTTCTGTGAGTCTCCATTGCCCTTAGTGCTCAGGGAGAACCATTTGTGTGGGGTCCTGATTTCTGGGATGAGCAGCTCATGCCTGGGGAATAGCCATTCGTTCCTTTCTTCAGATACCAGTACTTTTTGCATGTGTGGTCCGGAAAATCTTACTCACTATCAGCGCAAGGATGAAGATCTTGGGTCAAAGAATATAGGAGCCAGCCGTAGCCTTATTCATGAGGCTGTTTATTCTGGTCTCTTGCTTATGTAAATGAGGAAAGGGCTTCATTGGAGAAAGTAGCCCAAAAGTCACCCCAGGACATCTATATCAGTCTATGACCAAGCCAATAACTTCCAGAGCAAGTTCCAGGCTGAGAACACTTCCTCTACAAAATTGTATGCAAAATACATATGTATGTGTCTTCTAGGTCCTCTGTATTATCCACAAAGTCTAACATAATGTTGAGAACAAAATAAGTGTTCAAGAAAACCTACCTTGTACATAAAAAGGAACCTGTGGATATGTGTTTTTCTTGGTGCATGATACAAATGGGTCATTTCTCTCTCTACTTAAGTGTCCCATTGTGTAAATGAAATGTGGCCATCTGCCCTCCTGTTTCCTTGTCAAGATGGAAGAAAAAGAATACTCAGTTCTCACCTACATAAGGGCAAGAAAAGTCTCTGGGAGAACCTCAGGTCCCAGCCAGTCAACATTAATTTCAAATGAGCAATGCATATAACATTAGCTCCCATTGACAAAGCACCTGTTATGTGTCTAGCCTTGTATAGATTGCTTTTCATAGGTTTTCTCATTTATTTTTTAAAACAGCCTACAAGGTAGGTTTTATCATCTTCCACATTCATATGAGAAACTAAAGCCCAGAGAGGCCTCACCATGTGTCCAAGGCCACATGGTCAGCAGGTGGTAGTGTCCCTACCCCACATCCTCTCCACGTCAACTCCGGTCACCCCTCAGCCTGCCCTGTTCTGCCAGACCAGATTGTATTTCCAGTCTCTTCCTCTTGCTCTCTGCCCCAAATGCTTCACAATTGTGCTCTTGCAGCCCTGTGATATAACTCATCACTTTTCTTCTAAAAACAAATTATTTTTTAAATCAGAGCCTATACAGAATAAAGAGAAAGGAGGAAAACAGACCCATAATCATAGACAACCACTTTTCACATTTTGCTTTCCTTCCCACAAGTGTCTTTGCTAAAATTCTACATGTAACAGCAAAGTTCTAAAATAAAAAGAAAAGTATATATATTCACTCTCCCTCTCTTTTATCTGCCATTAGTCGAGCTTCAGAGGATGGAAGTAGGGGTTATAGTTGGTTGCCATGCTCTGGATCAAGTGTGTGTTGCACCCCAAGACCCCCAACCACACCTGGCCCCTGCATCCTCCCCCTCCCAGATCAGCCATGTCGGATGCTGACTGTCGGAAGGAGGGCACTTGGCACCCAGCCGGGACACCCAGGAATGTCCGTCCCAGTGTGTCTGCACCCAGTCCCTTCCGCTGTCACATCAGAGTCTCCCTGGACTCCGGAAGAGCCTTCCTCACTTGCTACCTCCACTGTGCTCTCGAACTAACCTTGACAGCAAGACCTACCTGCTGTGCCAGAAACTTTGGCCGGGCTCCTTACAGCGGATTGAAGTGCGCACCTGCTCTGGGTTGTTGCAGCTATGGCTGGTGGTGCAGGCAAGCTGTCCTCGTGGTGCACGCGGTGTAGAGGGAGGACAGGCACAGGGCAGGCACGTGCAGCACACTGAATGTGATGCAGGAGATGATGGTGAGCTGCAAACTAAGGGGTAAAGGACAAAGCACTTGAAGACCTGAGGGAAGCAGGACAGAGGTGACAGCAAGTCCAAAAGCCCAGAGGGGAGAGAAAGCTTTTTTTGCTCAAGAACAAGAAAAGTTGATGTTGTTGGGATCCGTAGAGCCGGAGGGGAGGTGGTGGAAGTAAAATGGAGAACAAGTAGAGCAAATAATGCAACATGGCTATTATTAAATGCAGTAGAAAGCCGTCATAGGATTTTCAGAGCAGTGAAGCATGGTCCAATTTATATTCTTTAAACCACATGTCTAATGGGCATGGTGGTACATAGCTACAATCCCAGCAGTCAGGAAGCAGGAGGATTTTGAGTTCAAGGCCATTCTGAGCTACATAACAAGTTCAAGGCCAGCCTGAAATAGAAACATGACCCTGTGTAAAGAGAGGAGGGAGAAGGAAGAAAGGAAAGAGGGAAGGGAAGAGGGAGAAAGAGGAGAGGGAGGACCACGTTCCTGGGAAAGGGACCCAGTGACGATGTTGCAAGCTCCTGGTGAAGGGTGGCAGCTGTGACACAAATCGTGGTCGTGGTCACGGTGCGGAAGCAGAGTAGAGAATGTGGATAGACGGGCTTGGTGAATCGGAGTGGAAGAAAAGGCAGAGTCTCCACACACTGCTTTCATCTCCCCTGGAGTGCAGCCCACGCAGAGTCCCGCTGTCCTCTGGGGTCCACTCCAGCCTGCTCCCCAGTGGTGACCCCCGACCTCCACTCCAGCCCACGTGAGCAATGCTTCGCTCCTATGGGAGGGCACCTGGGTCATTGCCCAAGTGGGCTGTGAGCTCTTAGGGTAGGGTGGGGGAGACCTCAGTACCTGGGACAAGGCCTTATGCCTGCTAAGAGGCTGAGAGCTCGGCCGATGGGTATGACCCTCCTGAGGCCACAGCGCAGTCCACACACCCATCCTGCAGGCAGGAGTGACCCATGTGCAAGGCCACCAGCTTCTGTGCCTGCAGGGAAAGGAGCCTCGGTCTGACAGGCGCAGGATGGGAGTTGGAGGCAAACCGTCAGACAGGACCCAGAAACCCGGCTACCTGACTGGGACCTCGGAACCGTCAATTAGAAACAAGGTCACACAGGCTTCTGTGACCCTCGCCCAGAGAGCTGACCTCCACGTAGTGAAGGGGAAGCACTTTGTGAGAAGCCGTCCGCAGTGCTGGAGAAACTGTCTAAACAGAGCACGAACTGCGAAGCAGGAAACATCTCTGCCTAAACATGGAGCCTCTCCTAGCACCAATGGCTCCTGGAAAATACTGGAATTATCTTTTCCACAGTGGGAAAAAAATGCCTCCTTGTGTGCCAGAGGAAAAAAAGATGTGGTCAGAAAGGAAGAGGGCGGAGGAGGAGGTGGGAGGATAGTATTTACAGGCTTCTTGCAGTCTGACATAAACAGTTCAGAAGGAGGAAAATCCTCATTTTAAACTTACTCTGTAATCACGGTGCAAGCCATCTGAGAGTCAGGACATGTGCCAGCCCGGGGCTGGGAGCTGGTGTCTGAGGGGCTGCGTGGCCACCCAGAGGCAGAGCACTGCATGACTCCAGGTGACAGAGGCCTTGGCTCAGCTCCCATCTGCTCCCCCACCTCTGACCACAGCCCCCCTGCCCAGCCCTGACCCAGCCCCACCTGCTCCATCCTCCTCTCTCTGCACCTCCTCAGCCCAGGCCAGTGAGGGTGGCTCTCCTGGGTGGGCAAAGTGCGGCAAAGTCAGAACGGACACTGAGCGTGAGGCTCCCGTGAAGGAAGCACATTGCTCACTCTCCTCGATGCTGAAGAGAAGCCTGAATTTCAGAGGAAGTTGTGTTCTCTTTCAACTTTCCAAATCTGTGAATGATCGTTAACTCCTTAGTTCCCACCATGCAGATTAAGAAAGAAGGTAGGAGTGTTTTCTCCCCCACCCTCTAAAGTGCAGCCAAGTTTACACAGGCGTCGGTGTCCCTTTAAAGGGCAGGCTCAACACGGTGACCACAAACTCTCTCCAAACAGAGCCAGGGTCCAGGAAGTTAAAAGTCAGTAGTGATAGTATCAGCGCTGATCCTTGGTGGATTTTGGAAAGGTGTTTTGTGGAGGCTGCAGAAGAAGCGAGGTAGCCCGGGGAGGAGCAGAGGCTGTTCACATGTGTTCTCACATGTGTCAGTGTTTTAACAACTGGTTAACTGGCAGTGTGTATCAGCTAATGTCATCCATAACTATTTTCATTTCTCAGAGCTTCGGGGCTGGTTAGTAACCACAAGGCACCATGGGAAAGCATGTGACTTAGAATCGCATGTTGGGTTTGTCACTAGGTTCTACCCCTCTGTATCTGTTTGACCTGGAGCAAGTGCACTCCTGGATGATAGGAAGCAGAATGATACCCACCTCGTGACATTGATTCATAGGTGTGATGCTGTTTGTGAAAATGCTATGTAAATATTGAGACTAAACAGGTATAACAATGCACATAACAAAAGAAAAAATTGCAGATCTAACTGCCCAGGGTTCCAGAGCTACACATGCACATCTCCCACCTCTGCCTGTCTCTAATGTTTGTGGGCTCCCGAATGCTAATACAGAGGCCCAGTTACCCTATTTATACCCATGTAAAAGTTATAAGTCAAACCAGCAGAGCTCTGAATCAAATCCTGTTCTCCTACCTAAACAAACATACCTTTATAACAACCTGCAGGTGAGGTTCAGCTTTAGAATTCTTGGCTACCTCAAAGATCTATGCCATAGTGTCACAGGAAGAGCCAGTCCTGGCCCCGGCCCCACCATCTCTCTTCCCACCTGGCCCTGTTCCCTGTTGAGAGAGACGCACCATCACAACGCATGCACACTCCATGCAGATCCCAGACAGACAGCGACCCGCTGGCCTTCCTGGGGCCCAAAGTGCACACACAGTGGCATGGACTGTCCTGAGAAGACGGACCAGAAAAAGGCCTCGGGGACCCTGCTGGTGTATTTAGAGCTGTTAGGGCTGGGAATACTGAGCTCCCAGGTAGGCAGAGGGTGGTCCAGGAGAAGGGACACGTCCCCCGGCTCACGGACTCCCTGCTCAGAGAGCATGGCCAGGAGATACCGGAGAGGGTCAAGGTGCAAGGTCAGGCTGGGCCTCTCCTCACCTGGGTCTAAGGACAGTGCCATCCTGAAGACTTCAGGCCCGAAACTATCAGTGCTGCCTGTGTGGTCCCTGCCCGCCATCCCACACTCCACCAGGGCACGTTACTGTCAGTGAAGCCCTGCACGCCAGTAAATGCCCTGCCTCCTAGAATGCTGCTGCCACCCCTCCACCTATGTCCTCAAAGACTGTAGAGGCAAGGTGGGCTCCCATCCAAGAGGCTTCTCTGCCTGTCCTGGCCCCTGGGGGAACTGGGTGGGTCTTCATGGACGTGGACTGTAACTCAGGGACCACTCATTTGCATGAAATGCTTAACATGGTGAGATTTGGGTATGATTGAGATTTGCCTCTTCTAAAAAATAAGATGCAGAAAGCGTGAAGGTTGCAATAATCGATGTTTTCATTATTAGGCCCATTGGCAAGTCCATTAGCTATGAGCTTTGGGTCAATGGCTGCTTTATCACAATGAGGAGGGCTTCGGAAGCAGGCTGGGGTGAGATGACAACTAACGTTGGCGGAGGGCGTTAGAGTTTACCAGTCATTTGCTCATACACTGTCACTTCATCTGAGCCTTCTTATAGCTCTAAGATACAGAGGTCTGAGTCATTTTTCTACCCATTTTACACATGAGGAACCTGAGGCTGATGAGAGTGACTTGCCTGAGGCCAGCCTGCTCTGGGTTATGTTTTGTTTTGTTTTGCAGCACTTGGGATTGAACCCAGGGCCTTCACACTGAGCTACATCTCTAGCTTCATTTTTATTTTTTATTTTGAGACAGTCTTACTAAGTTACTAAGTTGACCTGGGTGAGTTTGAATTTGAGGTCCTCCTGCCTCTGCCTCCCAGAATGCTGGGATTACAGGGTGGCACCACCTGCCTGGCTCATCCTGCTCGAAACTTTGAGGCACACACTCACATCTCATAAGATCAATTTAGATACTTCACCACACCAAAGACTTGAAAGGAAGCACAAGATTAAGATTTCAGAGATGTTGTTCCCATAAGTGTGGTACCGTAGCTGAGACAAGTTGAGCTGAGAGACCCAGCTTTCAGTCCTAGCCCTGCTCCTTCATATCTCTATAACTTTGGACCTTTACTCTGAACTTCTCTTCCTTGTGTATGAATGGAGTTCCTGCCGTGTGTGAGCGCTGTGGAGTGCCTGCACCGGAAGAGATTGGCGGCTGTTAGCTTTCTTCTTTTCCTAGCTCTGCCCCATCTCTGTTACCTACACTTCACCTCTCTGTCATTTACTGTGGGCCACACACTGTGCTGCGTTCTCCCCATTTGTTGTCTCATTTCATTCTTACACCAGGCTGATCAAATAAGCACGGTGTCCCTGTTTAATGAGGAGG
The DNA here is from genome assembly GCF_053883595.1 of Heterocephalus glaber. Classification (NCBI taxonomy): domain Eukaryota; kingdom Metazoa; phylum Chordata; class Mammalia; order Rodentia; family Bathyergidae; genus Heterocephalus; species Heterocephalus glaber. The sequence goes on along the minus strand of NW_028258161.1, from coordinate 2,068,548 downwards.
GAAGGGAGAGAAGCTGCCAAGAAAAGGCAAGGGACTCATGAGTTCACACAGCTAGTAAGTGGCAGCCCTAGGTGACAAGCCCAAGCCGTTAGGTTCCAGAAGTCCTGCTTTCAGTTGTTACTCTGGGCAGCTGTGGATTTCAGTGCTCTTCCTCCTTTGCCCAACTATCTGAAAGGTGTTAGCTGAACTCTCACCTTTTTCTGGTGCTCATTCATTCCTTCCTTCTGTAACCTTTTAGGGCAGTGGTCACCGATCTTTTTGGCATCAGGGACTAGTTTTGTGGAAGACAATTTTTGGTTTCAGCATGATTCAAAGGAGCAAGCAACTAAGATGCCTCACAGGTGTGCAGTTCACAGTAGGGCTTGTGTTCCTGTGAGAATCTAATGCTGCAGCTGATCTGACAGGAGGCAGGGCTCAGGCAGTGATTTGAGCAATGGAAAGTGGCCGTTATACAGAGGAAGCTTCACTCCCTCACCTGCCCCTCACCTCTTGCTGTTCAGCCCGGTTCCTAGCAGGACATGAACTTATTCCAGGATTAGACCCCTGCCTTACAGAATGACCCATACTAGCCCATGTTTACTGCTGCTCTGATAATTAACAAATCCAACAGCCTTTTCTTAACCTCACTCTTTTTCATTTCTGTGTCTCTGACACTGCCAACTCCCTGGATTTCCTTGGCTTTGGAAACTAGTTCTCCTCTTTCACTGGCTACTTCTCTGCTTTTCAGACTCCACTTTGGCTCTGGCCATTGAACATCCCCCACACACACACCCAGGACTTCTCTTTCATCTCAAATACCTCACTCAGCTCTCTTCCACCAAGGGATCCCCACCAGCACATGGCTGACCCATGTTCTTCTCCAACCCGGACTTTCTCCTGAGCTCTAGACCCAACTTTGCCATAACCTCACAGACTTTCCACCCGTCTAGTTGACTTCACAAGAGCAGTAGCATCCAGCTTGCAAACGTGATCTCTTCACATCCTTCACTTTAGACCAATTTAATATTTACTTACTCAACTGATTATTTTCAGCTCCTTCTATGTGCCAGGCTCTGATCTGGGTATTGGGAATACAGCAGTGAATAAAACATGAAGTCCTTGCCTGCTTAGGAGTTACATCCTGGAAGTGAGATGAGGGAGCACAGGCCGTTAGCAAAGCAAGTGAATCACGTACTACATTAGAAGGTTGTGGGAAGAAAACTACAGCAGTATCGGGCATGAGGAGAGCTGGGCAGGAGGTTTGCAGTGCACCAAAGGCTGCCCTGAGGACGAGTATTTAAGCCACAAATGATGGGGGCACAGGAGCAAATCTTTCAGGCTGTCAGATTTGAGGGAAGAATGCTGTAGGGAAAATGAAAAGTAAGTGCAAAAGCCCTTAGGTGAGAGTTCATTGGGCATATTCATTCAGAGGGCAGAATGGGCAAGATGGAGAAAAAAGGAGATGAGGTCAGAGACAAAATTGGAAATAGGCTGTGTGGGGCCACGTAGACTAATTCAAGGACTTAGACATTTCCTGGCTGGTTTAGGAGGCATGGAAACATTTTGAGCAGGGGAGTGACACGATTTAAAAGATATTTAACAAGGTCACAGTGGCTGCCATGCTCAAATTACCAGGCAGCAGAGCCAAGAGTAGGGCAAGGAGGCCACTGTAGGAATCCAGGAGCGACCCCTGTAGCTTGGACCAGGGTCATACTGGGGGACATAGTCAGAAGGTGTTGAATTCTAGGTGTACACGGTGTGGTAAAAAACTGAATGCCTAAGTAAAAATTTTTAAATGTATTATAGCAAAAGATACATTGCCATTATAATCCCTCTCAGAATCCTCCCCTTCACTTTGAACACATTTATCCCACGTCCTTGCTGTTTTCTGAAGCAGTTCTGGAAGTCCTCTTTCGTGAGTCTCTTCATGGCTGCCTTACTGGTGGGAATTGAATCAAAACATTTACAACAGTTTTTGCCAAATAGACACATTAAGATGTGTCTTCATTCATCTTATTCATTGAATCTGGCACTGTGTGATTTCTGGCTCTTCCTCAAAGTCAAAATGATCATAAAGGGTAGACATTTTGAATTGATTCAGGACATCCAGGCAGCCACGACAGTACAACTAAAGACACAAAAGGAGATTTACAGAACTGCACCAGAAAGTAGCAAGAACGATAAGTGTGTTCAAAGCAAGGGGAGAATCTTCAGGGGGCTTACTGGGAATGTGTCTTTTATTGTTATACGTGGGTTTTTTAACTTAAACATTCACTGTATGCTTTGATCACACCTTATATGTAATGGTGTCAACAGGAATTACTGAGAGGTAGTGTGTGGAATGTGAGAGAGTGGTCAATGGTGACTTCAAAGTTTTTTGCAAGTGGGCAGTTGAGTATATGGATCTGGACCCCAAGGGAGTGATCAGGGCTGGAGATACAAATTTAGAAATTGTCAGATTGTGAATGGTACTTAAAACCATGAGACCAGAGGAGATCACTAAGGAAATACAGAAAAGAGGATGGAAGACTGAGTCCTGGGACCCTCTAATGTTGAGAAGATGAGAGATGAAGCAGAACTAGCAAAGGATGCTGAGAGGAGACAGATACAGGAGAAACAAGAATAGCTAAGCATCCGCCATGTGCCAAATCCATGACGTGGGCAAAGAATGCAAAGGCAAACATAACTTCATCCTCTCTCTCGAGATTTGCAGCCTGAAACACCACTGGTGGTGGTGCTTGAACTGTGCAGAATGTTAGGGACATAGTGACACCACAACTTTGCTACTTCTGAGAATGATCTTGTGAACACGTGTCTGTCACATTCAACCACGCTTGGTTTTTCTGAGTGACTCTTTTACAGTATCTACTATTTCATCTGTAGGCAAATTGGTTAGCAAACCTCAGGGCATCTACCTTTGCAGTAGCCCTTATATACAACCTCTCTATCTCCTCAGCCGTCAACCTAGATGAAGGCTTTGTTAAAGGTCACCCAGCGTGTGCCAAATCTCCTAACCACCCTCATTCCCTGGCTCCAGCCCTCAAATTCTCCCTTTTACATTACTCTCATTCCTGGTGCATCACTGTGCTGAGTAAAGCCTCACCACTTCTAGGATGAAGCCCATGTGCCAAAGCCCCTTTTTAAAGGCATTGCACAAGATGACACTTCTGAGCCGGGGATTTAGCTCAGTGGTTCCGGCATCTGCCTCACACGCGCAAGGTCCCAAGTTTGATCCCTGGTACCAAAAAAAAAAAAAAAAAAAAAACCAAGATGACACTTCTCTGTCCACCCAGATTAGTTTCAGCCTTCCCAATGTTCACTGTGGGCTCAGGTGGTCTCCTCTCTGTTTCGTGGACATTCCATGTTCATGCTTGTTGTCACATGTTGTCCCATGTGGAACTTCCCGCCAGAGAATGTCCATAGCCCGTTTCCCCATGAAGCCTTCCTTCTGTTACAGCCTGCGTGGGTGTCCATGTCTCTGGATTTCTGTATCACTTGGGGTCTGAGCCACTCATTTTTGCATGTAGATATAACATAAAAAGTGACTAAAATACATTTATACTCACTAATTAATTCAAGAGCTTGTTTGTTTGTTTGCTTTGGAGATTGAACTCGGGGCCTTGCCAATGAGCTACATCCCCAGACTCTTTTTGTTGTTGTTGTTATTTTGTTTTGTTTTGGTACTGGGGATCGAACTCAGGATCTCTTGCTTGCCAGGCAGGCGCTGCCTCCAGCCTCTTTATGTTTTATTTCAAGATAGGGCCTCACTAGGTCATTGATTTGCCCAGGCTGGCCTTGAGCTTACAGTTAACCTGCCTCAGCCTCCCAGAGTTCTGGGATTACAAGCTTGTGCCAACACATCCAACTATTCAGTTCTATTTAAATGCACTCCGACCACCACCACTAGGATAATTTCAGTGCAAAGCATAATGCCGGTCTAATAATAGACTTTAAATGAATAATAGATGTTTTTTCTAAGGTGAGCAAATGTATTAAGTGTACTTTACAGTAATGAAGTACTTTGTTGTATACAAATTTTACCAAGCTCCAAGTATATAGGCATAAAAGTCATTTAAGTGAAGTATTTATTCCTTTCATAAAGATTTATTATGGTTTACTAAATGCCAGCAATGTGCTAGGCACTGATTCAAAAACAAGTCACAATCTCTAGGTCATCATCTAATGGGGAAGACAAGCATATAAACCCATAATTATAATTTGGTCCCCATAGATACAGATGCATCCATGGTGCATGGAGAAGAAGGCTTCCTGGAAGAGGTGACTCCTTGGTGGTTCTCAGAGGATGAGTGGTTAGACACGTGGTACTTCAGGAGGATAAAAAGCAGTACAGGCAGGGGACAGAGCATGAGCAAAGAGGTAGAGATGAGAAACAGCATGGTGCATGGGGAGGGGAGGACACATCATGAAGTCAGGTCTGGCCCGATAGAGAAATTGAATGGAGATTCCTCAGAAAACTAAAGACAGGGGTTTCATTTGATCCAATCACCCTTCTAGATATCTTTCCAAAAGAGGTAAAGACATCATATTACAGTGATATATGCACACCCATGCTTATAGCAGCAAAACGTAATAGCTAAATCTTGGAAGCAGCTTATATGCCCATCAGCTGATGAATGAATAAAGAAAAATGTGGTATTTGTACACAATGGAGTACTACTCTGCCATAAAGAAGCATAAATATGAGCCATTCGTAGGAAAATGGATACACCTTGAGACCATGATGTTAAGTAAAATCAATCAGACACACAAACTTAAGTGTCATTCATTTTCCCTCATATGAGAAACCCAAAGTATAAATTTAAAGAGTAAAGAAATGAAACTTGATCCTGTAGGTGATATTAGTGATATCCATTCGGAGGAGCCATGAAAGGGTTTTATAGAGAGAAAAGGCATGATTGGATTTATATGTTTAAGTACTTGTGCAGCCTAAGAGATTTTAAAAGAACCAGGATTGGCTGCAGGGAGACCAGTTGTGGATCATTACAGTAGACAAGGTAAGAGATGCTGAGGGCTTGGATTAAATGAAGGCAGGGACAGTTGGATGGAGAAAAGATAAGGTTAAGCATTACTTAGGGGGCAAAATTCACAGGATGCAGAGATACAGCTGCTGTGGCAGATTAGGTGAAGGGATGGAAAGAGCCAACGATGACCCTCACTTACAGGCTGGAAAATTGAAAGCAGCAAAGACAAAGGCTGAGGTCCTGGCTTATAGAAAGGGTGATGAGTTCAGGGTGGGCCGCATGGATTTTGAGGTTCCTGCAGCATCCTGCTCAAAGTGATCCCCTTGTATGGTCATCGAGAGCCTCCTCCTTGGTATTGTTCTTTCAGGGACTTCGCTACAAACCATTATCAAAGCCATTTTATCAGCTGCCTAAAACAGTCATCCATTTTGTAGGCCAAACTCTTATTGGAAGAAAAAGAAGAGAGAAAGAAAAGCCACACAGTGATATACATTGGTCTCTGATTTTCATAAAAGAAATAAAAATATGCTTTTTAAAGAGAAAGCCACTTCCTATTCACTAAACTGAAATCCTAATGAATTTTGACTCTTTCCAAATTCAAGCCATCCCTTAATGATGTAGACCTTGGGTTCCTGAGGCTGTGGAAAAGAGCATGCATCAGACCCAGAGGATTTCCGAGAGAGCAGCTGCAGAAACAGAGCAGTATGTAGGCCCCAGTGTCACCATGATAAGGACCGCAGTCAACCCGATGTCTTTGTTCTGATATGAAGGTTAAGAAATGTATTGTGTTTCTCTGTTCTGAGAATCCTCCAAGGAAAAGGTCTCTTCTTCCTCTCCTGACACAGGCAAGGCAGTGCACCTTTATTGTATTGTCTCAATTTCTTTTTTCAGAATACTGGGAGAAAACTAAGTTTTGTGCATTTTCCACCACACTGACCTCTAGATGCCTGACCCAGCCCTGGGCAGGAAGATGGTGGTAAAAATAAGAACTATAAAGTCTCTATAGATAAAATAACTGTAGGAGCCAGCAAGGTGGCCAGTCGTGAAAAAGACAGTGTTGTAAAAGAATAAGAAGTGCATCCACTTGAAAGTAAATTCCCCGGGCCATCTGCCATAGTTGTTGGCACTCTGTTAAGGGAGGAGCACATGTATTCTCTGGCCCTGTTGAGAGTTCCTGACCTCCAGTCACACAAAGGATCCCAAAGGCCAGCAGGGCTTGGTTATAACTAAAATAAAAAATAGGGTTTAGGCAACCCAGGAAATAAATGGGGGCACAATAACTACTGTGGTCATTTCATGAACCCAGCTAACACATTGAGTCTCCACCAAACCACCAGTCCTCGTAACTATATCACACTTATTAACACTTACTCCTTTTTACACTATAAGAAGTGGTTGTAGAATTATCTGGAAGCTGTCTCCAGCATAGATACACTAGCGTGTGTAACAAACCAAGCTCTCATTTTCTGGATGAGTCAATTCCTGTTCCTTAGTTTCTACCAAGCATTATACACTACAGTTATTCTCAAACATTATACACTACAGTTAGTTATTCTCAGCAGTTAACCAGAACATGAAGACAAGAGAAAAGACTCCCCCAGCTCCGGGCTCACCTGCTCCCCAGGTGGCCCAGCCCTCCACTGGGAAGTGCTATGGGGGCTAAGTGGAAGCATCATTAGTGTCTCCACATCCCTGAGTGATGGTAAGAGCTGCTGAGTGTTGTCAGCCTCAACTTGACCATGCAGCTCCCTTTTAGACCATGTGGATAAAGCCCTGCAGGATTGTCTAACACTTCCTAGAAGGAAGAACTTCTTAAACAAGACCTTTTAGCTGATGAATCAAACACTCTTCTTTCTTTCTTTGATCATTAAATTCTTATGTATCATTATCAAGCCTTATACCAGAAGTGGAAATATGGAGAATGCCCCAATTACAGTCAAGTCCAGCCCCTCATAGCAGCCCTGGGAGTTGCTACTTCATTGGACAACCTGAGTCCCTCCACTCCATGTGAGGGTACTTGCATGAAACAGTGGCCAAACACATAGACTTTGGAGTCGAGCAACTCCCAGCTCCTCCTCTTACAATATGTAGGGCCCTTGGCATGTTCCTTCAACATCTTTATATCTCCATCCCCTCATGTGAAAAGTGAAAATAAAATCATTTCTATTGTAGAATATTTTGAACATTAACTGAGATAACATAAAGCACTTAGCACAGTGATTGGAGTAAAGAAAAGTACTCCATAAATATCAGCTTTTGCTATTATTATCATTATTATATGCAACAGTCTGTGGCAGGGGGACAAAGCATGGGCTAAGAGTGGGGCACATGTCCTCCTCCGTCATTCTGTGCAAGGTTGGGGGACAGCCACAAAGAGCAGTAGGTGCCCAGAATGGTGAGCTTCCCAAACTGAGGAGATTTTCAGGTTGGACCCGAAGATTTCCCAATGAGATTTTCAGGTTGGACTCGAAGCTGGTAGGAGAGCAGAGTTATCAGAGACCACACTTGACAGCCTGCAGTGCAATATTCTCAAGCCAGGTGGCTTCCAGAAGTGACCAGCATCTTTTTGGATTTTCATTTTCTAAGCCCTGGATTTCCTTAAACCTAGAATTCAACTACTAGAAATTACAGTGTTGTGTTTTTCTTCTAAGAAATTAGTATACCTTTGCCTCCTTGTGCTCTCCTTTTTGCCTGGTACTCTTGCTACCAAGTACATCATATTCTAACCACCAGTTCTTTCCCCCAAAACCAAAACTGTACACCCTCATACTCCTCTAAGAGAGCAGCTCCTGCCATGGAATGCCTCCAAGCTGCTAGTCAACATCATCCCGACTGGTTGGTCCCTCTTTGTTATTTCACAACTGCCTCTGAGCTTTCCACTTCCAATTGGGTCAGCTATGGATTTATTTAATTTGTTTTGGCATGGCTGTTTTACTTCTGTTTTGATTTGTTCTCATTTAATCCTGAAATAGCACAGCGTAGAGCTCTGTGGCCCAAGTCCCCTTCCGAACTTCCTGTTTCACCCAGGTGGTTTGTTAGTAAGTGGTGGCTGCCTCTTTGGCTTGAGCGAGATTCATTCAGCCTCTTCTTTCCTCTGCCAGGTCAAGCTGGGAACTGCCGGACTTGAGGGAAGGGAGAGTAAAAGCCATCAGTGACTCAGATGGGGTGAGCTACCCTTGGTATGGGAACACCACGGAAACTGTGACCCTCATTGGCCCCACCAACAAGATCTCCAGGTTCTCCGTCAGCATGAATGACAATTTCTATCCCAGTGTGACATGGGCAGTGCCAGTGAGCGACAGCAATGTGCCACTGCTAACAAGAATCAAGAGGGACCAAAGTTTCACTACCTGGCTGGTGGCCATGAACACCACCACCAAGGAGAAGATCATTCTGCAGACCATCAAGTGGAGGATGAGGGTGGACATTGAGGTGGACCCTCTGCAGCTGTTGGGACAGCGGGCCCGGCTGGTGGGCAGGACTCAGCAGGAGCAGCCCCGGATCCTGAGCCGGATGGAACCCATTCCCCCGAATGCACTAGTGAAGCCCAACGCCAATGATGCCCAAGTCCTCATGTGGAGGCCCAAGCGGGGGCCACCCCTGGTTGTGATCCCTCCTAAGTAGAAACAGACTGGCCTGACTGTGTGGAGCACATGCCGCTGAGACACGCAGTGAGGCTGCCACGGGTGGCAGGAGCCAAACTGAGTTTCTGAGCCAAAGCAGACCTCTTGGTTTGCCAGCCTTTGCAGCTACTTGTGAAAAGTACAGCTGCTCCTTGGGTGGTAGAACCATAATCCTTACGAAAAGTCCTTTCCTCTTAGGAATAAAGAAATCACTGATTTGACAGACTTGCTGATTACCATGCAAGTAGCCATATTTTGGAGCTGACCAGGATGATTCTTTTATTTGAACTATTGACCATTTCTTTCCTGTGAGATGCAGGGGATGGAAATGAAATTAAACAGTGCCTGTGGCGAATGCTGCTTCCCAACCAATTAGAAGTGGGAGTGAAAACATCTACACCAGATGTTCGTAAGACAGTTCCATTGTCTGACGGGGGGTGGGTGGGTGCTGGGGAAATGGGTAGAATGAAAGCCAGGTGGTAAAAGAATGGGTGATGGGCAAAGGAAAAAATAAGTTGTTGTCACAAATTAAATCTTGTGCATTTATTCATTGGTCATCAGATTGTGAACACACAGGAATGAAAGGAACATGAGAAAAAGACCTTCTGGGAACTGTCCGAGGTGCTGATGTAAACTAACCCATGGAGATTCTTGCCGGCTCCATCTACCCGCCTCTTTCCAGAAAGACTGCATATTCAAATGATTCTTAGTCATAGTATTTGGATACATAGTTCCTGAATTCTGCAGTAGCTATTTTTCAGTCCCTTACCATGTTTTTACTGTTAGCCAAATTGTGATTTTTGTTTACAGCTTCTTATTCTGTTCCCATCACCAGCCCTGACTTTACAAAAAAAGACTTATAATTCACTTAAGGTTTCAAGAACACTTCAGCAAATAAGAATGGTATTTTCATTCTTTTTTCTGTTTTTAGGTTCTGAATAATTGGCACACGTAAAATACAGACATGCACAAACACAGGCATAAGCACACACACAAACACACACACACACGCACATGCACACAACCAGGATGCATATAGCATAATAACTAGCAGATTTGCCAGCAGTGCCTACATATATACCTGCAGCCTCTGCAGATACACAGTACGTACTATCTATATCTATATCTATGTCTATATATAGAGATGTCCATATAGTTTTATTTTAGCTCTGTTTCACAGATGTTTAACTGCTTAAGCATTTATGAAAAAGTGCTTCCTAAGGCCTAACTTTAAAGTTCTTTAATGAAAATCTGGGATACTTACATTAAGCAAGCTTGTATTGCTGAGATTCACCCAACAAGGGTGGAAGGCCAGTTTTCCTTTAGTGGAGCCAATATAAAATTCTTTAAAGAGATTCCAGTCTTTACCATGAGAATTTTTCAGCTCTCCCAACTTAAATTACGCTCCCAAAAGAGAACTTTTCCCTTTATTTTCAGTGGTGCAAATTACAGCACACACACAGTTACACAGAGATACAGAGAGATCCTTGTTCAACTCCCCTGCAAATTAATTATGAAATTCTCACAATGTTGTTGTACATTTAATGCATGCATACTGTAAGACTAATTTGAGAAGCAAGAGAGTTGAAGTCCAGAACAATTCCAGTCCCATGGTTGGCTCCAAAGATTTATCTTCTACCAGAGTTTAGGGATGGAAAATGACAAGCAAGCAGGATTGTTTATAACTCTTATTTAAAATGTAGCTTAATGCAACTTCTTCCCAATTCTAGCCCCAGAAGATGGGACTGGTTTACATGAGGGAATGAACAGGCACACACCACCCATCAGCTATTCTTTTATAGATTAGTTATTGATGGCAAGTTATTTATAGCAACACATTAATGGCACTTCAGTGCATGACAGAAAACCTGGACACATTCCGTTTTGAAATAATTCACTTGTTACATTTGGATTCCTCTGGCTGTCCCTTCTGGTTCCTCCCTATTCTTTATGAGAGAGGTAGCCCCAGAGCGCTCCATGGCAGAAGTATAAATCTGCTTCTAGTCCACACTGACATCAGAAACAGCAGTCTCTCCCACAGATTGACTTAGATGCCGCCTATGGAGTTTCTGGGGTGTGAACACTGATCCTGGAATATAATCCATACAGCCCCACTTTAAGAAAACCTGGTTTTTAAAAATCCAAAATTATAATGATCAATAAGAAAAAATTTATGTTACAAAATCTTACGCAAGGTTTCAACTTTCAGATTTCCCCAGCCTGTGAGAATAAGATATGACATAACACAGTGATGTTTACACAAAGATGTATCTGTATTTATTAAATACATATCTGTACTTAAGCCAGGTGCAGCATGTTTAGCTAGACTTGTTCCTCCTGGAAAAAATTACACTTTTTTAGAGTTTTTTCTTGAATCACCCAAAGCAGTTTTCTGGGAAATTGTGTAATCAAAAAATAAGGAAAAAACAGATGGGAAAGTCCTTCAAAAGCACTATGCAAATATAGATTACAATTATTGTCATTGATACTATTGTGAACTCTACAGTTAGTTCTCTCCATTCTGGAATCAGCCTGGCAAAACATTTCTATTGCCTTGTAGTCAATTATTTTAAAGTTATTGTTTTACAAGGAAAAGACCCCTTTTCTCCCAGTGATCTGTGGATCACTCCCTTTCAGCTTAGTCAGGATGTTGTGAAGTGAAAGCCTCTCTAACGAGGGAGCATTAACCTTGGAATCTCTGTTGGGGTCATCTGCATCTTCCCATTCTCTGCCTTGCTCTGAGATTGCCTTTCAGTTGAATGGGGCTCATTCAATGGCTTAAGTTTTAAATGGGTGGTCTCAGGACTATATTTGTATCCTGTACACATACATGTGGTCTCTTGGTGACACAAGAGTTTTAAAGTCCTGTTAATTAAAGACCATTTCCTCAGATCTTAGATGATAAATGAGGTCTTTTAGTCCAGAATCTCAAAAGAAATTGAGGCCCTGTTAAATTAGGTCGTTTATTCAGGTCCCATGGCTGATCAACAAAAGGCCAGTGTCAGGCCCACATTCTCCCAAATCTCGACTCAAGGCACGGTCATGTTACCTGGGACCCACAGCCTCTTTGTCTCCAGCCACAACACTGTCATCATCCCTGGACCATTCACCCTAAACCAATTAGCCTAAAAGTTACAGAAAATTGGATTCATCTTCTAAAGGACAAGAGAAACCCTTTGTTACTATTACATCACAAAATGAATGCTCCAGATTCCTTTTTATCTGTGACAGCTCTTTTGACATTGAACCCTTAATCTGGGGTCTTTGCTGAAAGCATTTTGCATTTCCAGGTCATTGCCATGGGCCACAGCATATGGGAAAGTTAGAGGATAGTCCCCTTTCTGCCTCTTGTTCTGTAGACCTTTCTTGAGGTCCCTCTACTGGGAAAAATTTCCCAAAATTGGACCCTAAACCAGACATGGTGGTGCATGGCTATAATCCTACCACTCTAGGAGGCTGAGACAAGAAGATCAGAGTTTGAGTCCAGTCTAGGCAACTTAGGGACTTAGCAAGACCCTGTCTCAAAATTTAAAGATTAAAAAAGGGCTGGGGATATAGCTCAGTATGAAGGCCCTGGGTTTGATCCCCAGTACAAAAAAAAAAGCAGCAGTTCTGAGTAATATAAAAGAATTATGACTTATAGACTATTTTTACATAAGGTTTCCAGATGCATTTTCTTATCTCTGGAGACTCTTATAAAAAGTATAATATTGTATTATCATTATTATTATTATTATTATCCCCATTTTACAGATGGCAAATTGTGATCAGAAGAGATTGAGTGATGTATCCATAGACACACAAAGAGAAATGTCAAGAGCAGGACTCAAACTGGGCCCTTCGCCTCAGAATCTCGTACCCTTCCTCTGTGAGGTGCTGCTTCTTAATTCCTTCCTGTCTGGGAAGCACAGAAGACAAAAGAAGGAAAAACAAGTCACTTTCACTTAGTCATGGAGTCCTTACCTGTCTACCAAGCGGACTTATCAAAAATAAGAGATGAGCACTGCTTTGTTGTTCAGAGAACCTTGTAATCTCCCGGGAGGCTGGCCCAGGGAAATGTCTGTCCGCCTGCCGTGTGGTGAGCTGGCTGTCACTCAGCAGCCCCTAGCACAGTCTGAGTAATTAGTGGAATAGAAAATCTGCTCTCCTGGTCTCAGCATCCCTTAAATACCACAGGTACAAAGCCAAAGAGGAAAGCATGTATTCCGCAGCAGAGGTCCCATCTGAGGGGAGCCCTGCCACCACCATCCCTAAGCACAGCAGGCTCAGCCTGTGGGGTGGAGGCAGTGGGAACAATGGATTTCCCAGCCCTACTTGGCATATTGAACAGTCTTGTTAGAACAGAGGGCACAATTAAACATTGCCAGAGCCAGCTCCCAACTGAGTTGCAAAGAAAGATGTAAACACACACACACACACACACACACACACACACACAAAGACCCACCACACTCACACACTTTTCAAGCTGAAAAGAAAATTAATCAAAAGCCCAGTGAATGCCTGAACTCTATAATTAAGCCTAAATGATCCTTCGATAGAAAGGGAGCTGAGTGAGCCAGCTCAGTGCCCACAGATATTTTTACCTCAGAGTCTTATTGCCATTAATTTCTTTTGAGATCTTGTGTACATCTGGTTCCATTCCCTGGTATGACATCTGCCTGTGGAAGGTCTTCCAGAGAGTTGCCAGTTCATTGGCCAGAGGACAGCCAAGGTTGTTCGGTCATTTTCAGAATGCATCCTGGGAGATGGGGTAGCATTGCCTCTCCCTCTTCCCCAACAACTGTGACCCTTCCCTGGACAGATCAAGATAGTCGGATCATGTCCAGATGTCTAAAGCATCGCCTGAGAGATGACATTGTCACCTTGGTAGAGCCATGGGGTCTGGAGCTGGTTGCAGACCCTCAGGTCTCTTCTACTTGGCAACCCCAAACCAGCTCAGGGAAACCCTTCTGCTGCCAGTCTCCACTCCCCCGTGCCACCTTGCTGGAGAGGCCTAAACACTGAGCAGCGATGGAAAGAAAGGCGATTACTGTACAGCCCCACAGGAAGCAGCTCAGGGGAGAATTCCTGGTAGGAACGCCAAGAGACCTTTTGGAAAGGCTGAGCCTCAGGTTTGGGCCAGACTTGAAATCCCTGCCCAATTCACTGAGTTTAAGTGGCCAGCGAAACCAGCTTGTTCTTCCTGTCACAGACTCAGGCCAGAGATAGGGAGAAAATCTTGTGTACTCAGAGCTTTCTCTACTGGCCTGACTGCTCCTGTCATTGTGGCTGGCACCTCACAATTTGGAGCAGTATAGATTTGTCACGTGAGTGCAGAAACATGAGGATGTACTTCTTGTCACCGTGCACCTACACTTCAGGCTGCCTCACTGTTCTGTAGGCCCCGTTCCCTGTGGCCCCGCCACACATGTTCCTCGGGGCTGGCACCCCGTCTCTGCCCCAGCTGGGCCTGGGCATGGCCCCTGAGAGCACCTAACCAGCTCTATTTCTCCAGCTCTTCGGGCAGCAGGCGGTGTGGCCAAGCAGTGTGGCCAAGCGGTGTGGCCTCTGTTCTCCTCCAGGCCCCCATCTGTCCTTGGTGAGCCCAGGAAACAGATGCAGGCTATTACTTAAAATGGCTGGGTGTTTTGTAAGAAACACCCAGGGGAAAGGGAGTAGTCACAGGATTACAGCAGTGATGGGGAGGGGCTGAGACACAGAGCAAGACCCGGCGCCACGAAGACCTCACTGAGGATGCTGAGGGTCACAGACAGTGCCATGCAGTGATTAAATGGTGGCGTCTCTGCGTAAGGCGGTTCTCGGGCTGGCTGAGGCCCAGCCTCCCTGGGAGCAGAGAGGAGACATGAAGGAGGACAGGATGCTTTCCTGCATGCCAGGCCTGGGACTAGGGCAAGCCAAGCGAGGCTATGCAGACACCGCATGTAAGAGCCACTCACTCTCGGGGCTGCACAGACAGCAGTCAGGCATGGTAGGCCCTGTGGAAGCCAGACTCCTCACTGTTTGCCTGGGTGCCTGGCTTGCACCCCTTGCTTTATAAGAGAAGAGGAGGAAGAGTGTTGTGGGATCCTTCTAAATCCTCATTCTTGCAGCAACTTTATAATTGGGGGGTCTCCAGGTGCCACGTCTTTGCTCCAGAGAAATAATGCTCACAGGAAGCCTCTCGGGAGCCATTCACTTCCCTGCTGGGGTCGCACATAACGGGGGAGTCCAGAACCTTGCAAAGTGCCCCCTCAGTCTTCTCTCTACCCAAGACATCAGCCCATCTGTTTGTGAGCAGCCCGGCCCACGCCCTTGTGAGCCAGTGAGGACGGGAAGGTGACAGGGAAGGACGCCTTCAAGCACTTTGAGCTCTTGACAGGCAAGGTACCGGGGAAACCCAGCAGCCACACTGGTGTCATCCAGCACTGGGAGGGAAGAGGCAGCTGGTTATCGCTCCATCTGCTCAGGTCCCTTGGCCCCCACCCTTCAAACCAATTAGAATATTCCACACAGACGTGATCCAATGAAATGTTAATTGGAAAAATAACAAGAAAGATAATACATGCTCTTCGGGCTGAGAACTATTTCATTAAACTGAGCTTTGAAAGCAAGACAGCCAATTAAATTATTTTCCATTTTGCTCCCTCTCATACCAGGAACCATGGAAAGCTATTACTTCTAATTAATTAGGAAAGAGAAAAAAAGACTGCACGTGTATATTGGATGGACAGAGGCTATACCACCCACCTCTCTGTGTGCGTGCCTGTGTGTGTACTTGAGCATGTACTCTCTCACACACACCAGGGAACCGAGACTCATCCACTGTCTGACCTGCAGCATTTAGTGAGTCTTGCCAAACAGCAAGAAAATACCTGTTCCCAGGGAACCATTCACATGATCCAACAAAGGAAGATGCCTTCTTTTAACACATTCATTAGTTGAGAAATAGGGCATTTGTTGTGAAAAGATAAACAGCTTTAAACTCAGCTTTGATTTCCAAAAACTTTTTGCAGCCAAAAATTGATTGTAGCTTTTTGTCTTCAGTAAAGTAGATATTCCCAAGCCAGCTCTGTATCCGACACGATGCTCATTGCCATGGGACGGTCTCATGACAAGGGGACCTGAGACACCTGAGGCCTGATTTTTGAATTGACTTTAGGAAAGTCTCATGTAAGTCGCCTTGGGCACCTCCACATTTCCATCTGTGAAGTGAAAGAAAGCTCTTTCTCAGTGCCATACTCAGCCCGTCAAAGTCCTTAGGCTTCTGAGAAGACACTGACTGTGACTACAGGGTTTCTGCTCTGCCTTGGGAAGACTGATAGAATTCAGCCATGCAGTTAAAATGTTTTCTGTACAAAAAATATGCTAACCTGGAGGCCTAATTATTGTATAACAAATATAAACAATAAGGTAAGGGGTATAATAAGCATATAAAGCAGTCATCCTGGAAGGCGCCTTTCACACTTAGTATCTGTGAGCGGACTCTGAGGTTGGCCCCAGGCCTCTGCACGTGTGTCCCCTCACCGTTCCCCTCCCTCTCCTGCTCTACCTTATCTGCTATGCAAAATAAAAAGGGCTGCCGAAGTCCAGCCACAGTCAGTGCCTCTGACCAGTTCTGACCAGTTTCATTGTCCAGGAAGAGGGACTGGTATTTATTGACACCAAAGAGCCTAACAGCTATCCCAGGCCACAGAGTGTACAGAGAAACATTCTCTAGAATGGGCTTCAGGTTAATTCCTCATTTGTGTGTCTAATGGAGTTGTCAGTTAGGTTCAGACCACCGGAGCAACGGTAATTGACCATCTACACAAGAATTTGGGATTTTTTTTCCCCTAAAACTGAAGCCATGCATGTAATGTGAAAAAACAACAGTGCACCTTAATTTGTCTTGATAAAAAGTATGTGCCCTTGTAGCAATACATCGTTGTTAAATAAATCTAGTACATCAAAAATCCAGAGATAAACAGGAAAATGATCATTTTTTAAAAAGGTATCCAATGGTGGCTTCACCTAAGA
Source organism: Heterocephalus glaber (assembly GCF_053883595.1). NCBI lineage: Eukaryota > Metazoa > Chordata > Mammalia > Rodentia > Bathyergidae > Heterocephalus > Heterocephalus glaber. The sequence goes on along the minus strand of NW_028258161.1, from coordinate 2,051,966 downwards.
TCAACTCCTTCATGGATTAAAAAATGCTTGGTAGGCAAGAGCTCATCCGCTGAGCTATACTCCCAGCCTTCCTTTTCTTTTTAATTGTAAAAATTCAATTTGCCCACTTCTTTAGAGCCACGACTATTACATAAAGCAACATACATGAGTATTCACCAAAAATAGTGGGGCAGCATGTTCTCTTTAAAGAAAAGTTGACTGGCAACTTCAGATTGAACACTAGAGATACCCCCAAGAAGCAAGTTTCCACACAGTTAGCATGTGTGCCCATGACAGGAATACTGGTGAGGCTCCCCAGCTCTGGTCAGTCAAGTTTCCACAGATTTCTTTGTGCCTTGCATCTAAGGAACAAGGCCAGAGGGGGAGTCTGGATTCCTTCTCATTTCTGTAGAGCTTTTTATGTCTTGCTAATGGGTTACGGATATAAATGACTTAGAATCCTTTAATATTATTTTAATCTTCTTAAAGAACCAGAGGAAAGTTAGAGACCCTCTTTAGAGAGAAATGCATATGAAAATATTCAAAATTTTATATAAAATTTCAAAGTTATAACCTTGAGGTCTCTTTACAAAGCCCGGGTATGAAAGAATAGCATTTCTTTGCTCACTGTCTTAATATCCGCTCTGTTTACGTGTTTCCATGTCTTCATGCAGGTCTCCTAGTAGACAAGGCAAAGCCCAGCAAGCAGAACCACATGGCAGAGACTAAGGAGGAGGAAATGAGCACTGGCTGGTGGCTCCAGAAGCTGAAGCCCTGGACAGCTGGTTTCCATTAAATCGTGTGCCATCCTGCCTGTCTCCTCGCCACCCTCCCATCCTGTGACCAGTCCCTCCTATCCAGTACCCTACCATGTGCCCAACTGGGCCGGCTGGTTGGCTGGTGGCGGGCTGTGTTGAATTGGGAGTTATGCCTGCTGTATCTTTTTTGTGTGTGGAAAGATTGGGTTCATCCAGACCTCAAGTCCATCCCAAACCCACCCGGTGAAGCCTCCCAAGGACAAAGAGCTGGTCAGCCTGGGCTTCAATATCTAACATGGCCCAGCCTTGGTTCCCAAACCCTGCCTCCTGTCCCTACACAGTCTTGGGTAGGAAACAGAGGAAGGTGTGGACTCCCCTGCTCCTCCCCCTCCACGTGGGTGGCCAGTGTTAATAATCTCTTGTGCTTTCTCCAAGGTCTCCAATCCTTGGAGAGCCAGGGCCAAAGCAGTGCTTTCCCCTACCATGGCCAGGCTGAGTGCCTTCCAGTGGCCAAGGGTAGAGTGTACATGATCAGAATTAGTGGAACAAGTGGAGAACTCCCCTAAGAGAACAAAAATGTTGTGATTGTTTTATTTATTGCTTTATTTATCGGCATACCTACTGACTTAATTTACTTATGAAATATGTATTTATTCTACAGCAGAAAGTCCACTTCCCTCTTTGAAGCATCAATCCCAGAATGTGTCTTCTTGGCCCCCGTAGAGCACAGTGAATTATTCCTCTTGGAAGACACAGGAAAAAGAGGGGAAAGTCTCTCCTTATGCCCAAACACTTCCACCCCAGCCAGATTTTTCAACCAGAAATGACATTAGAAAACACCAGCTAGAAGGCTGTAAAGCCACCACCCAAATCAGCACAGGCTCGACTGTCTAGACCGAAACTCTGAGAATCCTCTCAACCCACTCCCCTTGTACCTATGCTCCCCTTCAACTCTTTCCCTGACTAGAGTCCTCATCCTGCTTTGGGGCCATATCCTTATCACCAGGTGCACATTAGAATCATCTGAGGAGCTAGAAAGAGTGTCCATGCCTGATGTCCTCTCCAAAACAGTTACAGCAGAATCTCCAAGGGTAGATGTCAGGCATCCGTGCTTTCTAAGTTCCCCCAGATAACTCCAATGTGAAAATAGGGTTAAGAAGTATTTCTGGTGTCTTCCGTTCTTCACCCCTCTCCACAACCCAGAACCCATCCTCCTGTCATTCCCAAGCTTCCTCTAGAGTCCTCTTCCCATTCCTCCAGCTGACTTCCTCCCTGACAGATCCCTGGAGTGGTAGCAGGTCCCCGGAGCCAAATGCTGAGAGTGGGGTCTGCTCCCAGGTAGGTGATTTCCAACTTTTCTAGGAGCAGAAACCTGTCCCCTGCCTGGATTCTCTCTCCACCTGTGCCTCCCCCAGTCTCCCAAACTCTAGAAGTTTAAAAGGGCACATCATTGACATTCCTGTCTCCAAGTCCCAATCCTAACGGTAAGACTCATGCCAGTTTTTATAATCCAAGGCTTGGCCATTTCTGCTGTTCCATCTCAATAACAGAAGGTCTACTGGTGACCAAGGAAGGGGTCCCATTGCCCCCAAGCTAAGTCCTTTGTCCAAAATCCTGGCGGCAGCCACCACACATCCAAATCCTAGATGGCTGAGAAGAGGCGTCTCACCCTTGACATTTATGAGAGCCACACTGCTGAGTGTGAGTAAATGTGTGTGTAAATGTATGTGTGCATGTGTACATATGCATACACTGTCTGCCTGTTCACTATCTAGGTCTATAGAGATACTAATTTCAACTTTACAGTGATGACATTTTCCATGAAAGCAATTGAGGACTTTGCTGTCTTTCACTCACTGGAGTTGTACTATTTCAGGATGGGCTCAAGTGAATCTTATATTCTATATATACGCAGAATGTTGTAATATTAAAAACTGCTGGGCACACTACACACACACACACACACACACACACACACACACACACAGCACCTATGGAAGCCTGTGCTGTGGGAAGAGCTCATTTTGTTAACCTTCATCCCCCGTCTAAGTACTTTCCTGGGACAAGCACCATGTTGCACCCCTCAGCTGCCTGGCCCCTCCCCATCCTTCATTCATACCACCAGGCATCCTTTTCCAACTCATTCATCAGAATGTCCCTGCCCCAAGTCCCATCTCTCAGGGTCCTGCTCTCTGACAGGTGGCAATTCAGCAGTGGGTGCTAAAGAGTTGAGTGTTAGTTTCCCAGGTGACATTTATGTTTTAAAGGGGCTACAGATAATGCCTTAATCCAGAGGAGAGCTGTAGTGGTGGAAATTCCAGGCACAGAAGTGGGCTGGTAAGGGAGCTTTTTTTTTTTTTTGGTACCAGGGATCAAACTCGGGACCTTGTGCTTTTGAGACAGGTGGTGGAACCACTGAGCTGAATCCCTGGCCCCAGGAGCTTATTTTTATCAGAGGGCATTTCAGAGCCCCCCACATCATACCCGTCTCTCAGATCAGCCCTTCCTAAGCACGTAAGCACAAGAAAGCACACTTACTGATATAGATGTTCCAGAATTTTGAGATACCTCCCTTACATTGGCCCTGTCTTAAAAATGAAAAAAGAAAAAAAAAAACAGTTAAATTAATTTAAACCTCCTTGGGTAATGTAGCTTATTTTTCACCAGGCACTAGCCATCTGGTCTACCCCACCCTGTTCCAGTTTCTTCCTGCTCCTTGTGTTTTCTGCTACAGCCGCATCTGTTAATTTGGTCATATATGTCCACTCTGCTGTCTCCTTTCCTGCTCTCCCCCATATGTCCGTCCTTCCCTGCTTCCCCCTGGAATTGTCCTGTTTGTCGGTGTTGTCGAGGACAGAAGAGCAGGTTAAGCGCATGAGCATGTGTGTATCACTTTGAAGAAAGAGAAACCAGGTATTCTGCTACAGTTCGGAGAAAAACCCAATGAAGGGAGAGATGAAAGCTGGCTCTGCAGAGTGCCTTAAAATGACTTTACTTAGGAAATTCTGAGTTGTCAGTCTTTGGATGTTACATGAACTCAACAGATGTTGCATTTCACTTCTCTGGGATTAAAAAAAGTTAAATACAGTATGATTCAACAATGACAACAAAGTATATTTTCTCTTTAATTTGTTCCTTAAATATGTAGTGTCTGATTTTCCACAAAAACTGGGGAATGCTCCAGGCACCCACAAGCTCTGGAACATACAGAGGGTAGACGCAAGAGTCCTGCCCAGCTGGGAAAGCATTGGTGATGTAGGCAGAAAGCTGCAACTAGATATAATCCAAAAGGCAATTTTACTGTGAGAAAGAAGTATCAAATCCATGGATGATGGCCCACACTTGTAATCCCAGCACTCAGGAGGCTGAAGCGGAAAGATTGCATGTTTGATTCCAGCCTGAGCTACATAGCGAGTCCCAGACCACCCTGGACTACATACCCGGGCCCTGTGGAATGAGAGAAAGAGAGGGAAGTGAGGGTATTGCAACAGGGAGCAAGGAAAAGGGATCTTCACCCTTCTCCTTGATGAGATTGTATTTGTTTTAGATGACTGGGGCTTCTATAACAAAATACCCTAAACTAGGGAGTTTATAAACAACAGAAATTTATTTCTCACAATTTTAGAGGCAGGGAAGTCCAAGGACAAGACTCCTGCAAGTGAGGGCCCGCTTCCTGGCTCATGGACAGACTTCTGTCTTCACAGCCTGGAAAGGTGGCTGGACTCCCCAGGGCCTGATTTATAAAGGCGCCACCCTCATCATCTAATCACCTCTCAAGGTTCCACTTCCTCAAGCATAGGGTTTCAACACATGAATTTGGGCAGGAGCAGCACAAACATCAGACCACAGCAGTAGTGTGTCCTAGTTTGTGACTTGGTGTTGTGAAACTGGGAAGAGAACATCCTAGAAATGCAGAGGGTAAACCTTGCCCTTCCATCCCTTTCCCACTAGCAGTCTTTTCCGCAACACCCATAACCAGTGTCCACTCTGCTTTTGCTGATGCTTTTCTCTCAGGACACTGGCCAACTACAGTCCCACACACATCGGTTATTTTGAAAAATCTGAATTCCTGAATACAGTTGGGTTTCTGGGATCTCTCTCTCTCTCTGTCTCTCTCTCTCTCTCTCTCTCTCTCTCTCTCTCTCTCTCTCTCTCTCTCTCTCCCCTCTGTCTCAGAATTACATTTTTAAAGGATAGGGCTTCATCTAGGCAGGGCTGGGAGGGAGGCCCTAATGTGTGCTTGGATTCTGAGAACTCGACTCTGGGCCCCAGCTTATAGCGGCCCCTCCCTCTCTCCACTGCACACTCCCTGACCCAGCCCTTCCACTGTGGATACCAGAGCCAAGCTCCTAAGTGCTTGGTTTCACCCAGCTCACAGCTGCTCGCTCTACTGGGCCTTTTATTCAAATCTATCATGGCTATTTTCCACAAGAGATGTGATCCTTCTGTGGAGTCAGCAGTTTTAAGATAGTTGAGAGTCACTAATTCAATCTCTCTCCCTCTCTCTCTCCCTCTCTCTCTCTCTCTCTCTCATCAAAATAGAGTAAGAAAACCCAGATACAGAGATAAAGTTGTTTCCACTCCTAAAAATATATATATTTAAGAACCTCTATCATGCACTCAATGGGGTGAGGAGGGTACTTGTTAACAGATTTATGTGTAACCTAAGATATGCCCACACTCCCCAGTCAGATGAGCAGCATGTGCTCAGCCCTACGGGAAGCAGCTCCACTGACACAGCTTAGAAAAGGGATTCTGCCTCTTCCCCGTCAGAAAACCTGACCTGAGGTACACGCTCTGTGAAAGGACATTTGTGCTTTCTCCTTAGCTGGCTCATTTTAAGGAATAAGCAGTGCACCCATGATTGCTGAAGGGCTGCAGTGCTTCCCTGTGCACCTGCTCAACTCTAAAGCAGGAGCAAGGGGTGGGGGCAGATGGTGGCAGTTGAGGTGCACCGCACATATAAGTGGTATTTCTTTCTTACTAAAATCTGTACAGTTGCACGTTAAACTCTCTAATGATTTGGGGAAAGGAACAAGAATGTATCTGATTTTTTTAAAAGACCAAACTCATATATTTCAAGAAGACACTTGAAGGCTCAAAGACAGAATATTCAAACATAACTCTATATTGTTACTTCTGTGAAGAAATAATATGGCCTGCGTGGTCAACTTGGGCTACAAATATGATCACATTTATTTTCCCAATGAATTACTTGAACCTTCTTAGTCTCTGTTAACAGAAAGGACAGGAATCCCTTCTTGAGAGTTCCCCAACCAGCTCACCCTCAATTTCTCAAAAACCCTCTGTCCTGAACTCTCATTCAGTGAGCCAAAACACTAAGCAGAAGCCAGGAATGGAGCACACTTCTAGTCCCAGCTACTCAGGAGGCTGAGGTAGGAGGACTGCTAGTTCAAGACCAGCCTAGGCAATTCTGTGAGACTCAATCTCAAAATAGAATTTTTGAATGGGCTGGGGATGTAGCTCAGTGGTAAACTGCCTCTGGGTTAGATCCTTAGTACTGAAGAAAAAAAAAAACAAAACGCAGCAGAAAGAACAGGATCGTGCCCATTGTCTGAGGAAAGAGGACAGTTTACCACAACCAGGATGTCAGGACACAAGTTGTCCCCCCGCACAGTGTTGGGCCCGATGCTCCACCCAGTCATTGCTCTCAGAGCACGGCCGTGCCAAGGGACCTGGGAATCCATCACACCAGGTCAACCCCTAAGCCCTCTCCTCCCCATGCAGCAACTTCGACACCCTTCCTGGGCTCTGAGCCAAGGGCCAGGCCCCCTGGAGGCCCCAGCGGGCAACCCAACCTTACACCAGGGAGGGGTGGAGCTCTCATTCTTCACCTCACACCAAGTCCCACGTTCTTTTTGCAGCTTAGCTGATTTCTTCCACACCCCACATGTCCTCCTTCTCTTCTTTGGAGCCCTACATTTGCATAACTAAAAGGGACCGTTGAGGAGCAGCGCTTCTTATTTCAGCAAATACTTACTAACTGCCAAGTAAACAGACAGAATTCCATCTCTCCCTCCCTTCTGCCTTTCCTCCCTCTCTCTTTCTCACTCTGGTGGGAGAAGAAATACACAATAAACATAATAAATAAGGAAATTGTATACTTAGGCGGTAAGAGATACTATGGGAGGGCAGGTAAGGGGACCCAGGTGGGCTGGGAGAGGTGCTCCCACTTCTAAGTTGTACCAAGAAGCACCCATCAAATGCATTTACTAAAATAACACTGATAATAATTCTGGCCTCCCTAGGTGCCCCTCAGATCTCTGCATTAATGGGCACCCTGTTCCACTAAAGCCTTCAGAGCTACTCTTCATAGATTCCAAAGCAGAATCAGGTTTATTGTCTCCTACCATTACAACTACTCATGGAGATGCCATTTATTTCTTTCAGCTAAAAAAAGTAATGACTTTTCCAGGGTCACACAGCTGCTAAGTGTCAGAGTAAGGATCCTGGTATAGTCCTACTGACTCCATCAGGTGATTTTTCTCAATCTACTTGTAAATAGCATAAGAAGACACAAAGCCAGAAGATCTAAAGTTGAGATCCAGCATTGCCTCCTAGTAGATGGACAAAACCTTGAAATGTTCCTTGCAGACATAAGACTGCCTGTGGAATTACATTATCAATCATAAGACACAGTACCAATGTGAGGCTTTGGGGCAACTCTGCAGGCTGTCTCAAAACTCCACTGACCTACTATCTGTGTGATTCAGGAAGTAAATAAATATAATTAAAAGGAGTTATTTTTATTACATGCTACACACAACTCCCAAAGCAATCCTTACTCAGGTTGGAAAAATTAAAACAGTATATATTTTCAGTCTATAAACTAATTATTTGATTCAAAGCAAGCCCTCCTTAAAGTGTTTGCTAAAAGCAGGTGCACAATTATGCTAACTGGATTGGAGACGCACTGGTGGGTGGCCCTTATTATAAACTCCAAGCATTCTCTGTGCACCGCACAAGTGTGGAGGAAAGGACATTGGTGTGACAGATCCCAAGAGCCTAAGTGTGGCTATGAACAACCAATTGGATTTATTGTCATATCCCAGACCTCTGCTTCCTCGCTGATTTGCAGGCATTGGACAATGCCCACCAAGGAGCAGAATGTGTCACGTTGGCCTGAAAGGCAGCTGGTCCTGAGGCTATCAGTCTAAACTGCTAAATAAGACAATTCTGCATCTGGGAGAGCTTAGGAGAAGTCAGCTTTAAAAGGAGAGGCAAAAGGTACTTTCTGAAAAGTTTCTGAAATCTAGCTGCCTGTTCCCTGTGCTTCTGCATAAGGAATGTCTTGCCTATTAAAAAAATCTATAAAAATAAAAGTAAAGCACGGCTTCATAGAGCTGCCACGTATCACCAGCTGTCTTCTCTTTGTGGTCAGCGCAGGAGACGCTAGACCGACATGTAACCTCCTCACCATCCCCAGCTGGGGGAGGACAAAGGTGTCCTTCCATGCTCCACTCCAGCAAGAAGCCAAAGGAAGTTAGATAAAACTACCCCCAAAGACAATACCTTCATGAGCCCAGGTTGAAAATGAAGAGGGTCAGCTACATCTTCAGGCAGAGAATCTCAAGGTTAGAGAATGAACCAAGGTAGAAGATGAAAGTGTTGTCCAACTTCTGACCCCAGACTGGGTCCTTTTTTGCCTCTCAGAATTGTGGAATCAAGAGCAAGACCAAACACCAATGGAGCAGTGAAGGAGGTTTTATTGTTGCCGAAGAGTAAGGGAAGTGGGAGACAAAACTAACAGATCCAATTCCTCACCTACTGGGGGCCAGAAGGCTATAGATATGGGATAAAAGAAATGAGGGGGAGAGATGAGCTAGTAAAGGGGAAGGATATTCACGTATTTTCCAGAAATTCAGGCACCATTTCTTTTTCCCCCTTTTATGTTTTTTTTTTTCTGGTCATAGTCATGGCAACAGCCATGGCTCTGGGAAGAGTGTCATTTAGCATGCAGCTGGGATTAAAAGAAGTTACAGGGTGTCTCTGGAAGTCATCTGTACATCCAGATGGTTTCAGCTAGCCCACCTGAAGGGGGAACTCGGTGGGCATCTTGATAAGCAAGTTGGGCAGGGAAAAATTCAGCTAGGTCAACTAGGCAATGCAAGGTGAGGGCAGGGTAACCTAAGGACTCCAGGAACAAGTAATCAGATTCGTGGTAATCAGTCTCCAAGCCAAAAATTCCAGTACTGGGCCTGAGACCCAGAATAGTTTAAATCAGATCCATTCCCCAAATGCTGGAACTTGTCTTTGTCTCAGCAGCACTTCACTCTAGTGAAATTATCTTCAGGTGGGACCCGATTATTTCCTACCACTGAGGAAAGACAGAAAAATGGGCTTCAGCTGAAGTTGTACGTGTCTTTTATTAAGGCTCTGAAAGAGTAGAAATAAATGGCACCTACTGAAGGATTCTGTTTTTCTTCTTCCTAATGTCCTTCTCCCACACACCATAGAGGAGTCTGTAAGGCAGAGAAAAACTCTAGGCAGGTTACAGTTTTCCCCGGAGCAGTTCTGAGTTGTTTATCTGTCTCCCTTCTGAATTCTAAGATATTAAGCTAAGGGGTAAAAGGACCCCCAAAATCACACTTCTAAAGAGCCTTATCTCCTCTGGGGAGCAGTTTAGAAAAATCTAGATTGCCTCAGGGCAAGGCAACATTTTGAAGTATTCAAGACATAGCCTGGAATCTGACTCTCTAGAGTATTTAATGAAGCATAAATATCCCCTCATTGTTAAATACCACAAGGCTGCCATCCACTGCTAACAATAAGCAATTAAGTTTGAGAAAGAAACAAGTAGGCCCAGGTCCCCAAGAGTTGAGGTCCAATATGTCCCCTGACGTCTAGCCCTTCTGTCTCAGTCATTTTCCTCATTCCACCATACCAAACACACACAATTTAAAGGAGAGGTTTATTCTGGCTCACAGTTTTTAGAGGATTCAGTCTATAGTCGGCTGGCTCCAAGACAAAAATGGCACAGTGGAAGGGACTGGGCAGAGGAAAGCTGCTGGCATCATGGTGGGCAGGAAGCAGAGGAAGAAGGAGGAGGCATGGGGGGTGCTCCCTTCTGGATCAGTGACTCGCCTCTAACCAGGCCCCACCTCCTAACAGCACATTCAGCTCTGAACACACCCCGATCAAATCACCTTCCAAAATCCCCACCCCTGGACATATGATCTGGTTGAGGACATTCTAAATGTAAACGATAATACCCTCTCTTTCCTCGATTCAGAGGTTCCTAAGCACTTTCAGTTGCACAAAACCTGGTGGTTTATACAGTCCTGTGACGTTATCCTAGCAACAACCATATGGGGTGTTACTAGCCCTGACTGACATCTGGAAGAAAGCAGGCTTATAGAGGGTGGAAGACAGCTAATAGATGTCAGAGCAGGGGCTGTATTAGAATTTCCCAGTCTGTAGTCGACCCAGCACACTTTGCATGGCTCCAGCTTGGAAGCTGAGGCTGGGAAAAGAACCTCCATACCATGAGATCATGCCATTTCAGATATGAGAATGCTGAGGTCCAAACAATTTCAACATGTAGCCACGTGGCTTGTTCTAAGCTCAGTGGAAAGCGCTGTCTCCCTCTCCAGCGCTTAGCTGACTGGCTGGGGTCCCTCCTGGCTTGGGGACAGAGAGGCTGCAAGCCCAAAGAAAAGGCCTTGGGGAGCCAGCTCAGCATAAGGTCCTTCTCACCCAAGCTTCTCACTCCTGCAGGTGACATGGGCTGGGAAGGCTCTAGCTTGTGTCCTGTGACATTTGTACCTCCTGCTCTTCTTTAAGCAGAAAAAAGCTTTCTAGGCACTATCAGCCTCTGTCACAAGAACCTGCCCCAGGGCTAGAATTCTTGCCATACCCTAGGCCACAGGAAGACTGTGGGGACTCTTGGGAGTACCAGCAAGTCACCTGTTTCTTAGGTAGCTTCAATTCTATGGCTCAAGTTGCCATGATTTTTGGATATGGAAGTGCCCCAGGAAACCACCTCTTTTTGGAATGTGAGACTCTCATGTTTCTGCCATCCCAAATAGCACTAAAGCTCTATGTTGGGCCAGCCTATGTCATGGTCAACTGATTCACCAAGATTCATCAACTCACCCATGTGCCTGCTCACAGAGTGGGTCTCCCAGCCCCATACCAGCTCCTTTCTAGCTTCAGGCTCCAGAAATCAAAGGCTCCCTCTGCCCTGGGAAATGGGTGTTCAGCAGCCATGACTAGGATCCTTCAAGGTACCTGGGAGTCCTGCTAAGTCCCCAGCCCTGAGAAAATTCCCCAACCTGGCCAATTCTAGGAAGGTTACTTTAAAGGGAATTCCAGGCTATTTTATGCACTCTCTATAAAGGAATGCATTTTGAAAAAGGGGCTCAATCCCAGACCTAATCCCACAAGGTCCCTGTGGTTTTTTCCTCCCCGATCTTGCCCTTCACAGTTTGCTCCTGTGTCACCTTCTTATCATACAACCCCCTTCTCCCCTAAAGACAGGGGAAGGTGCTGGGAGGTCTTAAGGTACACAGACTGATGGCTACTATCTTCCCAAAGTGACCATGGTGCACGGCCGGCCTGGGATGCCTAGGTCCTCAGTATCCAGACAGCCAGGCTCCTGGGCAGGGAGGCCACTGCAATGGCAGCAGGAGAACAGCATCCATGCGGATGGAGGAGCCTAGCTCTGTAGTGCTCCTTGTCTCCTGAACAAAACCTCTTCCTGCTGGTGAGCTGAGGTGAGCAGAAACCAGAGGGTCCTCAGGGAAATTCTTGAAGCTCTGTTTAACACTTTTGGTGCAAGTTACTCTGGGAAGATACAGCCTGTGGGAATGCAGCATTTCAAGACCACTACCTTCCAACCCTGGAGGACACCTGAGACCCTCATCTGGTACAGACATGAGGCCCTGAGGAAAGGGGACTGGGGCCTAGGAACCCAGGGAGCAAGGTTTGGAGGCCAGGCAGGAGTCCCTGGGTATTTCTCTCAGTAGCTCTCAGCAAATCTGCAGGATGGGCCATTACCTCCCTGCATTCCCATCACAGAAACACAGCTAGAGTCAGGCACGCGGTACACGCCTATAATCCCAGCACTGGGGAGACTGAGGCAGGAAGCTCCCTGTGAGTTCAAGGCCAACCTGGACTACACAGTGAGTTCAAGGCCAGCTTGAACTACATAGCGAGGCCCTGTCTCAGAACCCCCTGCCCGAAAGAAAGAAAGAAAGAGAAAAAGAAAGAGCTGGGTGTGGTAGTATACAACTGTAATCCCAGCCCTCAGAGGCTGAGACAAGAGGATCACAGGTTTGAGCCCACGCAGGGCAACTTGGTGACTCAGGAAGATTCTATCTCAGAAATTTAAAAATATATGTGTGTGTGTGTGTGTGCGCGCGCACGTATACATACACATATGGCTGGGGATACAGCTCAGTGCAAAGCCCTGGGGTTCAATCTCCAGCACCACACACACGCGCGCACACACACACACACGCAAACACACACAGGGCACTCATTTCTTTGTCATGTGCTCTGCAGAGATGAAGGGCTATCTACTGTGTGCCGAGCACTGCTCCAGGGGCAGGAGGCACAGCAGTGGCCTTACCCTCTAGCAGGGAATGGGAAGTGAGTTTTAAAGGGAATGTATGCTATGTATTCGAGAAGGGCTCTAGAGGAAAAGAAAGCAGAAAATGAGGGTGTAAATTGATGAGGGGCTTCCAACAGGTAGTCAGGGAAGTTTCCCTGAGACGTTAGCACCGAAACAGATGTAAGGGAATGAGCCAAACAGACACCCAGAGAAGGCGCCCACCAGGACAAGGACATGTGCTGTGCAAAGGTCCTGGGGTTGGGCCTCACCCAATGTGATCGTAGAACTGCGGCATGGCTGGAGTGCAGTGAGCTTTATCTTTTATACTCGGTGCACCAGGGCTCACCTGAGACCCTTCTGCGCCTGAATTGACACTGCCCACAGGTTTACATCAGAAGTAAGGATATTCTGGCTGGGCAACCAGTTTCCCCCAGGAAAATACTTTTTCCCCCTGCTGTACTTGAGGTTGAACTCAGGACCTTCATGCTGAGCTACATCCCCAGCCCTTTTTGCTTTTGAGACAGGGCCTCTCTTAATTGCTAAATTGCCCAAGCTGGGCTTAAACTTGCAGTCCTGCCTCAGCCTCCCAGAGTGCTGGGATCACGGCACTTGAAAACATTTGAGTCACATCCTTCCTAGGCCTTTCACAAAGGTTAACTGAGAACTCTCCTGGAGGAAGGAGGGAGGGAGGGCACACGGGACACTCAGTAGTGAAAGACTGAGGCTCCTGGTGGCCAAGTGCTGTCCTCATGCTTCTGTGCATGAGCACCCTGTGCAGATGCCCTTCCTCCCCTGCCCAGCTCCTGGGTAGGGTACGGCCATCCAGTCTCCCACACCCTCCTCTGCACCTGTACAACTTGTGCCAGTTTGTTCGCTAGGAGTTCCTCGAGGCCAGAAGCAATGCTGTGTCCCCACACCTTGGAACAGACATCCACTGAGTGAACGGAAACGGGAGCTGGGACATCACTGAGCCCAGAGCCTGTGCTCTGCTGGTAGTGATTACAGCCACGTGGAGGGAGCAGCCGCCTGGAGCAGAACAGACTGTTTTTGGAGTTACTCTGCCTTCCCATCGGGTCTGTGGGTGAGCAGCCCAGCCTGGTACAGAGCCCCTCACACTCTGTCTCATGAATGATCCCCTTGCTGGCACCAAGTGCTCATAGGATAGACTTAGGCAGGAATCTACACCAATGCCACTGCTAGGGCCCAGAGTAAAGTGGCATTGGCTGGGACTACTTATTTTCTGCCAAAGCGAGATTTCAGCTGTAGTATTTGCTTCCTCAGGAACACAGGGGCTTGCTCTCTGCTGCCCATTGCCAAGGGCTAAGTCACACCTTGTGAGAAGAGGCAGTGATGTGGGTACCACTACAGCCTCCCCCAGGAGCCCACAGAAGCCATCTGATGTGGCAATTGTCTGTTACCCCTTCCAAACTCACAGCCCTGCTTCTGCCCCTCAGGCATCACTCGGAAGCAGGCCAGGAGCCGAGGGAGGTGCTGGTGAAGCAGAGGACCCGTCTTGGGCACTGGGGTGTGGGAAACAAATCCATAGAACAAATGTGGGGAATGCTTCTTTATTCGTTAGACACTTCAAGTCATGTTTTCTGTAAAACTGGCTCTTGGGCAAGAGAAGTTGCATAAAAAGTCTTGGCAGTTGAGATGATTAAAGCATAAGAGTGAAATGGGAGACTCTGCCACCAGCCCTTCAGACAGGAGGGGGAAACCGTCTCACATTTTGGGAGAGAGGGCTTGGAAAGTAGGAGCCTGGGTAAGAAGGAAACCTGTTTTTACAGAAAAAGTATCTTTTTGTCATATTTTTTATGCATAAGCACTAGTCCGCTTTCCCATCACTGGGCCACAATACTTGATACCCACAACTCAAAAAAAAAAAAAAGGTTTAATTTGGCTCATGGTTTTGAGGGATTCAGTCCATGGCCTGCTGGTTCCAAGGCAGAAATATCACGGCAGAGGGCAAGATGGAGTAAAGCTGCTTATTTCATGGTAGCCAGAAAGCAGAGCAGAGAGAAAGTGCCTGAAAGGAAGGGGCAAGGACCACATATAGTACCCAAGGTGACCCCTCCATGACCTACGTGGGCACACCAGCAGGAGTGCTCTACTGATCCTTGGGTAGATCGCCAAATCAGCCATGTTGGCCTCCCACCTTAATCACCACAGTATGGGAAATCTTTTCAAAAAGCCTTTCACTCATCACATTGAATATATCTAGCATACTGATGTTCATACCTTTCCTGTGTATTTTTCTTCAAGAAACAGTAAAAACTACTCTTACTGAGCTTACTAAGAGCCAATGGCTACCATATTCCTCAGTCCATCTTCAAGACGTTGGTACAAGAAAGAGGAAGGACCATCAGGTTACATGAGGGGAACCTGAGGCTCACTGATACTGATCCAGCCCAGAACACATAAGCAGTGAGTGGCAATATTCCACTTAAAATCTGGGACATCTGACTACAAAGCCAACATCAGACCATGGTCTTGACTTCTGTATGAATCCTGAGCAAGGGGGACCTGAGTTAGATTAGGGAGAACCTTCCAGAGAAAAGATGCTCCATTTAACACTGACTGAGAGGCATGCAGACAAAGTCAAACGATCTCCCCCGTCCTCTGTCTTGGAAGGAATATCTCCCATTTTCCCACTGTCTCATCCCACCTGGAGTGCTTCGTATCTAATTCTATGGTGTCTCTCAGGTTGTGTAGACAGGACCATAATGAGCTCTTCCCACCTCCTGCAGGCTCCTCTTGTTGAAGTGTCCCAGAGTTCAAATCTATGTCCACAACTTCTGCACCCACTTCTGCCAAGCCAATGTGCTCACACTGGCAGACTGGCTCTTCGCTAAGGCCGAAGGACTGGAATTAGCCCTTCAATCAGGGATGAGTAGAAACAGAATGAATGAACTGGATCTACAGTGAAGACCTCTGTACTTGAGGCTACATATATTCTTGTGTGTATGGTCCTAATGACCCACCTAATGGTCTCCTTTCAAGAACCCCAGAAAACCCACTGCCAGCAACCTCCTTAAAATATATCCTCAGTGGGCAGTGCCATGATTTCCTTCACTGGAGTTTTTGATCCTATTAGACTATACCAGCAAGAGCTTGAGAGCCCTTTCTTACCCCACTGGGGATGCTGTGCACAGTTCTGCAGTCTGTGCACGATACAACTCTTACATCACAATTGCCAGTGATTTGGATATTTTTGTGACAATATTATGCCAGAGGGTCAAAGCCCTGTCGTGACATTGCCCAGCTCTAACAGGACAGAGTCACTTTATCTATCTGCCTTGACTCACAGAAAGATACAGCCATCAGGAGCCATCTGCCCTGTTCTTTTTTCTCTCAAGACTTTCTGCATCTGAACAGAACCAGTGTTGAACTCTCTGGAGAAGACCTTGTCTGGGGGCTCTAGCCCCATCTTCTTAGTCAATCAGATTGGAGGATGTGCCTGGAGGGGGACTGGGAATGTACCAAAATCCTGACAGTAGTGGGAGGATCAAGGGCAGGGGATGTCGCTCAGTGGTGCCATGCCTGCCTGGCCAATGCAAGGTCTTGAGTTCAATCCCCAGTAACAAAAAGAAAAGCAGTAGGAGGAAACAGTGTTCAAAGTACTCAGCTCGCCAGGCATGGTGGTGCAGGCCTGTGATCCCAGCACTCTGGGAGGCTGCAGGATTGCAAGTGTAAGCCTGGCCTGGGCAGTTTAGCAATTCACTGAGACGTCTCAGAATACAAAAAAATTAAAAAGGGTTAGGGATAGAGCTCAGTGTAAAGACTCTGGGTTCAATCCCCAGTAACACAGAGACATACACAGAGAGCGCGCGTGCACGCACACACGCTCACACACACACACACACACACATCTCACAGCTTCAGGCATCTACTAGGGCTCTTGGAACGTATTCCCTGCAGACAAGCAGAGATGCTGCACAGTCATTTCCCCCATGGCACAGGCTGTTGCTTCTCATGTTACGGCCCCAAGTCCCAGCCTAACTACTTTCTCACCTGCACGTCTTTGGTCCAATGCCACCTTCTCCATGAGATCCTCCTGACTGCTCTCATTAAAACCACAAGCTCTATCCTTCATCCCGGTATCATGCTTGACTTTCCCCATAGCAGGCATCACCCGTAACTCTGGATAATTTGCCTACTATGCTTGGTGTTGTCCTGGGTCTCCATTCCCCACAGAATGGGCACTCTGTAAAGAAGCCTTTGTTTTTCCTGGTGGTTCCAAGTGCCTGGAAGGGTGCCCAAGGCCCACAGGGGGCGCTGAGTAGATGAGAGCTGAATGAGCAAGGAGAGACTACTTACCCAGGATGATCTGGATGTAAGCAGAGGACAGAGGACCCAGGCCCGAGCCCTGGAGGCCCTGCACCACTCTTCCATCAAGTGCCACCCTCCACTCCGTCACAAGAGAGATTTGCCCAAGTTGCCTCTCATGAGAAGGAATTTATAATAAGGAGACACATAAATGGGAACAAGGTTAGCACTGGAAATTCCTCAGGGACCAAGTTAGCTGAGAGGACCTCCTACTTCACTGCTGTCAGGGCTGCTTGGAGTTCTCTTTCCCAGCAGCCCTGCTTCCCTTTGAGCAAGCGTCTGCCCTGCGGGGCTTCTGCCCTGTTCTGGCTTCGGTCCATCCCTGGGCTGCACGGCCCTCCTGGGCCCTCTCTTGGGGCTCCTCACGATCTTCCTGCACCTGCTCCCACTTCCAACTGCCGCTGGCTCTCTGCTCCGCTCCCTCGATTTGCCGGGAGAAGCCTGCCTGACTGGCCACTGCATGCCAGCGAGGGTGGGCCAGCTGGCCATGGCTGCCCTTTGGCCGGTGTCCCACTTCCAGAGGAGTCAGGACCTGGGGTCACGGAGCAACCTCCAGAAGCTGTTTATCAGGTTGGTACCTGCAGGGATGGTGGTCAGGAGGGCGGGAATGAAGAAGAGGGTTGGTGAAAGTTCTGGGCTCTGGCAACACCCACCCTTTTCTCATTTTGTTTTTTTCCGTCCTGGGGATTGAACCCAGGAGCTCTGTACCACTGACCTACATTCCCAGCCCATTTTTTTTTAACTTTGTGATACTATGAAACAAACCCAAGAGTGCTGTGCACCAATCTGCCTCTCCAGCTCTTTTTATTTTTTATTTCGAGACAGGGCTTTGCTAAGCTGCCCAGGCTGGGCCCGAACCTGACATCCTCTTGCGTCAGCCTTCTGAGCAGCTGGGATTCCAGGTGTTCACCACTCTGCCCATTCTGACACTCATCCTTTGCCTTTCTTTGGCCACCCGATGCCAATGACCAATGCAGAAGGAGCATAGACTGCAGGTAGTTGATAGAATTCAGATACTGAGAAGGGACATGTGCAGAAGCATCCCAGTCTCTTGGTGTCCTTGTCCCCTCTCCCACGCGGAATCTTCTCCCCTGCTGGCTGAGCCTCTGGAGCACTCCTGCCTGACACTCAGCCTCTCCTCACACCTGGATGCCAATGGACCATGGGAGCCTGGCCTAGGCACCTGCCTCCACGGCTACAGGTGAGAGGGGCATTGGCCTTGATGGTGACTCCGGGAGCTTCTCCCTGAGTGATCTGAGAGACAGAGGTCCTCACCTTCAGGAGTGAAGATGTGTGTGTGTGTAGGAACAGCAGGGCCCATAGTCCCTGCCTGCCGCTCACTTCTTCAGGCCAGACAGCCTACCTAGGACCAGCAAGTGCTGAGGGTGACCCATCACTGCCACACAGATGGCCACAGAGAGAGCCTGGCTGTAGTTCCTGCCGGGCACATCTCGGGCTCCGCACCTCAAGCCTTCCCACCAGGGTCCAAGGAGCTCACAGTTGCCGGCTAAGGGGCCTAGGGCCGCGTTAGGGGGACCCCTCCCCAGCCCAAGTGCCTGCAGTGTCTCTGCCATACCCCTGCTGCCTCTTAGCCCTTCTTGTCAGCACCGGATGTGGTATCGTCTTGGGAACCACAGAGGTGACCAGAGTTGTCACACTGACACGGCCGGCCGGGATACTGCAGGGCTGTGCCCCGGCCTGTTTCAAATCCCTTTAGGATTCACAAAATACTGGCTTTACAGTTGTGTTTGTTCTCTCTCAACCTCTCTCTCCCTCCCCCTCTCTCTCCCTCTGTCCTTCTTTACCTCTTCTTTTTCTGTTTCTTCTGTTTCCTCCCTCCCCGTCCCTCTCCCTCCCTCCCTGCCTCCTCTTTCCCTCTTTCCTTTCTTCCTCTTTCCCCTCTCCTCTCCTCTGGTTTGCTCTCCCCTCCTCCCTTCCCCTCCACTCCTCCCCAGCTCATTTCTCACAGCTGCTCTCTCAGCAAACTTGGGACACAACCCAAGATCTAAACCAATGACATCTGTAGAGTCCCCACACGTCCCCCCCTAACACTACTGTACCTCCCCTCCAGCCACTACTCAGCGTACTGGGAAAAACCAAGGCATCTCCCTTACCTGTTGTCTCCGGTGACTTCTCAGCCCACCGAGGTCATGCGCTGGGACGGTGGGGCTCAGTCAAGACCGTGCCTAGTGCGTTGAAGTATAGCTCTCAACGTCCGTTTTCATCCCTGGGAATTCTTCTTCATCCAAGGTTTATTGGGAGATGTATTTTGTTGTTGTTGTTGTTGTTGTTGTTGTTTTTTGTTTGTTTGTTTTAGTACTGGGGATCGAACTCAGGACCTTGTGCTTGCAAGGCAGGCAGTGGAACCACTGAGCTAAATCCCCAGCGAGATGTATTTTTAATAGGGAAGCATGAAGTTGCCCCCCATGCCTGCCACCCTTATTTCTCTGTGTGTGCCAACGACCGCATACCCCAGGCAGCGTGCTCCGCTCTCCCTCTAACAGGTCTTCAGCAGCTGCCCAGGCCTGGGCACTTCCCAGGTTAGACCCCTGCCAGTCCCTCCTTCTTTAGGGACCCTCTTTAGTCACCCTGCTTGAGGCCTCTGCCTTTGTTTCATACCCAGAGCCCTGGGGGGCAGGCAGGGCCTCTCTTTAGGGGTGCACATGCCTCCAGGGCATTGCTCTGCCCCAGGCTTGGTAAATTATTATTTACTGCTCCTTAATGTCTGCTTTTCATTCCTGCCTTCTTCAAAAGCAATAACATGGGAGCCACCCTTGTAGCTGCTCTGAATACTCACCTGGTCGCAAACAGTGGCTTTTGGTGGCTGAGGTCCTGCCCTCCCAGTGGACCTGGGCAACAGTTCCCACATCCTGTTATTGTGTTTCTATTCTGGGGGATCCAAGGCATCCCCTGAACTGCCTGAAACAGCGCGGTATGTTTGTATGTTAGAAGCCAGCAAGGGCAGCCCTGCTGACCTGGCCAAGTCAGGGCCAAGCTCGTGAATTAATTTGAGAGCTGGCAGCACTCAGGGCAGAGAATCCATCAATAAAACATCAAAGGCCAGTGCCATTAGAGGAAGCAATGTAGATATTTTATTCATGACTGTGTTTTGAAGGGGCTTGCTCATGACTCACAAATTATTCATGAGCTTCTTTCTATTTTTAAATGTAAATTACAAGGGTGTTTAAAGTCCTGCCCCTCACATACACACTACTCTACTATTTTGGGAAGACTGCCCCATCCCAGGTAGGGTCCTGTCCCGAAGCTTGGTCCCTGCTCTTCCCCCCAGGCCTCGCCTGACCAATCCCAGGCCACTGCTCTTTGGGCCAGCAGCTCTCACCAGTGGCCAGGACCTCAACAGCTGTCCTCTTCCTCAGGCTCAGATGAAGAAAGCACCCCCAGCCTGCCAGGGAATCTCCCCAGCACACTCTTGTTCCTCCCTGACTTTATGGATCAGAACTTCAGGGGCAGGGCCCAGGGAGCTCCATTTTAAATGTTCTCCAAAACGACTTAGAGTGCATAGAGTTAGTCTTCAGACTTCAGCGTGTAGCAGTGTTACCTAGACAACTTGCTAAAACATAGATCGCTGGGCCCCACCACCAGGGCTTCTGATCCTGTAGGTCTGGGCGAGACCTGTGAATCTGCATTTCCAGCAAGTTTCTAGGTGATGTGCAGCTACTGGCCTGGGAAACACCTGTTCAGATGCATCGACCTAGTCCAGCACTTCCCTGGAGACTCCTGGGGCCTGGCTTGAAGGAAGGCTGCACATGTGAGGAAAGAAGAGGCCAGTGAGAGTCCAGGTCTACCTACCCCAAGTCACTACTGGCCTCTGCTTTCAGGGCATCCGGAAGTCTTTCCTAACCTTGCACCTGTTCCCAGGGCCAGAATACGCCCAGAGCAGGGACACCGTTTAAATATCATGACAGCTGAAGGAAAAGTTTTTCAAGCCCTTCTCTTCAATCCTTCACCCAGAATTTTCCACAGATACTGCTTTACAGGGTGTCCTGCCTGCATTTCTTCATCCCACAGACACCAACTAGGCACTTACTCTAAGAATGAAAACACACAGAGCTCCTGCCTGCCAAGAACTGGCATCAGAGAGACAAATGGAAGCAGACAAATCCAACATGTTGCTCTGCTGGGCAGTGATGACATGTGTGGGAACTCTGAGAGCCTGGGCTGGAGTAGGGCTCCCCAGGGAGAGGCCTCACTGGGGCTGGATCTTCCAAGATAAAGGGAGCGAGATGGAGGGAAGATGAGCCGAGAGAGGGGATGGAGCTGGAGCCGAGAAGCAGTATTAGGGAGGGGAGGCCTAGAGCAGGCAGATGGGTTGCTATAGGTCCTCAGCCTGTGGTGGCAGCATTGCTGACATTTTAGAGCGAGCCATCCAGCCTTGAGGAGGACAATGTGGTAGGCTTTGGAAGTGGGGCACTTCCTTAGCTGGGGTGAGCAGGGCCAGAAGAAAAGAACGTGGTGCTGTGAGCCCATGATACTTCATGAGCATGAGCTTGAGCATCACTGACCCTAAGGATCAGTGCTCAGCGGGGAGGGAGGGAGGCCTGGGGGCGCCAGTGGGAGGTTGGCAAGGTTCTCCGAAGAGGCCTTGCAGCTGCCTCTGGAGCTTCCTGCACACTCCTCCCAGTCGGCCACTCCCACCCCATCTCCCTGTGTCCAAACCAAATCCTTTCTTCAGAGTAAGCTTACCCTTCAACACAGCCTTTCTCAAAAAGACCTCCCCACTCCCTCGTTTAGAGGTAAATCATCTCTCCAGTCTCTTGCATGCTTACAGCACTCTACCCGTGTCTCCCAGATTCTAATACAACTGTCCCCGTGGCTGTTTCTGAGGGCAGAGGTAGTGTCTTACTTATTTTTATATCAGGCATGTTGCCAGATAGAAGGTTACTGGGAAGTTGATCTCAGACTCTTGGTGTTTTGAACAAAGAGTTGAGCAGGACACTCGGGAGTGACAAGAGTAAGATTTATTAAAGGTGGAAGAAGCAAAGGTGTGCACAGTGTGGGAAGAGGTTAATGAACAGAGCTCACAGCGTGGAGCGGGCCAGGAACTGGGGTGCTGAACTTCCCGGAATTATAAGAGACTCCACAGTAGAGGACTGACAGGGATCGTGGCCCAACAGGCCACGACTCAGCCCACCCATTGGGAGGGGAAGTATTTGACTATATGAGGTTTTGAGAGGAAGTGTCATGGCATACAAAGTCCACAATGCAAATGAGGTTGGATGCAGGCCAAGGTCATGTACCTTTGGGTTTGCACATAGGTCTTAGGGGGACAGGGTGACCTTTATCTACTGATTTTGTGATATCCTGACAGTCATCTGTCAGGTAAAAGGGCCGAAAACCAAGATCAGACCAGGCCACAACAAGCCTTTATTAGGGGAACAGATCTGCCAGGCTGTCTCTGAACAAAGGAGAGACAAAAAGCAATATGGCCAGGACAGCAAGTGCCTTTTATAGGAGCAGGGATGGGGCTTGTAGGAGCTGAGGTGGGGTTGAGCGAAGCAGTGGCCAGGGAATGGAGGAGCCGGTGACGTCACTAGGTGGTAGGAGGTGAGCGAGTATTAGGTTGCTCTCTAGGTGGGAACAGGGGCATGCTGGGAAGAAGGGTTTGTTCTTTGGTGGGAGCAACCATCTTGGCATGAGGTCACACAGGGGAGGGGGCAAGGCACCATAGGAAAAGAGCTACTATACATAATAGCTGCTGAGGTGGTGGGAGACCTATCATTATCCTTTTTCTGTCTGGTGTCTCAGTTCTTCGTCCTGTGGATTTCTGTTGTTTGCTTGTCCTTGCTCTACCTCCTACGCCAAGGCACGGAGCATCAGGCCAATGCCCAGCATATAGTAAGGGATGAAAGATGTTAAGTGGATGAGGGTATGAACTGAAAAAATAACAGAATGAAATTATTTCTCCACATGGCCTCACCCCCAAAAAGCATAGCCACCACATGTTTAGAATGACTATCCACGAAGATCTCACTCTCGCTTACTGGTGCTACTCATAGATACTCAGGCTTTGTAAGAAATGAGCCCCTTGCTAAACCCCACACACACTGAGAGCCTGCAGGAGTGATTCAAAGCTACCCAGGCAGAGGCTCTGCTACCCAACCAGCAGACAGACCCTGCAGAGCCCCAGCTCCATCAACAGCTGACAGATCCTCTGTACATGCTCTGCAGATAATTAGCTCGCAGGCACCGGGGACTGCAGGCACTTTGGGAAAATAATTATAATAGGTCAAGGGCTTGGCCAAGGCAAAATCAAAATGCAATCATATGGACTGCTGAGGTCAGGAAAGGAATGCCCTGGCCTCTGAAATCCCATCAAAATAATTAGGAAAGGAAGGTGGGGGTGGTGAGAGGAGGAGAGGAAGGGGAAGGATGAGAGAGGAGAAGCAAAAGTCAGATTTCTGCCCCTAAGTAAATTGGAGGATTCTGAGTAGGGGCAGCCCAGCCGGCCAGACCACATCCCATGTCTGTCTTCCTGTGCAGTCAGCCAGGGGCCCAGGCCTGCAGGGCTCTGTGCTGCACACATCCACACCCTCACTCCATCCCTCTCCTCCTTGAAGCTGGAGAGGACTCCAAGAGAAAAGATTATGATCACAATGCGCTGCTGCAGTGTTGCTGAGAACAGAGACTCCTCCAAGCATTCACTCAGGAGACCAGACAATCACGGGTTAAGCAGCAATGATGTCCCCAGGCTTGGGCCAGGCTCAGAAGGAGTGGGTTAATGCAGTAAGACACATCCAGCCATTGACAGCTGATCCCACCATGGAAGGAGAAACACAAGGCTAGGAAACAGTTGCAGAAACTTCACAGCAAGCTGTGCCTGTGAAATAGTGGCGTGCAAGGGGTGGGGTGCACAGGATCACAGTCCCACCCCACTGCCAGCACGGAGAGGGTGCAATCTACACAGATCTACAACAATAGCCTGACTGAAGGCATCACCACTATCACAACTCTAAAACATATCTGTGAACTATTCCTCCACACAACAATAGATGGCCCGACCACGACCTCCTCCCATGTGCTACTGCTATTAAGATGAAAATTGCAAAAAAAAAAAAAAAAAAGAACAGAGGAGGCAAGCTAACATAAGTTGGGGTAGTTGGGGTAGTTTGGAAGGACTTCTCAGATGAGCCGGGCTGAAGTGGAGCCTTTATGTGTGGGCAGGATTTGAATAGAAAGAGATGGTGTAGCCATGTCTGCCAGGATTCCCTTCTGACTGCTGCATTGAGGTGGCTTCCCCAATCAGATTTCTTCTGGTTTTCTACCAGTGAGTGGAGGGAAGAGGAGCTCCATGCAATGCCCTGGAGTTCCTTCTGGAGCTCCCACAGGGAAGGGAGAAGCAAGTCTCTACCAGGCAGGCCTGGGGTGAGCCTGGAGCACCAACAGGGCACAGGCGAGGTCCTTCAAAGAGAAGCAAGGTGTAGTAGAGAGCTTGACTGGGGTCCCAGGGCACGGAAATAAAAAGAACTAGAAAATGGAAGAGATAGCAGAGTGTATTTTCTGTAATGCACAGAGCAAGTCGCTGTCCCCGGGCCCGCACTGTACCCTGCCTGCCCTCCAGCTCAGATACAACATCACTTCTCAGCAGGGGAACCTGAGAGGCAGCTCCAAGCAACTGCAGGGCTGTCAGAGAGGGAGAGGGATGAGTCTCACTGTATAACTCCAGAGACAGAATTAGGGTCCGTGGGTAGAAATTACAGGGAGGCAGATTTCAATACAACATTACCTGATGTCAGCTTGCCATTAGAGATGTCCCACAGTAGGGTATCCTGTTCAAGAGGTGATGGGTGACCAGTCACTGCACATGACCAGAAAATAGCTAGATGACCATTTATTGAACGACCAGGGAGAGCTGGAGAGGGTATTATAGCAATGAGCATGGACCTCAGGGGCCACTGGAGATTCATCTTTAAATTTGAAGTTCTGTGATTGTGAGTCTCCTCCTTGACCAAGCTCTTGGATTTAAATCATGCTACCCAACAAAGTGAACGGACAACCTAAAGAATGGGAAAAGAATTTTGCCAGCTACTGCTCAGAGAACTACTGTAGGGAACAGGGAAAGGGGACGTTACTAGAACCTCTGCAGTGAGTCCTGGTCTCCTGCGAGCCACGGCAGCACACAGCGAATTACAGGAAAGGTAGAAAAATGAGACTGAGAAGAAGCTGAGATTTGAGTCTGATCAGTGATGCTCTGGGCAGCAAAGACAAAAGCCCCCAGTTTACCGCACCTTTTATTCAGTACGCAGTACATCGGGAGAAACAAAGTGTAACAAATGACTTGCAGAGAGTTCAGTACATCCTGCGTAAATAAGATGTAACAATCCAAGAACAAGGAGGAACTGAGTAGATGTTTGTTCTCCCAGGATGTTTTCAGCTCCCAGGATGTTTCTTGTCCTGGAGAATCACAGACAGCATCACCTGAGGTCTCAGTTGTGACTGGAGGCCAAAATGCAATTATGTCTTGGAATTCCGTAGCTGGGCTGTAGGCAGGAGAACTAAGCTAACCAAATGATTTTACCCTAAAATTATGTAGCATTGCTCCCGACATACTATTACCTAGAATATATAAAGAACTCAAAACATTAGATCCATCCAATAAAAATGGGCAGCTGAAATGAAGACACTTCTCGAAGGGGAGAAGTATAGATGGCCAATAAGTACATCACAGGCCATTAGAGAAATGCAAATCAAAATAACACTGAGATTCCATCTTACTCCAGAAAAAATGACTATCATCAAGAAATCAAATAATTACAAATGTTGGTGAGCCTAAAGGGAAAAAGGGTTGCTTCAACATTGCTTGTAGGAATGTAAACCAGTACAATTCTCTAAAAAATCAGTATGGAGATCCCTCAAAACACTAAAAATAGAAATTTCATTCAACCTATCTATTCCCCTATTAGATATCTTCCTGTAAGAGTGAAAAGCATCATATTACAGAGACAGCATAACACTGTAATCAGTTAGTGCGTGATTCTTAAATCAGTCCTGAAATAGCTAGGAAAAAGCTACACAGACTAAATCATCAAGCGAATATTTACCACCACTTTCATCCACTTTTTTACTGGCCCATTCCCTCCTTACCACAGCAGGTGGAAAGTCACAGGACCGCTGGGAGGCAACGGGAAGGGAGAGACTGAGCCGAGGCACAGGGAAGCATGAAGGCCATTGTCCTGAGCTGCAGAAGTGAAAAGCAGAGAGAGGGCCACTCTCAGGATCCCTGATGAAAACTGAAGCCCACTAGAAAAGTGAAGGGAATCTCTGCAATAAAGGCACACCAGACCACTGTGCTTGGTAAGTTGGAGGAATCATCACCTCCCATCAGAACCTGGACTATCTTCAGGGGAAGGGCAGCTGGAACCTGCAGTAGAACTTTGCAGAGTTCAAACCTGCAGGAGGACAGGGAGCTCAACTTGGGACTTGCAGCCAGAAATCTCCCTGAATCTCACGAGTCTGTGACTAGCTTACTGAGACTCATTGACTTATAACTGCACACTCCTGCCGACATTGTCTATTGTGACAACAGAGGCAAACCCTGAAGGAGGCCCTTCATTTTTATCTTTTTATCTTTTATTTGTTATTTTCAAAATTATGACTACTTTTTTGCTCTTATTTTTAATTTTTTTCTTCTTTGCTACTCTTTTAAAACTTTTATTTTTCTCTTTTTTCTTTCTTTTCTCTTTTCTTTTTCTCTCTCTCTCTCTGCCTCACTCCCCTGCTGGCCCGCATTGTTCTTCATCTTCCTTTGTGTTCCTGTTCTGCCCTAATTCATATTTCTTCTTTATCTTTCTTTTCTTGTCTTTCCTTCTCTTGCCTGTGCCCTCTGACCTCCACTGCCAACCTTCCCTTATCCTTCTACTTACCTATTCCTCCCTCACCAACTCCTTCTAACTCCCCATCCCAAAGGGTAAACTTGCTATATTGAAGAGTTTATTCACTATAAACATATGTTGGGTTGATTCTTGATTTTGATTTAATTCACACAGTTAAAGGTGATAGATTAATAACTACCACAAATTGTCATTTTCTAAGAGGTACTTGATGCTATTGTGTTGCTGATTGTATCACTTGGGCTAAGGTGTTGTGATTGATCTAATCAGTTGTCCTTCCTGGTATAACAAAAATGAGACAGCCTCAGAGCCATTAGAGATTCAAAATATAAAGACAAGCTATATCTGGAAGACACCTCTGAGAAACGACCATTTCATAAGTGTTCTAAATACATCAACAAAGATACTTACAATAAACAACTTCAAAGTATCAACCCAGGAACTAGACCAAGGACAGTACAAAAAAAAAAAAAAAAGAGAGAAGACATTTAAGTAAATTACAAACTCAGACTTCCACCCGACAAAAGGCAAATTCTGGGGGAAATGAGGTGGAAATGTCTGATAATCAACCACCTGGACACCCTGAACTGATTGCACAGGAAGTAACAAAATGGAAGAATGAGGCTCTAGAAAAATTCAAAATAGATAACTAGAGAGATGGTGAGACAAGTGAAAGACATGATTAGAGGCTCTAGAACAGAAACAGATTAAAAAAAAAAAAGTAGATGAGCTCAGAAACATGCTGGAAGCCATGAATGTGCACCATAAGAAAGAAATGGAAACCATGATCGCCCAACGTAAGAGAGAAATGGAATCCATGAAACGGATTCAAACAGATATTCAGGAGATTAAAAACTCCATTGAAAGCATGCAGAGCAGATTAAGGGAATCTGAAGATAGAATGTCAGATATAGAAGACAGGATTGTGGTTAAGGACCATGAAAACAGATCTCTTCAAAATAGTAAGGGACCACGAGAAATCAATTCAGCAGCTGCTAGATGACACAAAGAAGAATAACATAAAACTGATAGGAGTCCATGAAAAAACAGGAGAAAGTACAATTGACATTAAAAAAAAACCTGTTCACAGAGTAGTAGAAAATAATAGTAGAAAACTTCCCAGACAGAGGTGGGGAATTGGACATACAGATAAGTGAGGCATATAGAACTCCACCCAGCCATGATCAAAAGAAATCTACACCTAGACATATGATAATCAAGATCCCAGAAGCCCAACAGAAGAACAAAATCCTACAGGCAGTTAGAGAAAAGAAACAAATCACCTACAAAGGAAAGCCCATCAGAATCACAGCAGACTTCTCAACACAAACCCTCAAAACAAGTAGAGCCTGGAGTGAAGTATTCCAAGCCCTAAAAGAAAATAACTTCCAACCTAGACTGTTGTATCCTGCAAAATTATCTTTCAAAATTGATGGGGAAATTAGATACTTCCACAAAAAAGAACACCTGAGAAAATTCATAAACACCAAACCAGCACTCCAAACAATTCTAAGCAATATCCTAGAAAAAGACAATGAAGGTCACAACTCCATGAGGCCCAACAGAGGGAAGCCTCCAGGCAAGGTAAGACACTAAAGGGAAATGGGGGAACAAAATAAGAAAAGAGCCAACAAAAGTAAAACATCATGACAAGGATGAGTCAATATCTATCAATTATAACTATCAATGTTAATGGACTCAATTCACCAATCAAAAGAAACAGACTGACAGAATGTATTAAGAATCAAAATCCAGCAATATGCTGTATACAAGAAACACAAGTAACTCAAAAAGAAATTCATAGACCGAAAATAAAAGGATGGAAAACAGTTCTCCACATGACAGAAACCCAGAAAAAAGCAGAGGGTAGCAATCTTATTTGCAGACAAAGTAGATTTCAAACCAAAAGTAATTAAGAGAGACAAAGATGGTCATTACATGCTTGTGAAGGGAATAATCTAAGAGGAAGAGATGACAATCATAAATATATAGGCACCAAATACAAATGCCCCCCAACTATACAAAACAAATATTAATGGACATGAAAAATCAAATAAGCACTAATACCATTGTAGTGGGGGACCTCAACACCCCTCTATCACAAATAGACAGATCATCTAGACAAAAAATTAACAACAAAAATTTAGAACTGAACCAAGCTATTGAACAAATGGACTTAATAGATGTTTACAGAGTGTACCACCCCACAAAATCAGATTACACATTCTTTTCAGCTGCACAAGGGTCATTCTCCAAAATAGACCACATGCTAGCTCATAGGACATGTCTAAGTAAATGTAACAGAATTGAAGTTACCCCCTGTATATTATCAGACCATAGTGCAATAAAATTGGAGGTCAATAACATAAGAAAGCGCAAAACTCCCACAAACACATGGAAATTGAATAACACCCTCCTGAACAACCAATGGGTCACAGAGGAAATTAAAGAAGGAATTAGACAGTTTCTACATGTAAATGATAATGCCAGTACAACATACAGGAATCTATGGGACACAATGAAAGCAGTTCTACAAGGGAAATTTACAGCAGTCAATGCCCACATTAGGAAAACAGAGAGAACTCAGATAAATAACCTAATGCAGAAACTCAAGTTCCTAGAAAAAGAAGAGCATAACAAACCCAAAGCTTGTACAAGAAAGGAAATTATAAAGATCAAAGAAGAAATCAATGCAATGAGGACTAAGACAATGATACAAAAAATTAATGAATCAAAGAGTTGGTTTTTTGAAAGAATAAATAAAATTGATAAACCTTTA
The DNA here is from genome assembly GCF_053883595.1 of Heterocephalus glaber. NCBI lineage: Eukaryota > Metazoa > Chordata > Mammalia > Rodentia > Bathyergidae > Heterocephalus > Heterocephalus glaber. Next base: position 2,022,701 of record NW_028258161.1, on the reverse strand, counting down.
GCCAATCTTATCAAAAAAAAAAAGGAAAAAAAAGGCTCAAATCCATGCAATTAAGAGAGAAATAGGTGAAGTCACAACAGACCCAGCAGAAATCTGGAGGATCATCAATGCCTACTTTGAGAACCTGTACTCTAATAAAATGGGAAACACATAAGAAATAAACAGATTCCTAGATACATACGAATTGCCAAAAATAAATGAAGGAGATATAAAAATTCTAAACATCCCAATTACAATGAGTGAAATTGAAAATGTCATAAAAAATTTACCAACAAAGAAAAGCCCAGGTCCTGATGGCTTCACTGCTGAATTCTACAAGACATTTAAAGAAGAACTATTGCCATTGCTCTTTAAACTCATCAAGGAAATTGAAAGGGAAGCAAGGCTTCCAAATTCATTCCTGGAAGCAAGTGTTACTTTGATTCCAAAACCAGGGAAAGACCCAACCCAAAAAGAGAACTACAGACCAGCCTCCCTAATGGACATAGATGCAAAAATCCTCAATAAGATACTGGCAAACAGAATACACAGGATCATCAAGAAGATCACACACCCTGACCAAGCTGGATTTATCCCAGGGATGCAGGGATGGTTCAACATTCCTAAATCAATAAGTGCAATACACTATATTAACAGAGTCAAGGACAAAAACCATATAATCATCTCAATAGATGCAGAAAAGGCATTTGACAAAATCTGAAACCCATTCATGATGAAAAAAAACTCTACTGAAAATTGGAATAGAAGGTCTTTATCTCAACCTAATTAAGGCTTTTTATGAAAAATCAACAGCCAACATCATACTAAATGGTCAAAAATAGAAAACTTTCACGCTAGAATCAGGGACAAGACAAGGATGCCCACTATCACCACTCTTGTTCAAAATAGTTCTGGAAACATTAGCCACAGCAATTAGAAAAGAGAAAGAAATAAAAGGAATAAACATAGGAAAGGAAGAAGTTAAACTGTCATTATTTGCTGATGATATGATACTTTACACAGAAGACCCAAAAAACTCAGCCAAAACACTTCTAGACCTAATTGACAGATTCAGTAGAGTAGCTGGATATAAGGTCAACACAAAAAACAATAGCCTTGTTATACACAAATAGCAGACTCACTGAGAGAGAAATTCGGGAAATAATTCCTTTTACAATAGCATCCAAAAAAATGAAATATCTAGGAATCAATCTAATAAAGGAAGCAAAGGACCCCTACACTGAAAACTACAGCACTCTGAAAAAGGAGATCAAGGAGGAAATAAGAAAATGGAAAGATATCCCTTGTTCCTGGGTAGGAAGAACCAATATAGTGAACATGGCCATACTTCCAAAACTACTGTACAGATTTAATGCAATGCCAATTGAAATTCCAACAATATACTTCACAGAACTAAAGAAAACAATCCAAAAATTCATTTGGAACCAGAAGAGGCCTAGAATAGCAAAAGCAATTCTAGGCAACAGAGGCATGGCTGATGGAATCACAATCTCCAACTTGAAACTATACTAAAAGCTACTGTGATAAAAACAGCATGGTCCTGGCAAAGAAACAGACCCGAGGATCAGTGGAATAGATTAGAAGATGCAGAAACAACTTCAGACATACTCAGCCACCTCATCTTTGACAAAGGAGCCAACCACCCTCATTGGAGGAAAGATAGCCTATTTAATAAATGGTGCTGGGAAAACTGGATTTCAACCTGCCAAAGATTAAAATTAGACCCATACCTATCACCATACACTAAACTAAGATCAAAGTGGATTAAAGATCTAAATATTAAGACAGAAACACTAAACTTGCTGGAAGATAAGTTAGGTAGAACTCTTGAAGACATTGGCATAGGAAAAGACTTTTGAACAAAACCTCAGTAGCTTGGGAACTAGTACAAAGAATCAACAACTGGGATCTCATCTTATTAAAAAGTTTCTGCACTGCAAGAGAAACTACCAACAGAGCTAAGAGACAACCTACAATGTGGGGAAAAAAATTTAGCAGCTGTACCTCAGACAAATGTCTACTATCTAGAATATATAAAGAACTGAAAAAAATCAGACCCCCCAGATTCAAAGATCTGATTCAAAAATGGGCATCTGAAATGAACAGACATTTCTCAGACAAAGAAGTAAAAGCAGCAAATAAATATATGAAAAAATGTTCAACATCACTGGTCATTCGACAGATGCAGATGAAAACAACACTGAGATTCCACCTCACCCCAGAAAAAATGGCTGCTATCAAGAAATCAACCAATAACAAATGCTGGTGGGGGTGTGGGGAGAAAGGAATCCTTCTCCATTGTTGGTGGGAGTGCACACTGGTGCGACCACTGTGGAAATCAGTATCAAGATACCTCAAAGAACTAGGGCTAGAGGTCCCATTTGACCCAGGTATTCCCCTGCTGGGTATCTTCCCCAAAGAATTAAAAGAATCACATCACACCGATATATGTTCACCCATGTTTATAGCAGCACAGTTTGTAATAGCTAAAGTTTGGAAACAGCCCAAATGCCCATCAACCGGAAACTGGATAAAGATTTTTTTTAATGGAGTACTACTCAGCGATAAAGAAAGAGAAACTAGAGACATTTATAGCTAAATGGATGCACATTGAGGCCATACTCTAAGTGAAATAAATAGAACACACATGTGTAAATATCAAATAGTTTCTGTAGTGTGAGAAACTGAAAGTGTAATTAAGGATTAAAATGATTAAAATGAATAATTGATAATTTGAAATAGGAAAAGGTCCAAAGGTGTAGAGGTGGTGGGAGGGGAAGGGGAAGGGAAAGAAGAGAAAGGCAAAATTTTGAGAAAAGAAAAAAAATGAAAACAAAGTCTCTGTCAATAGGGAAGGGTGGAGAGGGTGAAGGGCGCACAGGCAATGGGGAAAAAAATAGGAACCAAGATATATCATATATAGGTAGAAGCACCCAATGATAAATGTAAACATATTGTATACCTAAAATGTACCAATAAAAGAATTTTTTAAAAAAGCATCACATTACAGTGATACATGAATATCCACGTTTATAGCAGCAAAACTTACAATAGCTAAATCTTAGAAATGATCTACATGCCCATGATGATGAATGAATAGAGAAAACATAGTATTTATATATAACAGAGTACTACACTACTACAAAAACAGATAGATTTGAGTCATTGTAACAAAATGAACACACTTGAAGCCATAATGTTAAGCAAAGCAAATCATTCACACAAGCTTAAATATCACCTGGTTTCTCTTATATGAGAAACCCAAAGTATAAATAAATTAAAGAACAAAATAAAAAATAGAAAATAGGAAACAGAGCTTTTGCAAAAAGAAAGGACCAAGAGATGGATGGAAAGAAAAGGGAGGGTTGGAAAGGGGGTGGAGAAGTAAAGATGTATTATGTACATGCACAACTACACTTGATGAATGTAATCACTATCAACTGCAAACCTGGACTAATAAAATTTTTTCTAATTAAGCTGTCCTATATGTAGACGAACCCAAGCCAATTGTTAAGAATAGAATTGACCATCGTTAGAATGGATCATACCTATTGGTCCATGAGCGTCCAACCAATGAAAACACTGGCCTCAGAAATGGGAGAAATGGGAGAAAGTTCTCCTCTGAAACGCATCATTAACTAGCTCCAGGACTTTGGGCAAATCATTTCTCTGACCCTTGCTTTCCTTATCTATCAAATAAGAAGAAAGATAAGAGCAGTTTTCCCTCTCTGAATCTCAAATCAATTTTTGAGTTTCCATCACATTTTATTGAGAAAATAGAAGCAATAGATGAAAATGGCCTCACTTCCACCTGCTGTCTCTAAAGCCACACAACCAGCCTCCTCCTTGGTAGGATGGGAAAAGAAAGCATCTTTGCTTTCCCTCTGAAGTCCTCTTATCTACTGAGCTCTGGACCCCAAGTCCACTGGTTCACTCTCACTCCCATCTCTCACTCTCTTGCATCAGCAGCTTTCCGTCCCCACTAGGTCATCTCGAGCAGCCTCAGGCATGATGAAGTAGCAGCATCATATGTGTGAGGACCTTATGCAGACCCTGATTGAATCAACCCCACTAAAACATGAGCAAGACAATTAGAGAAAAGTGAACTCTCACTAAGTATTTGACAATATTAAGGATTTTTAAAATTTTAAGTATATAGCACCCATGTGATTGTTATTTTAAATAAGTACTGAGCTTTCCTTTAAAATAATCTAGAAGCAGATGGGAACATAGATGAAACAGGTTGGATTTGTACTGGTAATTGTTGGCATTGGAGCATGGGTACATGGTGAACATCCCTAATCTGAAAGTCTAGAATCTGAAACACTCCAAAATCCAGAACTTTTTGAGCACCAACATGATACTACAGGTGGAAAATTCCACACCATCCAACTTTGTTTCATGCATAGAATTATTTAAAATATAAAAAGACCTGTGGGATACATGTAGAAGGTGTGTAAACTATAAAAGAATTTTGTGTTTAGACCTGGGTCCCATCCTCAAGATAGATGCAAATATCCCCAAATCTTCAAAAGAAAAATTCAGAATCCAAAATACTTCTGCTCCCATACTTTTTTGATAAAGGACACTCAACCTGTGTTTTCTCTACTTGTGTCACTAATTGAATTTTTCCAGACAAAAGTTATAAATAATAAAGCAGCAGATTTCATAAAACCTCTGAGTATGAAAGACCCTCCCAAGGCTCCAGGTATCTTGGCAGGGAGTGAGCTATGTGAGCTTAGCAGATAAAAGGACTCATTGCCCCAGAAGGGAGGTCCAGCAGGCAGAGAAACAGGTGAAGTGTCCCAGATTCCCTCCTACGGCCTCAAGAGTGTAGGATACTAGGTTCCACTGTAGGGCAGGCAGCTGTCACTGAGAGATGTGCAAACCAGGAGGCCTTCATCAGCCTGCCCAGCTCTCCACCCACTTGGGTGGAGAGCCATTTGAGCCAGTGTTTACTGCTTCCTTACAAAACCTCCCACGGCCTTATTGCACTTCATCCTCACCATCCTTTGGTGAGTGTGCTCATTGTCCTCCACTTTATTTATGAAGAGATGGAGGATCAGACTGGCCAGGAACTTGCCCAAGGTTTTAGTGCTGCTGGGAGGCAGAGCTGGGACTTGTACCCAAGTCTTCTCTTTACAAAAGTTGTATTCCATTGCATTCCACCACTCACAGCCCAGAGGTAGGGCTTCCAGGCAGCCATTACAGCACTCCCAGCCAAGAGGATGGAGCTTTGGGGGTTCCATTCCATCACTCCCAGCACAGAGGAGGTAAGCCTTGTGGGAACCAACAGGACACCCCCCACCCCGCTGCAATGAGAAGACAGATAAACAAGTCTCAAAACCAGACTTTCAGATCACCTACAGCAACCCCAAAAGGAAAGGAGATGGAACACTCTGATACTCAACCACCTGGACTCTCTGAACTGGCAACAAAAGAGGATCTGGAAAAAATGAAACGAAAAATAATTTCTCACGTAACAGCAGAGATTGTCCCCATACTGCAAGACATGATTAATAAATCTAGACAGCACACAGATAAAAAAAATAGCAGAGCTGAGGAACATGATGGAATGCCAACATAGGAAACAAATGGAATCCATAAAACAGATGCAAACAGATTTCCAGGAGATTAAAAACTCCACTGAAAGTCTACACAGCAGAATGAGCCAATATGAGGACAGAATTTCAGATATAGAAGATAAGATTCCAATTAGTGACCAGGAAAAGGAAAATTACTTCAAAATGGCAAAGGACCATGAGAAATCAATCCAGCAGCTGCTAGACGATGCAAAGAAGAAGAATAACATAAGACTGATTGGAGTCAACAAAGAAACAGGAGAGAGTACAGATGACATAAAAAAAATGTTCACAGAAGTAATGGCAGAAAATAACCCAAGCAGGGGAAAAGAACTTGACATATGGATAAGTGAGGCATATAGGACTCCAACTGGCCTTGATCAAAACAAATATATACACATAGACATATAATAGTTAAGATTCCAGAAATCCCACAGAAGAACAAAGTTCTACAAGCATTTAGGGAAAAGAAACACATCACATACAAAGGAAAGCCCATCAGAATCACAGCAGACTTCTCAACACAAACCCTCAAGGCAAGAAGAGCTTGGAGTGACATATTTCAAGCCCTAAAGGAAAACAGCCTCCAACCCAGATTGATTTATCCTGCAAAACTATCTTTCAAAATTGATGGAGAAATAAAGTACTTTCATGACAAAGAGCACCTCAGGAACTTCATGAATACCAAACCAGCACTCCAAAAAATTTTAGACAATATCTTAGGAAAAGACAATGAGGATCAAAACCCCAGGAAGCCCAGCAGAATGAATCCATCAGGCACAACTGGAAACTAAAGCAAATGGGAAGAATCCAACAAAAAGAAAAAAATCATGACAATGATAAGTCAATACATATCAGTTATAACCATCAATGTTAATGGTTTCAATTCACCAATCAAAAGAAATAGACTGACAGAATGGGTCAAGATCCAAGATCCAACAATATGCTGCCTATGAGACACACACTTCATTCAAAAAGAAATTCATTGCCTGAAAGTTAAAGGGTGGAAAACAATACTCCATGCAACAGCAACCTGAAAAAAAGCAGGAGTAGCTATCCTCTTTGCAGATCAAGTGGATTTCAAGCCAACACTGATTAAGAGAGACAAAGAAGGACACTACATCCTTATAAAGGGAACAATCCAAGAGGAAGAGATGACAATCATAAACATGTATGCACCAAACACTAGTGTGCCCAACTATATAAAACAAATACTAACAGACATGAAAAGTCATATATGCACTAATACAATTGTAGTGGGGGACCTCAACACCCCACTGTCACAAATAGATAGATCAACTAGACAAAAAGTAAGTAATGAAATACTAGAACTCAATTGAACTCTTGAAGAAATGAACTTAACAGATGTTTGCAGAGTCTTCCACCCCACAAAATCAGAATACACATTCTTTTCAGCTGCACATGGGCTGTTCTCCAAAATAGACCACATACTCACAGAACCTGTTTAAGTAAGTGCAAAGGAATTGAAGTTATTCCCTGTATATTATCAGACCATAATGCGATGAAAGTGGAGATCAATAGCAAAAGAAACTGCAAGAATTTCATTAACGCCTGGAAATTGAACAACACACTTCTGAATAACCAATGGGTCACAGAGGAAATTAAAGAAGAAATCAGACAGTTCCTACAATTAAATGACAATGACAATACAACATATCAAAATCTATAAGACACAATGAAAGCAGTCTTACGAGGGAAATTCATAGCAGTGAACACACATATTAGGAAAACAGAGCGAGCCCAATTAAACAACCTGATCCTGAACCTGAAGCTTCTGGAAAAAGAAGAGCAGGACAAACCCAAAGCTCATACAAGGGAGGAAACTATAAAGATCAGAGCAGAAATCAATTCAATGGACACTAAGAGAATGATACAAAAAATCAATGAAGCCAAGAGTTGGTTCTTCAAAAGAATAAATAAAATTGACAAACCCTTAGCCAACCTTATCAGAAAAAGGAAAGAAAAGGCCCAAATCCATGCAATTAGAAATGAAAAGGGTGAAATTACAACAGACCCAGCAGAAATCCAGAGGATCATCAATACTTGCTTCCAGAACCTACACACCAATAAGATGGAAAACACAGAAGAAGTGGACAGATTCCTAGATACGTATGAATTACCAAAGTTGAATGAAGAAGACCTAAAAATTCTAAACAACCCAATATCAACCAATGAAATTGAAAACATAATTAAAAACTTACCAACTAAGAAAAGCCCAGATCCTGATGGCTTCACTGCTGAATTCTACAAGACATTTAGAGAGGAACTACTGCCACTACTGTTTAAACTCTTCAATGAAATTGAAAGGGAAGCAATACTCCCAAATTCATTCCTGGAAGCAAGCATCACCTTGATTTCCAAAGCAAAGAAAGACCCAACTGAAAAAGAGAACTATAGGCCAATCTCACTAATGAACATAGATGCAAAAAATCTTTAATAAGATACTGGCAAATAGAATGAAGAAGATCATCAAGAAGATCATACACCCTGACCAAGTGGGATTCATCCAAGGGAGGCAGGGATGGTTTGACATACACAAATCAATCAATGTAATCCACTATATCAATAGAGCCAAGGACAAAAATCATTTGATTATCTTCATAGGTGCAGAAAAAGCATTTGACAAAATGCAATATGCATTTGTGAAAAAACTCTCCAAAAAATTGGAATAGATGGTCTCTACCTCAACCTGATAAAAGCCATCTATGAAAAACCAACAGCCAATATCATACTAAATGGTCAAAAACTGAAATCCTTCACACTAAAATCAGGAACAAGACAAGGATTCCTCTATCACTACTCTTGTTCAATATAGTTTTGGAAACATTAGCCACAGCAATTAGACAAGAGAAAGAAATAAAAGGAATATAGATAGGAAATGAAGAAGTCAAATTGTCATTATTTGCAGATGACATGATACTCTATATAGAAGACCCCAAGGGCCAGGGATTTAGCTCAGTGGTTCTGCTGCCTGCCTTGCAAGTGCAAGGATGCGAGTTCAATCCCTAGTATTAAAAAAGAAGAAGAAGAAGAAGAAGAAGAAGAAGAAGAAGAAGAAGAAGAAGAAGAAGAAGAAGAAGAAGACTCCAAGAGCTCCACCAAAAGTCTTCTAGACTTAATAACCAAATTCAGTCAAGTAGCTGGATACAAGCTCAACACACAAAAATCAGTCGCTTTCCTCTACATGAACAATAGACTCACTGAGACCTAAATAGTGCAAACCATTACTTTCACAATAGCATCCAAAAAACTGAAATACCTAGGAATCAACCTAATGAAAGAAATCAAAGATCTGTTCTCTGAAAGCTATAGCACTATGAAAAGAGAGATTGAAGATGATATCAGAAAATGGACAGACATCCCCTGCTCCTGGGTAGGAAGGATTAATATAGTGAAACTGGCCATACTTCCAAAACTGCTATATAGATTCAATCCAATACCAGTTGAAATCCCAGCAGCATACTTCATGGACCTTGAGAAAACAATCCAAAAATTCATTTGGAACAAGAAAACACCCAGAATAGTAAAAGCAATTCTAGGTAACAGGGATCTGGCAGGGGGTATCACAACCCCCAACTTGAAACTATACTACAAAACTACTGTGATAAAAACAGCATGGTACTGGCAAAGAAACAGACCTGAGGATCAGTGGAACAGATTAGAAGATGCCAAAACAATGCCAGACACACTCAGCCATCTCTTCTTCAATAAAGGAGCCAAACACCCTCACTGGAGGAAAGATAGCCTCTTTAATAAGTGGTGCTGGAAAAATTGGGTTTCAACTTGCCAAAGATTAAAACTAGACCTGTATCTCTCACCATCCACTAAACTAAAATAGAAATGGATTAAGGATCTAAATATTAAAATAGAAATGCTGAATCACCTGGAACAGAGGTTAGGTAGAACCCTTGAAGACATCGGTGTAGGAAAAGATTTTATGAACAAAACCTCAGTTGCCCATGAACTAGCACAAACAATCAACAAGTGTGATCTCTTCTTATTAAAAATCTTCTGCACAGCAAGAGAAACCAACAACAGTATGAAGACACAACCTGCAATGTGGGAAAAAATCTTCACCTGGTGTTCCTCAGACAAAGGTCTACTATCTTGAATCTATAAAGAACTTTAAAAAAAAACTTTAAAAAAAATCAGACCTCCCAAATTTGAAGACCCAATCCAAAAATGGGCATCTGAAATGAAGAGATGTTTCTCAGACAAAGAAGTAGAAATAGCAAATAAACATATGAAAAAGTGTTCAACATCACTGGTCATTTGAGAGATGCAAATGAAAACAATGCTGAGATTCCACCTCACTCCAGAAAGAATGGCTGCTATCATGAAATCAACCAATAACAAATGCTGGCAGGGCTGTGAGGTCTTTGTACCAATAAAATAAAATTTTAAAAAAATTTGTATTCCTTCCCTGTCTCCTAACTAATAGTAAAGTTCTTCAGGGTAGAGATTAAATTCTTTACCTTTGAATTCCAAGCACAAAAGCATTCTGGAAATGCAAGAAGAGCTTACTAAATGCTGCATGAGTTAATTAATAAATGGATGGATGGGTGTGAGCTGTCCCCCATGTTAATTTTAGGCACTTCTCTTTTTTTTCATCAAGTTTATTTGTATATTTTATTTTATTTTTTTATAAGGAGAGGTGAGCTTTAGTTCCCCACCAAAACGGGGTATTTTAAAAATTAATTTTATGATACATTTTAAGTATACAGTATAATGAAATTCATCTTTGGAAATTTGCACCTTTACATAATCTCTCTTGGTTTTCATCTTTCCACATTCCCTGCCCTCCCTTCAACCCCTCCATCCCTCCCTATTTACAAAGACTTTGTTTCCATTTTTTCATTTTCTCATAGTAATTCCATTCCCTTCTTTCCTTTCCCCCACCCCTCCCACTTCCCCTTCCTCTTTGCCCCTTTTCTTCCTATTTCAAATTATCTATTCTACCTTTTAGTCTTTATCTACACTTTCAGTTTCTCACACTAGAGAAACTACTTGGTATTTATACATGTGTCCTATTTATTTCACTTAAGAGTATCACCTCAATGTGCATCCATTTAGCAATAAATGTCTCTAATTTCTCATTTTTGATGGCTGAGTAGTACTCCATTTTATTAAAAAACCACATTTTCTTGATCCAGTCTCCAGTTGATGGGCACTTGGGCTGTTTCCAACTTTTAGCTATTACAAGCTGTGCTGCTATGAACATGGGCGCATGTATATCACTGTGGTATGATTCTTTAATTCTTTGGGGAAGATACCCAGCAGGGGAATAGCTGGATCAAATGGAACTTCCAGTCATATTTCTTTGAGGTATCTCCATACTGATTTCCACAGTGGTTCCACTAGTCTACACTCCCTCAATCAGTGGAGCAGGGTTCCTCTTTCCCCACAGCCCCACCAGCATTTGTTATTGGTTGATTTCATGATAGCAGCCATTCTTTCTGGAGTGAGGTGGAATCTCAGCATTGTTTTCATTTGCATATCTCGAATAACCAGTGATGTTGAACATTTTTCATATGCTTATTTGCTATTTCTACTTCTTTGTCTGTTTTCCTAATATGAGTAGTCACTGCTATGAATTTCCCTCATAAGACTGCTTTCATTGTGTCTTATAGATTTTGATATGTTGTATTGTCATTGTCATTTAATTGTAGGAACTGTCTGATTTCTTCTTTAATTTCCTCTGTGACCCATTGGTTATTCAGAAGTGTGTTGTTCAATTTCCAGGCGTTAATGAAATTCTTGCAGTTTCTTTTGCTATTGATCTCCACTTTCATCGCATTATGGTCTGATAATATACAGGGAATAACTTCAATTCCTTTGCACTTACTTAAACAGGTTCTGTGAGTATGTGGTCTATTTTGGAGAACAGCCCATGTGCAGCTGAAAAGAATGTGTATTCTGATTTTGTGGGGTGGAAGACTCTGCAAACATCTGTTAAGTTCATTTCTTCAAGAGTTCAATTGAGTTCTAGTATTTCATTACTTACTTTTTGTCTAGTTGATCTATCTATTTGTGACAGTGGGGTGTTGAGGTCCCCCACTACAATTGTATTAGTGCATATATGACTTTTCATGTCTGTTAGTATTTGTTTTATATAGTTGGGCACACTAGTGTTTGGTGCATACATGTTTATGATTGTCATCTCTTCCTCTTGGATTGTTCCCTTTATAAGGATGTAGTGTCCTTCTTTGTCTCTCTTAATCAGTGTTGGCTTGAAATCCACTTGATCTGCAAAGAGGATAGCTACTCCTGCTTTTTTTCAGGTTGCTGTTGCATGGAGTATTGTTTTCCACCCTTTAACTTTCAGGCAATGAATTTCTTTTTGAATGAAGTGTGTGTCTCATAGGCAGCATATTGTTGGATCTTGGATCTTGACCCATTCTGTCAGTCTATTTCTTTTGATTGGTGAATTGAAACCATTAACATTGATGGTTATAACTGATATGTATTGACTTATCATTGTCATGATTTTTTTCTTTTTGTTGGATTCTTCCCATTTGCTTTAGTTTCCAGTTGTGCCTGATGGATTCATTCTGCTGGGCTTCCTGGGGTTTTGATCCTCATTGTCTTTTCCTAAGATATTGTCTAAAATTTTTTGGAGTGCTGGTTTGGTATTCATGAAGTTCCTGAGGTGCTCTTTGTCATGAAAGTACCTTATTTCTCCATCAATTTTGAAAGATAGTTTTGCAGGATAAATCAATCTGGGTTGGAGACTCTTTTCCTTTAGGACTTGAAATATGTCACTCCAAGCTCTTCTTGCCTTGAGGGTTTGTGTTGAGAAGTCTGCTGTGATTCTGATGGGCTTTCCTTTGTATATGATTTGTTTCTTTTCTCTAACTGCTTGTAGAACTTTGTTCTTCTGTGAGATTTCTGGAATCTTAACTATTATATGCCTATGTGTAGTTTTTTTGTTTTTGTTTTTGTTTTTTGATCAAGGCCAGTTGGAGTCCTATATGCCTCACTTATCTGTATGTCAAGTTCTGTTCTCCTGCTTGGTGGGAAGTTTTCTGCCATCACTTCTGTGAACGGGTTTTTTTATGTCATCTGCACTCTCTCCTGTTTTTTCATTGACTCCTATCAGTCTTATGTTACTCTTCTTTGCATCGTCTAGCAGCTGCTGGATTGATTCCTCATGGTCCCTTACTATTTTAAAGTAATTTTTCTTTTCCTGGTCACTAATTGCAATCTTTTCTTCTATATCTGAAATTCTGTCCTCACATTGGCTCATTCTGCTGTGTAAACTTTCAATGGAGTTTTTAATCTCCTGGAAATCTGCATCTGTTTTATGGATTCCATTTGTTTCCTATGTTGGGATTCCATCATGTTCCTTAGCTCCTCTCTTTTTTTATCTGTGTGCTGTCTAGATTTATTAATCATGTCTTGCAGTATGGGCAGAATCTCTGCTGTTATGTGAGAAATTATTTCTGATTTCAATTTTTCCAGATCCCCTTTTGTTGCCAGTTCATGGAATCCAGGTTGTTGAGTAAGAGATTGCTACATCTTGTTTCCCTTCAGGGTTGCTTTAGGTGATCTGGAAGTCTGTTTTTGAGTCCTGTTTATGTGTCTTCTCATATCAACAGGGTGGGGGAGTGTGCTGGCTAGGCTCACCTCCTCTGTGCTAGGGGCAGCTCTGCTCCTCGTTGCTGGGGCAGTGGTAGAGCAGTCTGGAAGCCTCCTCCTTTTTGCTCAGATGTCTTTCATCTGCTACCTGGTGCTCCACTGCCTGCTGCACTGAGCACTCTGCTCATCTCTCCACACTCCATCCTGACTCTTGTCCTCTTTGCTCTGTGTTCTATGAAAAGTCTATAGAGGTTTCAGTCCATGGTCAGCTGACTCCAAGGCAGGGCAGAGCAGATGAGAATCAGCTCATGGGATTTCCCATAAGATATACATTAGTTTATAGAGGTTTCAGTCCATAACCAGCTGGCTCCAAAGCAGGGTGGATGGCAGATAGGCATTGCAGAGGAGAAACAACATGGCACCCACATGGTTATCAAAGGCAACAAGAGAGCTATTGGTACATTTTAGGTATACAATACAGTTACATTCATCATGGGGAACTTGTACCTTTACAGGATGTATCTCCGTTCTTATTTTTTCCCCATTCCCCTTCCCTCCCTTCAACCCCTCTACCTATCCCTATTTACAAAGACTTTGTTTCCATTTCTTCCTTTTCTCATATTTTTTCCTTTCCCTTCTTTCCTTTTCCTTACCCCTCCCACTTTCCCTACCCCTTTAGACCTTTTCTTCCTATTTCACATTATCAATTATACATTTTGATCCTTATTTACACTTTTAGTTTCTCACATTAGAGAAGCTATTCAGTATTTACACATGTATGTCCCATTTAGTTCACTTAAGAGTACAGTGTAGGCCCTTCTCTTAAGTGAGCATTTATCTAAGCCTGGTCTTCCACGGTCCTGTGGTGCTAGCAACCCTGGGTCAAGAGGCAGTTTGGACAAAATGTTTGAGAACAGAAAATACAAATCCCTTGGACATGGTAGTAGTAGGTATCTCCATAAGAAATAGTACATTTTTTATTTTCTCCCAATAAAAATAGTTTTATTTTTATAGAATAAAAAGATCCATAATTTATGATTCACATGCTTTTTTAAACTGTTGACATCTGTCACTTTCCTGCCTTTACAATTCATGTTCTATCACTGTAAAGTCAAATTGGGATGTTGGCAACCACATCCTTTCTCCATCTCTGCACAGGCTCCACACCCCTTTGGGGTCAGACACTGGGGAGGTGAGGATCCTTTTCCATGGGACAATGTTAGAGCTCCCACCACCAGTCAATGAGTTGGCAGAGGCTCAGTGGTCATCTGAATTTACCCAGAACTCCAAGTGCCTCAGTCTTGGAAAGTGATAAGACTTACTTAGCACTTGCAGGCACACTCAGAACAGAATCAATCGGTTAACAGGAGGTGGGAGGGCTGAGGAAATGCAAAGTTTAATTTCCTTCTCTGGCTCCCTGCCAGCTGGGTATGACAGTAGCTGCTAATATATTTCAAAGAGCCAGTTTCATGCTACACTTGTAGTGTAAAAGCTGGGATTTTATCAAACCCTGGGAAGCTAAAATACTGAATTGTGAATGCCTGGGGTGGCATAATCTGGCAAGTTCACAGGCCTGACCGTGGCAGCTTCACTGGCCTGGCCAGAGGTCCTGCCACTTGGAGCGAGGTGTCAGAATGTCTGCCAGATGCAGTATGTCACCAAAGCCACGATGCTGGAAAATGCCTAAGGACTTCAAGGACAACAGGTACCAAGAGTGCTCAGACACAAACCAGGCACAGAGCAATCGGGTTTTTCATAAACAGCATGTCTGTGCACCTCTGACCCTTCCTGGCACGGCCTCATGTCTGTACAGGACAAGGACTGGGCCAGCCAGGGTTTGGCGGAGTCGCTGGGTACAAGGGCCAGACTGGGCAGGTTGACATCTAACCGCATCGTTCTAAGACAGTCTTCTCCACCAAGGAGTTGGGGAGGGAAAGCTGGAGGCAGGGTGAATGGAGAATCCTTCAAATCAGCTTCTAGCTCAGTGCTTTGAGGAAACTGGGCCAGGTTCCTGCGGACGGAGGGGCTGTGATTAAAAGGAAGGAAATGGAGATGCAGGACCTGAGGTTCTGAAAGATGGGCTGACACAGACAGAAAGATGCTGCTGTCCTGCCCCCACCTCCCCATGTAGTAAGCAGCAGCAGAGCAGCAGCAGCAGAGAGAGAAGGAGTGCAAGCCATGGCCGTTGGCCTCTCCCTGACCCAGGCCAACTAAGGGGCTTCTCATTGTCAACCCTGAGTGAATTATGTCGGCCATGCTCTACGGCAGATGATTGGTGTCCACTGTGCTCCACATTAACAGGGATCTCCAAGTCTTATTTCTGGATCTCTTTGATCCAACAAACAAAATCCAGCTGCAATGTAATAAACATGTCAGAAAATCTTTTGTGATTAATGCATAGATCCAAAGTTGCTGACCCTTATCGGGGCACCCCTAAGTGCACCAGAAACTAAACCAATAGGTGCCTAAATGTACCCTTGGCACTCAGTCCCATCACAAAGTAGTTCACACACACACACACACACACACACACATCCTGTCCAGAGCAATAGAAACAGTTTATGGGACCACAGGTAAAACCAGACCTGTGAGTCCATTGCAGAGCCCACCTCAACCCTGGTCCCCCAGGGAATTATCCCTAAACATGAATACAAAGCATATTGGTCAACAGCTTCCTGGGGAGAGGGGTCATTGCTTTGAACAGATTCTCCAAAGGGAATGTGTCCCATAAAAGGCTAAAAATTACTGATCTGAGCCAGATGTGGTGGTGCACACCTGTAATCCAGCACCTTGGGAGGCTGAGGTAAGAAGATCTCAAGTTCAAGTCCAGCCTGAACAATTTAGTAACTTGGCAAGGCCCTGTCTCAAAAAGTAAAAGAAGAGCTGGGAGATGTCGCTCAGGAATGGCTTCAATTTTCAGTACTGGTTGGGAGTCCTTCCCAGGTACCGGCTGACGCTGCCCACCTTAGATAGAGAAGATAAACAAGTTAGAAGTTCTCAGATTTTCACTGCTTTTGTAATCCATCAAAACTGCTAAACATCTTCTCCCAAGAAGCTCCCAGCATTTTTTCCTCTGCCTATTTATTGCAGAAGCTGACTTCACATTTGCATTGCAAATAGCTCTTTTGTGTTGACATTTCATTTGGATGTGAAGAGCCCATAATATTTTTCCACAGTTTGGGCAGGGTTAGTGGCTCCCATCCAGAAACCAGTAACCATTTGCCTACTCAAGATACAGCACTTGCTCAATAACTAGAATCTGAATGAATGAATGAATGAATGAATTTGAAGGTAGGTTTCCAACAACAGAGTAGCACACACATTCCATTGTCCAAACAATTATAATGTTAAAAGGCTTGGTTGTTTTTTTTTTTAAGATTAAACACTCACATTCATTACTTATTCATCTAAATAACAAATGTTTGTTTGAGACCTCATTTAATTCCTGGCTGAAAACTCCCTTTACAATAGGAAGCCAGGGACTACCTCAGAGTCAACTTTGCATCTCCTGGTACAAAATAAAAATCCTCAATAAATATTTGTTGAGTGGAAATAGGAAATCTGGATCATTTTTTTAAAAAGGAAATGCCAAACACTCTCAAGCTAAGAACTTGATTTAAGTACTATTTCTAAAATAAGAGTAAAATAGTAGCACTGAGACAGACTTGGAGGTCCTGTGGGTATTCATAGCACAGAGACTTCAAAAACTGTAGCAACCTATTTGCATACTAATTCAACACTAAGGATACGGAGTCGTGCCTGACATCTGCGGGATGACAAGTGGTTTTAGCTAAGCCTGATAGACTGAGGGAGAAGGCCATGGGAGATTAGCTGGCTTGGCTAGGGGAGGAGGGGAGGAGAAGCTGGCCTCACCCTGCAGGTGCAGAGCCAGCTTCCCAGGGCTTAACAGAAACCAAAAGACAAAGAGAACTGAGAGGCAGACAAAGCGGGCAGAGCGGGAGAGGTCACAGGACACTGCCAGGAAACCTAAGCTCAGACCTCAGAAATCCTCCATCCACTGGTAGTCAGCTAAGAAACATGGCAGTCAAGAGTCACCTCCATCCTTGGGCCCAGTGAAGCCCCAGGAGATATGTGACAGGAGGACATAAAACCTCTCAATCCGATTTCGCCTGTACCTGTCTCTCCCTTTCCCCCTCAACAATAAGATCCAAGGTGAACATGACAAGAGGTGTAACGGGGAATTTTTTACAACAAAGGAAAATTATGTGCAAGGCCTGAAAGTAAAAGACAATGTGGTCCATGAGAGGAACTGGAAGAAGCTCAAAAGAGGAGTATGAGGAGAGATGAGGCTGGAGAGGAGAGGGCGTCGAGCCCACCGACCTCCATATTCATGTGCAGCATTGGTTCCAATTCCTAAGCCCAAGAGGCTACGGGAGCTAAGCTGGTGGATGACACCACTCATACTGATACTTCTGAAGTGTGTCTCTGGCTGCACAGATTCTACCTGAACGAGGATGGAGACCCAGACCAGGTGACAGCGACTGTAAAGAAACACCTGTAATCCCAGCATTCTGGGAGGCTGAGGCAGGAGGATCCCCTGGCATAGGTGCCTCAGCAATTTAACGAGACCCTCCCTCAAAATAAAAAATAGAAAGAGAGCTGGAGACATAGCTGGGTACAAAGAGTGCAATTCCTACTACCACACACAAAATAAAACAGTGGATACGTTCAGAAATATTTGGAAGATTGGATCCAAAAAGCCGAATGATTCTTGGGCATTTCTTGACCTCTTACTGTAAGGTAGGCATGGACTATGTTATTTAATTCTCCTACTCACCCTCTTACATTATTTCTACTATTATCTACATTTTTTTCAGAAGAAGCGAGGGACATCAAACAAAGATCACCCCGCCTGTAAGCAACAGAGCTGAGACTCAAGCCAGGCACTTTCTCCTTCCCTCTTAGTCACTGTGTGACACAATTCGGGGTTCAGGCTTGGGCATCGGGAGGAATGATGGAGCCGTTCACCACAGGAGACTCCACAGGAGGTCCCATGAAGGTGGGTGGGAAGAAAGCTAGGAACATGGCTTCCAACAGACAGAGGGAGGGACATCTATATGCAAATGAGCAGTGAGTCCTCTGGGCTCTAGAGACTGTTTGGGGTGATGAGCCTGACATCGATTTGAGAATCATCATCAAATCACCACACTTCACAGGCTTCTTTCCTGAGAAGAATGCTGAGTTTGGGAGCAGACTTAGTACTTTCAGAGTGAAGAGGGGATGGGAAGATCCCAGTAGAAAAGAGCCTGCCTAAGGCAGGGCACTGGGAGCTCCAGCAATGTCTCAGATCAACCCATCTCTGCTCCCCAGTCTGGTGCGGTAGCCACTGAAAGGACACAGTGCCAGACCTCTGGCATTCTGGAACCCCAGCTCACCCAGGCCACTGCTACTGTCTCGTGCCTGTGCCATCCGAGTAGACTCAGTGGTGCTTTAATACTGACTAACTCCTCCTTAAGAAAGTCACATCTCCACGATACCTGCCAAAATGATAATAGACAGATAATGCACTTGTCATTAACACATCCCTGTCTATTTAAAAACCTCCAGAGAAGCAAGCAGATGAGCCTTGGAGTTAGCTTAGCAGTGAGGATTTTTATTTGGCTAATTACAACAGGATGTCAGAACCCCAGAAGACATTAAAGGGGATACAGCTCCCTGTCTCCTTTGCAGATCCAGGAGCGACTTGAAAAATACCAACACTCAAGACACAGTAAGTTAGAGTGCACCTGACACAGCTGTGAAGCCAGGCATAGGACACCTTGGGACACCATGTTAGCTGGCCCCAGTGATTCTCATTTCCTGGTAATTGGACCCTTGTGTGGTCCCCTCCCCCTGTAACCCAGGATTGACCCTGTGTGGTCGATAGCATACGGCAAGAATGTCAGGATTTTAGGGATGGATGACAAATGGCACTGCAGATCCTACCTTGGCCTTTTGGGTGGCTCACTCTGGGGGATCTAGATGCCTCATGGTGAGCACATTCAAGCTGCCCGTCGAAGAGGCCCATGCCAGGAGCTGAGAGGCTCAGCCAGCAGCCAGCACCAATCTGTCAGTCACATGAGTGAGCTATCTTGAAGTTGAGTTGTTGCAGCCTCTGTGAAGCCACAGCTGATGTCTGACAGCAACCTCCTAAGAGACCCCACAAGCCATCACCACCAGACAAGATGCTCCCAAACTCCTGACCAACACCAACAGTTAGAGACAATAAATGAGCATTGCTGTTTCTTGCTACTGTGTTTGGTGTGATTTGTTACATTAACTAATACACTGGATAAAAAGCCAGGGTCCTGAGTAGGAAAAGGAGCAACATTAACCAAGTGCCTACTGTACCCCACAGCTAGAAAATGCAGAACCTGACTCCTGACCTTCTTGCCCTCAAAGCTCCAGCCTTTTCTACTGCAGCTCTGCCTCCTTGGAAATAAGCAGCTCAAGACTAGTTCTAGTTCTGCTACTAAACAGAGATGGAAGGAGCAGGCATGCCAGGGGGAAGAGGATCAAAAGGAATCAAGGTATGTTATGTTACATGTACCAACTCCCCATGATGAATTTAATCATTATGTACTAATAAACAGGTGCTAATAAAAATTAAAAAAGAAATAGTTCAGTGATTTGGAGAAATGGCTCATTTCTCCCAAGCTCATTTTCCTTCTTAGAGAGTCTTGGACCTCTAAGGTCCCAATTATTTCTAACATTCTCTTACCCTGTGGCTCCATCTCACCACCAATAATTTCTGCCTACCTTGAAAGAGAGACTGCTTTCAGGGAGTTCCCTCCGACTCTGGATGTCTCCACCTTTTACAAGATGTTGACTGCAATTACGGCAAGAGGGTCCTGGGTTAGCCTTAAGAAAATCATAGACATTCTGGGAAATTTGCTTTCCCAAAAAAGCCTTAAAAATTGTCCTTCTTTGGAAACTTGTCAAAATAATATTTCCAACTATCTGTCTAGCTGAGAAAATTAGTAAGAAATGAAGCTGTGTCTGAAAGAAAGGAGATGGTGAGCTTCCAGTAATTTCTGTCTTGCATATAGTAAATGTCTCAAGGAGAATCCGTAGGAAGAATAATTGAATAATGGGCCTTTTTCCTTGCATCAAGTAGAAATGAGACATGTGACCATGTGCAAGTCCCTTACCCATCATGAACCTATTTCCTTATCTGTAAATAGTAATTAACTCAAAAGAATTGCAATAAGTACAAAACACAACAATGTGCATAGACAAATTTTAGCAGGATGTCTGTAAGGTAGAATGTGCTTGATAAAAATAAGTCATTATTCTGTTAAAGAATTAGTGTATTAAACAGAGATGAAGATACTTTGTCAGCACCATGGACAGAGTACAGGCATCTTTGTGTTTGTTTGAACCCTGGAAAAGAATTGGCCTCTGTGGAAAAGGAGTAGATTTGGGGAGAAGGCCAGATGGTAGATTCAACCATCCCTCCCACTGCCCACCAGCTACCTTGGCAGCACTTCTCCACTGGGACTGTCCACCTCCAACTCTCACTTTTGCCTTGTCCATCCCAGAATCCAACTGTGACCCCATCACCCACTGCATTTAAGGGCCACCTTCTCGGTTTGCCCTCTCCAGGCCCAGGACTGGGAAATCTATCAGCTTGACCAGCATGATGAGAAACTTGACTCTGACTGCTGGCCGCTCCAGCCAGAGACTCCAGTAAGAGTACAAAATCAGAACGTCCCCTTCACAAAAGAAATATTCATCACCACCAACATCATAGTGTGGCAACCACCCCGACACTGCCCAGGGAACTGCCAAGAGGGGCTGCTTGGCCTCCTCCACCTCAACCTCTCCCGCATAGACCCACTGCACCCAGCTGACAGAGGGGTGATTTCTGGGGTGCCATCCACATAAAGGATCTCCCAAGAGTGTCAGATGCTGCAGGGTCTCTGAAAGGAGACCCACAGGTGGCACTAATTCCATTCTGACCCCGAGGATGTCACACATACCTTCCTCACTCACTCAGCATGAGAAAGGATGAGTGGAGGAAGAAAGTGGCCCAGGCGCTGCTGTGACCAAGTCTATGGAGTCCAAAACTTGGCCTGTGGGGTCTCATCAGGCTAACTCTGCTACACACTCTCATGCCATTAGGAGGAGACCATCATGATATTTTAATACCCCTAAGTAAGGGCTCATCAGAGTTCAATAAGTGTGGAGGGCTCCAGAACATTCAATAATACAGTCAGGTTGGGACCCGCAGAAAATGGGATCACTAGTCCTCACTAACATTGCTGGGGTGAAGACTTGTTTTCTATTCTTCACATGTGGCTCTCAAGAGTACACTATTTCCTTTGATATTCTGCCATAAAAAACACCATGAACATCACTGAGGCTATTCCCTTCACCTGATTAAAACCAGAACCAAACAAAAATCAAACCAGTTTTACTTTGACCAGGGATCTCATACCCAATTTGGAGTTGATATGACCAGGTATGGACTCAAGTCTTCAGTAATCTCTTTCCAACCTGTAATCCGTCTACCAGTTACAAAGCCTTGCCATGTGCATGATCTGATTTATCCTCACAGCAGTACTTATTCACTTTTCTCAGGTATAGAAAATTAAACTTAGAGATGTTCATGTCAATATTTATTGAGTATCAACTACCTGGTAGACAATGTGTCAGGCAGGGGAAGTGGATGTCACACAGATGAGTTGCCCAAAGGCACAGAGCTAGTAAATGTCAGGGCTTGGACTTGAAATGCCCTTCCACCTTGATCTGTTCTGATGATGGCCTTGAAGCTGGGCCAACATGATCAGCCCCTCTCAGGAGGGGAGAGGATAGGCTGGTAGCCCCACAGCTGGCCATCCTATGACACAGATATCTCTCTCTCTCTCTCTCTCTCTCTCTCTCTCTCTCTCTCTCTCTCTTTCGATTGAACCCACTGAGCTACATCCCCATCCCTTTTTTATTTACTTTGAGGCATAGTCTCAATAAGTTGCTAAATTGCCCAGATAGGGCTCCAACTTGCAATCCTCCTGCTTCAGTCTCCCATAGTGCTAGGATTACCGAGATGTACAGGTGTGCCACCATGCCCAGTCTCTATTTTTTTAATCTACCTTAAACAACTTAAATGAAGTCAGTTTTAAAATAAGAGGTTTATTATTTTTTTTCTCATAAGAAAGATGAGGAGCTGGAAAGATGAATAAGAACGTCCTGAAGGAAAATGAAAAAGTCCCACCATGGGAGCATCAGGGTATTGCTGTGTTCTCCACCACAAAGCTATCTGCTTTCTGTGGTAAATGATCTTCAGTGCCTGAACTTTTCTGCTTGAGAAACCAATCTTTATCTATAAAGAATAATTCAATACAAAAAATCCTATGTCTGTCGACCATCACTCTGCTATATGTATGGAATTATCTCCTGTGAGTTTACCTTCATGACTAGATGGGAAGTGACAGTGCCTAGCACAGTGCCTAGTAAACATCTGGAGTTCAAGCAATGTTCATTAAACTGAAAGTACCTCTACCCAAACGTGTGTGTGCTGCAGTCGTGCTTCAATTATAGAACAGCTTGGGCAAATTAGGTTTTCTACATTCGAGAGCATTTTCCATTTAACTTGGAAATGCTTCTTTATGCACCAAAATTTTTCACATGAAATTTCCCTGAATGCCCCCGGGTGAAATGTCATCCCTCCCCCTCTGCTCCTACTCATTTTATTTTTACCCTTATTCTAGCGGTGGATTACAATGAGTGGAGATGCCTCAGACGCAGAGTTAACGTTGCTGACAGACATGACTGTGCCACCTCTCCTGCTAAACTGTGACAGCTGTGTCTTTCTGTGCCATGTGGCCAGGCCTCGAGTGTGTAAGCACAGAGAGTGTGGGAGGAAGGGATGACTCCACAGAGGGAGAGAGAGGATGGATAAGGGAGAAGTCACCTGAAAATATTGGAGAGCTAAACAATAGTGAAGAATTACCAAGCCAGATCTAGGAAAAGATTGGAAATACAGAGAACTGACACCAACATCTTTCCCTTAAGGAGATTTGCTAACTTTTCCCCAGTACTGGAGATTAAGCCCAGGTGTCCTTTGCCACTGAACTACATCTCCAGCCTTTTATTGTTTTTTTACTTTTTGAGACAGAGCCTCACTAAGTTGCTTATGATCCTCCTGCCTCAGCCTCCCAAGTGGCTAAGATTACAGGCATGTGCCACCATGCCCAGGAAATGCACTGTTTGTTTGTTTGTTTGTTTGTTTGTTTGTTTGTTTTGGTGGCACTGGGGTTCTAAACCCAGGCTTTGCAGGTGCTGGGCAAACACTCTACCATTGGTCAATATTCCCAGCCCTAATTTCAGGGCTTTTGTAAGCCTCTGGGAAGTAGAAAGACAAAGACCGGCAGAGCCTAACACCCCCTCATGCTCTTGTCTGGATCATGAAGCTTCGACTCCTTGAAGTGACTGGCTCAACTTCCCATCTTCTCAACCCCCCAAGTGGATTAAGTGGACCCCTGATTGTGCAGGAGCCTCAGAGAAACAAATGAAAAGCCTCCCAAAGGCAGAAATAAAAAGTACAGTGAAAATAAAGGCATTTTCAAACAAACGATGCCAGGGAAGTTTGTCACAAGCAGACATGCATTAAAGGAAACTTTAGAGTGTTTCAAGTAGGAGAAAAATTATTCCAGATGAAATGTCATAGATGTGGAAAGAAATGAAGGGGAATGAGAAGGTAAAATATGTGTGTAATAAAAAAAATATGTGTGTAATATTGGCCATATAAACCAATAATAAATATGTCTTATGGAGTTTAAATATACATAAGCTTAAACACATGACAACAATGGCATCTATAGCTCTGGGAATAATGGAGTTTAAGTGCTTCTGCATTTCCTGGGAAGGGAGTAAATGTACCAATTAATAGTGAACCATGATCAGTCAAAGTTGTCATCTTTCAGGTAATCAATCTGAGAATATTAAGAATGTGTGATTCCAGACCTAATAGAGGAGGAAAATGAATTCTAAGAATCAATGTAAGAGAAAAGAAA
Organism: Heterocephalus glaber; assembly: GCF_053883595.1. Lineage (NCBI taxonomy): Eukaryota > Metazoa > Chordata > Mammalia > Rodentia > Bathyergidae > Heterocephalus > Heterocephalus glaber. The sequence goes on along the minus strand of NW_028258161.1, from coordinate 1,998,505 downwards.
GGAAAAAGGGAACTTGGGAGGAGTTGAGATAAAGAAAGCACAAAATAAGCTGAGAGACCGACACCAAAATGGACCAGTGATTATCTTTACTGCAAGTAGGTTCAGTCCTCCAATTGACAGGATTCTCGTCCTGGATATCAAGGCAAAACAGAGCCATGCTGTCTTCACCAGTGATGCATGTAGAGCATAAGGAAACAGAACTCGACAGTAAAATAACAGAAAAGATCATGCCATGCAAATGCTATATCAAAAACAAAGCTCAGGAGCCCTACCATAGCTGAAGGCAAATGGCATTACTAGCAATGAAGAGGACACTTCATTATGATAAAAGGCTTAATTTACCAAGAAGACATAACACTTTAAAATTTTTATGTACTTAATAATTTAGTCTCAAAATAAATGGAGCAAAATCTGACTCAACTCTCAAGAGAATAAACAAATCTATAAAAACAGTGAAAGATTTAAATACACCTCTCTTGGAAACTGATAGAACAACCAGGCAAAGAAAATCTGAACAACATGTGTAACAGACCTAACCTAATTGACATATTTAGAACACTGCACTCAGCAACTGCAAATTAAATATTCCTTTCAAGCACGCTCAGAACACTTTTTAAAAATTAACCATACGCTGTCATAAAGTAAATCTCAACAAATTTCAAAGGATAGAAATCAAACTGAGAGAAATCAAACCGCAATGCAATTAAGCCAGAAATCAATAACAAAAAGATTACTAGGAGCCCCATATGTTTAGGAATTAAGAACTCCACCATTTAAATACCTAACGAAGAAATCACAATGAAGATGAGAATACCGTCAGAACTTGAATCCCCAGTTTCCACACCCACAGACAGCCAATCACAGATCAAAAAAGTAGTGAGGCCCGCAGTGGCTCAATATGTACAGAACATGTGCAGACACTTGTTTTGGTCATTATTCACTAGGCAACATCATTCACATTCCACTACACGTTATAAGCAACCTAGGTGTGATTTAAAGACTACAAGAGGATGTGCATATATTATAAGCAAATACTGAACCATTTTATGTAAGGGTCTTGAGCATCCACAAGAGATATTGGATCCAATCTCTAGTGGATATTGAAGGGCAACTGTATAATTTAAATGACAGGAAAAAATATTACATACTAAATGAACTTCTGGGATTTATGTAAATACCTAATGTATTAGAAAAGAAGCTAAAAATCAGTGGATTAGCAATTATGCTCTTTGTTTGGAAATTTTCCCCTCAGAAAGCCTGCCCTACTCCAGCCTCCTAAGCCATCCTGACGTCATGATTTAGACCAAGAATACGCCCCAAAGGCCCCCTGCACTCACAGGTAGGGTGTGGGGAAGGTGATCGGATCAAGGGGGCACTGTACAGGTTGGGTCAGGTGGGTGGAATCATCCCCTGGGGCATTAGCAGCTGAGCGTGCTGTTGGAAGGTGGGGCCTTTTCAGAAGAGGCCGGTCTCTGGGGGAAAGCTTATCTCCCTCCCTGGCTCCTTCCGTCACTCTCCCTTCTTCCTAGCCACCATGATGTGAGCCGCTTTCCTCTGTGTAGGCCCTTCCACCTTGCAGTCTCTGTGTTTAAGAATGCTGATAGGGGCTGAAACCTCTGAAAAATGAGCCAAAATAAACTTCTCCTCCCTTAAATTTCAGTGTTAGGTATTTTGTCCAAGCAATGAGGAAAGTGACTAAGATAGCTGGGTTGGATCTATCATATCCTAGATTCCATTTCTTTCTCTTTCTTAATTTTGTATTTCATTTAGATATAGTGCATTCTTGTTTTGTTTTGTTTTGTTTTGGTACTGGGGATTGAACTTGGGACCTTGCGCTTGTTAGGCAGGCAGTGGAACCACTAAGCTAACTCCCTGGCCTTTAGATATAGTGCATTCTGAAGCAACTTCCTGAGAAAAAGTGAATGAGAGATAAAATATTATAGTCTTACATGTCTAAAAATAATTCTACCCTCACATTTGACTATTAGTTTGCCTGGGTATTGAAATTTAGATTAAAATTCTTTTCCTTCCAAATCTTGAAGGTACATAAAACCATGATGGCCACCTAGAGGTACCTGACATGTTTTCTCCCACAACAAAGGACCAAAACAAGGAATGAAGAACACATATTGTACTGGAGTTTTTAAGCCAGAGCATTGGAGTGCAGTGGGGACATGGCAAAGACACTGCAGAACTTGGAGATACACAAGAAGAAAAGTAGGTCGTGCGGAAGACGTCGAATCAGCCCGCTGCAGACAGGCAGGTCTGTGCACGCCCTACCGAAGTCCCCAGTTGCACGGAACACGCAGAATCAGCCCACTGCAGACAGGCAGGTCTGCGCAAGCCCTGCAGAGGTCCCGAGTCCCGCAGAACACGCAGAATCAGCCTGCGCCCCTGGCAACAATCCACGGGACCCCCACCCCTGCTCCTCTGTACAGCCACCTGGTTCCACACTACAAAGACGCAGAGGACACTGGACCACCAGACCACAGTACTGAGTCCCTCTCCTCCCGGCCCAGAGGTAGGGGCTTCTGAGCCACCATCCCTCCCTCTGCTCCCAGCCCAGAGGATAGGGCTTTGGGGCCACCTTGTGTCCTGCTGCTCCTGGCCCAGAGGAAGGGGCTTCCGGGCCACCATCCCTCCCACCGCTCCCGGCCCAGAGGTAGGAGCTGCTGAGCCACCATCCCACTGCCCCTCGTCCAGAGGAAGGGGCTTCCCGGCCACCATCCCTCCCGCTGCTCCCAGTCCCAGGAAAGGGCTTTTGGGTCACCATCCCTACCACTGCTCCTGGCACCTGTCCCACCTCTCCCAGCTCAGAGGAGGTAATCCGTGCAGGTGCTAACAGTCCCCTGGCCCAGTCGAAATGAGAAAACACACAAATAAGTCTCAAAACCAGACTTCCAGACCACCTACAGCAACCCCAAAGGGAAATGAGATAGAACACTCTGATACTCAACCACCTGGACCCACTGAACTGGCAACAAAAGGGGATCTGGAAAAAATGAAATCAGAAATAATTTCTCAGATAACAGGAGAAATTGTGGCCCTAGTGCAAGACATGATTAATAAATCTAGAGAGGAGCTCAGGAACATGATGGAATCCCAACTTAGGAAACAAATAGAATCCATAAAACAGATGCAAATAGATTTCCAGGACATGAAAAACTCCATTGAAAGTCTACACAGCAGAATGAGCCAATATGAGGACAGAATTTCAGATATAGAAGATAAGATTGCAAGTAGTGACCAGGAAAAGAAAAATTGCTTCAAAATTATAAGGGAACATGAGAAATCAATACAGCAGCTGCTAGATGATGCAAAGAAGAATAACATAAGACTGATTGGGCTCAATGAAGAAACAGGAGAGAGTGCAGATGACATAAAAAAATCTCTTCACAGAAATAATGACAGAAAACTTCCCAAACAGGGGAAAAGAGCTTGACATACAGATAAGTGAGGCATATAGGACTCCAAATAGCCTTGATCAAAAAAAATCTACACATAGGCATATAATTTTTAAGATTCCAGAAACACAACAGAAGAAAAAAGTTCTCCAAGCAGTCAGAGAAAAGAAACAAATCACATACAAAGGAAAGCCCATCAGAATCACAGCAGACTTCTCAACACAAACCATCAAGGCAAGAAGAGCTTGGAGTGACATATTCCAAGCCCTAAAAGAAAACAGCCTCCAACCCAGATTGATGTACCCTGCAAAACTATCTTGCAAAATGGATGGAGAAATAAGATACTTTCATGACAAAGAGCACCTTAGGAACTTCGTGAATACCAAACCAGCACTCCAAAGAATTTTACACAATATCCTAGGAACAGACATTGAGGATCACAACCCCAGGAACCAAAGCAGAATGAACCCATCTGGCATGACAAGAAATTAAATGTAAAGGGGGAGAACCCAACAAAAAGAAAAAGTCATGGCAATGACAAGTCAGTATGTTTCAGTTATAACCATCAATGGTAATGGTCTCAATTCACCAATCAAAAGAAATAGACTGGCAGAATGGGTCAAGAAGCAAAATCCAACAATATGCTGCATACAAGAAACACACTTCATTCAAAAGGAAACTCATAGACTGAAAGTTAAAGGGTGGAAAACAATACTCCATGTGACAGGAAACCAAAAAAAAGCAGGAGTAGCTATCCTCTTTGCAGATCAAGTAGATTTTAAACCAACACTGATTAAGAGAGACGAAGAAGGACACTACATCCTTGTAAAGGGAAGAATCCAAGAGGAAGAGATGACTATCATGAATATCTATGCACCAAACACTAGTGCACCCAACTATATAAAACAAATACTAACGGACATGAAAAGTCATATATGCACTAATACAATTGTAGTGGGGGACCTCAACACCTCACTGTGACAAATAGATAGATCAACTAGACTGAAAATAAGTAATAAAATACAAGAACTCAATCAAACTCTTGAACAAATGAACTTAACAGATGTTTGAAGAGTGTTCCACCCCACAAAATCAGAATACACATTCTTCTCAGCTGCACATGGGTCATTCTCAAAAATAGACCACATACTCACACACAGAACATGTTTAAGTAAGTGCAAAGGAATTGAAGTTATCCCCTGTATATTATCAGACCATAGTGCAATGAAATTGGAGATCCATAGCAAAAGAAACCTCAAAAATTGCATAAACATGTGGAAATTGAACAACACACTTCTGAATAACCAATGGGTCACAGAGGAAATTAAAGAAGAAATCAGACAGTTCCTACAATTAAATGACAATGACAATACAACATATCGGAATCTATGGGACACAATGAAAGCAGTCTTACGAGGGAAATTCATAGCAGTGAAAACACATATTAGGAAAACAGAGTGAGCCCAATTAAACAACCCGATGCTGAACCACAAGCTTCTAGGAAAAGAAGAGCAGGACAACCCCAAAGCTCATACAAGGGAGGAAATTATAAAGATCAGAGGAGAAATCAATGCAATGGACACTAAAAGAATGATACAAACAAATCAATGAAGCCAAGAGTTGGTTCTTCGAAAGAATCAACAAAATTGACAAACCCTTAGCCAACCTTGTCAGAAAAAGGAAAGAAAAGGCCCAAATCCATGCAATTAGGAACGAAAAGGGTGAAATTACAACAGACCCAGCAGAAATCCAGAGGATCATCAATACCTACTTCCAGAACAGAAAGTATCATTACCGCACAGGGGTTACCCACATTCTAGAGTCTGGCCCGGGGTCTTGTAAGAACAGAAATATCACTTTTCAGTAAAGTGAGAGCAAATCCATCTACTGGGGCCAGGGCAACATTAAACAGGACTGCTGTGCAAACTCCAGGTGGAATTCACATATGTACAAGAGGAGCTAATAACTGTTCCATGGCCCTGAATACCTCAGCCTCAGTCACCTGTCCATAGGACTGCATGGGAAACCAAATCACAGCTGGTATCATCATCTGGTGGTCCTGGATGCAGGATAAGGAAGGAGAGGGTGAATGTCCTAAGGTCACCTCCAGGCACCTAACTCCACTGCAGAGCTTACCCATGTGGTTAGAAATGCTGCTCATCCTTTATCACACATTCACATTACACACAGCCTTGTTCATAGCATCAAAATAACCAAAATTCCATGGACAAGGTACCTCTCTCCTGGATGCTACTTGCTTGGGAACTATTCTAAGATCTGTCTTTCTTTAATACAAATATATTTGATGTAATCACTTTGTTTACAGGATAAACTGCAGAAAGTATATCATCACATTTAGTGCAAATGCAACTAATGATAATTAGTTTTACATACTGCTTTGTAAACTTTCTGTACCTTTGAAATTATCTCTCTAGGGCTTATCCATTCTCTCTTTCTTTAGATGCTGTGATTATTTCCACCAGGCTTGAGAATCATTCTGTCTCTCCAAGCCACATTCAATCACCACTTATTAAAAATTAAGAACTGATCAACTACTAAGTGTCAGGGTTCGAGGCTCCATGATAGGCACCAGGGGCAGAAGAGTGAGCAAGTGTGATGAAAAGTGTTACAATAAAGCAAGTGCAGAATGAGCTAGGTGCACCATGTTAGTCTGCTTGGGCTACCAGAATGAGATACCACAGACTGGATGGCTTAAAGAATAGTCATTTATCTACTCACAGTTCTGAATGCTAGAAATTCAAGATCAAGGTATCAGCAGATTAATTTTCTTTTTTTTTCATAGAAAGTTATTTTATTATCAGAACAGTACAGTATCCTATGTTTAAGATCTATTTATTATGTTATTTTTACAAGTAGCAAAGTTCCTCCACTTTCTCCAAGTGACTACATGAATATAAAAAGCTGCAGATTTCCACACTGCCCTCCCGCCCCTACCCACTAGGGTCACGGAAGCTGTGGCCGGTGAGCAGCCTCCGGAAGTAGCCACAGTTGCCTTTTACTTGCTCTTGAACTCTAGCGCTCTGTTCAGTCATCCTCTTGCTGATTTCTTTTCAGCTTGAGAAAATCGATGAGTTTGTGGGCGTTCTCCCTAGAGGGCAGCCGGTAACTCAGGTAGGGGCTGGGCTGGACTGGACTGTAACTTCACTGTTCATGCAGCAGAATGCTGGAGAGTCCTGCTCCCAATGATCTCCTTCACTAAAATCACCTTTTAAGTTTTTCTCAGATATCAGTTCTTCCCAAGTAAACAGTAATGAATCTGTGACTTCACCAAATGGATTAAAGTCAATTAGCCACACCTTTCCCTACTGTCCCTACTGTCTGTATATATCAAATGCGAAGTCTTCATCTATGAATCTATACTGAATGTGCTTCTTGAAAGTCTTGTATGCATCTGCAAATTTCTTCCTTTTGTTTAGAAATATGATCATAGTACCGTATGTAGTCCCTCTGAGAAATGCCCGTAAGCTTGTTTTCCTTGACTAAACATCGGAACTCAGCCCCAGGAATTAATTCACACCATTTTCTGAGAACAAGCTCATATTCTATACAAGGATCTGGAGAATCATCAGTACGGTGGATAAATAAATGGCTGAGTAAAGTCACGAGTGATGAAGTCAGAACTCTTGAAAACCAGGAAGACATCAGTGAGGGTCTTGTACTTCAGAGAACTATTCATTGCTATCCAGCAGGAGTCCATAAGTGTGGCTGCGTTCTCGTCATCAGACCACTGTATTTCTTCTGCCTTGTCATCCCTGTCTGGCTGAGAGCATGTTGGTGGATCTTGCCTTCCTGAAACCATTGGAGTTCCATCAGCTAGTAAATAATCCTTTACATTCTGAGGAAGTGGAAGAACGACACTCTCGATGGTTAGGCTTTGGAAGAGCAAGTACCACGCGGAAAACTGACAGCACAGCACATGCTCCTTCTTCATCCTCCAAGTCTCCGCCACTCTCCGGCCAATGCTCTCCAGGAACCCTCAGCAGATTAGTTTTCTAAGGGGCCTCTCTTCCCAGCTTGCTAATGACAGCTACTCTTTGTGCCTTCACACAGCCTTTTCCCCGTGTCGTGTCCACAGAAGGAACAGATTGGTATTTCTTCTTATAAAGACAAGTCCTGCAGGATTAGACTTTATGACCTCCCATACCCTTATTCACCTCTGTGGAGGCCCTATCTCCAAAAACTGTCATGTGAGAGTTAGGACTTCAACACATGAATTTGAGGGAACACAACACAGTTCATAACAAGCACATGGGGAAGGGTCTGGGAACAGACTCAGGCAGAACTACATCTGAAAGAAAGCTGATTGGAGCCAGGCATGGTGGTACATGACTGTAATTCCAGCACTCTGGAAGATAGGGTATGCACCAGGTCAAGCCCAGCCTGGGCAACCTAGCAAGACTCTCTCAAAATAAAAAATAAAAATAAACAAAAGGGCCAGGGATAAAGCTGAGTGAAGGCCCCGAGTCCAGTCCCCAATACAGACAGAGAGAGAGATAGACTGGAAGGCTAGGGCCGGGGATTAGCTCAGTGGTGCTGCCACCTGCCTCGAAAGCACAAGGTCCTGAGTTTGATCCCCAGTACCAAAGCAAAAAAGAAAAGAAACTGGAAGGCTGCTTGCAGAGGGGAAAGGACCAAAGAGAGGGAAAAGCAGATTGGAAAGGGAGAAGCTGGCTCACAATGCACTCACAGCAGAGGCCTCAGCTGATCCTGCAGGGAGCTGTTCAGTTGAGAAAACCCTGCTGAGGTTCCCAAGCCAAACCAGTGTCCCTTTATGCAACTGTGTGCTCTGCCCCTGGCCCAGCAGCGCCTCACGATTGAGCCCCAGGCAGAGTCCGCTGGCTCCCAGGGTGGGTGTCAGCCAGCTCCTGTAGCTCCTGCAGCACACAGCCCCCTCCTCCTTGCCAGCAGGCCCTGCTTGTCCCACCGGCTTGCAGTGAGATTTGGTCTTTGTGCTTAGTCTGACTGCTAGGAGAGAGACGAGGTACATTCCAAGGGGAAACCTGAACTCTTGCAGGACACCATCTCAGTGGAGGCCTCTGTTTGATCTTCAAGATCGGCTAACAAGAGGGAAGAAGCTGTAGCTGTGGGCCCACTGGCTTCTAGGACATCTATAAGATCATTGTTCTCCACGTCGGATATTCAGAGCCCCACTCCTTATGTTACAACTTTGACATGGGACACCAGGTGAGGCTACAATTACCTTTCTCTGAAGATCAGTGATTCCTAACATCTGGTCTTGAATCTAATTGTCTCTCCCACCCAACTGTGGGAGATTAGGGTTTCCTTAAATGCTGTCAACAAAGGCCTCTGGGTCTTCCCTAGACTTGGTGATTAATCCCATCCTGATCCATCTCTTTTCAGTGAATCCATGGCATTCAGCAGCTGCCACTCAGTTCCATGGTCCTCTTAGTCGCCATTTCTCCAGCACAGAGGATAGTGCATGATCCAGTGCATCCCCTTCCACTAGGTCCTATCGCCAGCAACGGGCTACCCTCATCCCACTAGCACCACAGCGTTGAGCTTCTCACTGCCAGATGACTAATAAGCGGGTGCTCCAAGACTGCATGGCCCACTCCTGCTACTGTCTTGGCTTGTGTCTCTGGATGAACAGTTGTGTATATAGAAAGTGACCTAGGGAGTTCTTGTGGAGAAATAGAGTTAAGAAAGTGAGCAAAACAGTGACAAGGGGAGATGCTGGTCCTCTAGGAGGCTGCAACCAAGACTCCTGCTAGTGTCACAGGTATCTCGAGCTGATAGCCATGAAGAGATCCACTGTGACCCGCAGAGGCTGAGCCTTTACATCCCCAAATCAGCCAGTCGTGTGCCCTAGGCATAATTCTGGAAGGAACAGATCTTGACAAGGCAGCTCCTTGTGGCCCAGGGAAAATCTCAGTGAGAGCTGCAGCAAATGATGAGTTCCCAGCTGCTGGGGATGCATGTGCTGACCCCAAAGAGGGGACCTTAGGCAGAGTGGCCATGTGCATTGAAGACAGGTAGGGAACCCAGTCAAGAGGAGGGTCAGGCCCAGAGGTGCAGCTCAGCAGCAGAGCGCTTGCCTAGTATGCCTAAGGCCCTGGGTTCAATCCTCAGCATTGAAGAAAGAAATAAAAAATGTTAAAAGGGAGTGTCATCAAAAAGGGGCCAGGGATGTAGCTCAGTGGCACAGCACCTGCCTGGCAAGTGTGAGGCCCCGAGTTTGATTCCTGGTACAAAAAAAACAAAAAAAACAAAAAGATATCAAAAGGATCTGAGTATAAGAAGGAGGGTGGAAGCAGGTCTTTGGACGCAGTCCCAAGGTTGCCAGTCACGCAGAAAACACTGAATCAGCCCGCTGCAGACAGGCAGGTCTGCGGACGAGGTACTGAGGTCACCAGTTGCACTGAAAACACCGAATCACCCAGGCCCCGGCAGCAATCCACTGGACCCCGCCTCGCTCCTTTGGCCTCTTCTCTGAGTCACCAGAACTTGGACTCTGTATTTCTTCATAATAATAATAGTAAGTATTTGATAACACTTAACAAAAGTGAGACAGCATCCTTTGATGACAAAATAGCCCAGGGTCTTTCTTTCAGGTGAGGTTCATGGTGGTAAAACAAGAGAGTAGCATGGAGCCTGCTTGTCCAGTATCCCTTTCTGGATGGCATAGCAACTTCCACCAGGGCATTACACCCCTCTTAAAGGGAGTAACTTTCACTCATCCATCCTGACCTTCAACTGACACATTAGCCAACAAGCTGCCTTTCCTAGTCCCATGTCATTTCATTTCTGATACCACCTTCTCCACCTTCCTTACATCATGCCTGCCCTGCACACATACCACATGATTCACAAAAAAACTGATTTCTTAGCCCAAACATATGCCAAAGCTTTGTCTAAGCAATCAGTGGAGAGACTAATACTGAATTATTGATATAACTTTATAAAATAAAGATCTATTATTTATAACTAAGAAGAAATTGATTAATCCCCTTCCTCCATTTGCCATTGAATGTACCTTTGCCCTAAACAGGTTGGTTCTCTTAATAGATGTCAAAGCCTGCACTTAATACATGAGGCACCAAAGCACATTAGTAGGTAACATGTATTACTTATTTAACCAATGAGTTTCTTTAGTGGGTTCACCTATTGATATATTAAAACATAACATCTATTTAGCAGGTGTGCATCTGTATCAAATATTTATTCCAATAGTAAATTTGCTTTTCTAAAAGCCAAGTGCCTCCCACAATGGCCTTGTAATTCTGGACCAGCAGCACCAGCAGCTGGCAGGGTCTTGGTCAAGCCACCCACGGGGCTCCCCTGTGGACAACACTCCCTGTGGTATCAGTAACCATCCTCCTTTCTTATCTACAAGCAAGAGATGCTTGTGTGCTCTGTGCCCAGGCAGAAGACACTGCAGGAGATGGTGAAAACACCCTGAACCTCTGATAATAATTAAAATAATTATTTAATAATAAATAACTTAATTATCACAATTGTATTCATTGAATTTAATCCTTAACACATATAACTAGTGATTATTGATTATTTTAGTAATTAATAATAATTTAAATAATTAGTCCAGGTGTGGAGGTGCATGCCTATAATCTCAGCACCCTGGTGACTGAGACAAGAGGATCACAAGTTCAGGGAGCATCATCCTGGGAAATTTAGTGACTTACCAAGACCCTGTCTCAAAGTAAAATAGGGCTGGGGATACAGCTCTGTGTGAAAGCTCTGGGTTCAATTCCCAGTACCAAAAAGTGTTATTATGTATTATTTTATTTGAAATTTAATTAACAAAACAATTACCACTAATCATAAAGAGATTCATTCACTCAGAGACTGAGTGTTAGGGATATGCCAGATATTGTACTGGGCACTGAAGTGTCAGGATGAATAAGAACACCTGCTCTCGTGGAGAAACTAACATAACAGAAAAGGGAAAACTGAAGAGCAGAGCTTGTGTCTGTAACAAATAATGGCAACTGCCTGAGGGTGCTTTTCTGTTGTACCCAGCACATTGACTTCACTGTGGTTGCTGATCCCTGTGACCCTTACTTTAGTTGAGGAGACTTAAGCCTAAAAAGGTGAAGCATTTTGCCAAAGCTCCTAGAGCTTGGTGAGTAGGCTAGCATTTGATGTGAGGATAAATTAATGATTATACCATACACTCATTTTTTCAATAAATATATACCAAGCTCCTGCTAAGTGCCAAAAGGTGTTTCAGGTACTGGAAACAAAATGAGAATGAGACATGCAAGTTGCCTATTCTAATAGCAGGGGCCCAGTAGGAGTAAAAGGCAAACAATAAATAAATACATAAAGGCAAAGATAATCCCAAGAGCTATAATGGAAGTGTCAGCTCCTTTCGAGTGACTTCTCAAAGGAGGTAATATTTGATCTGTGATTGGAATTACAAGAGAGGGTTCAGCCCCTAAAGTTTGGGAGCCAGAATATTCCAGGCAGAAGGAATAAGTACAAATGCCCTTGGCCAGGAGCAAGATGTAGACAATAATTTAGCATCCCATGGTTAAGTGAAAGAGAGAAAGAATGGTATGAGATGAGGTCAGCATCTGTACCATGCTGAGCTACATCGGGAATCGGAATATTAACTTTAGTGGAATGGGACATGAACAGAAGCTTATAAGCAGGGGAGACATGATCTAGTTTACATTTTTAGAATTTCAGTCTGGCTAATGTGCAGACAAAGATTTGTAGGGCGATAAGAGGCTATTTCAGTAACCAGAGTCTTAGTTTGGATTCCCCTAGAAGCAAACTGAGACAAGTATTCAAGTGCAGTTAGTGTATTTAGGAAAGGCAGGGAATATGTTGGCTGAAGCACGGGGAAGTGAAAGAGAGAAAGGGAGTGTTATTAACCCAGCTACTGTGGAGAGTGCCTGGGGCTTGGTCCTGAAGAGAAACTCAGGAAAATACTGTATTCAAACACCTCAGACAAGTTCCAGCTGAAAGGCAGGGCATCCAGGGTAGGCATCAACTCCCAACTGTCACTGGTTCAGGTTGCTGTTAGGAGGCAGTGGGGACTCATTCTTCAGCATAGTGCCCTTTTAAGATTGGAGAGACCTAAGTGGTGGGAAGTTGGCTGGAACAACTCAGAGGTCCAGAGGAATATGAGTGGGCATTGGCATTACCTGCTACACCAGGTCAGATGTAACTATGGGTTGAAGTAGGGAGAAGTCATGGAGTTGTCAAGACATGCATGGATTTGGGGTTGAGCTGACAAGGTTTGCAGCATGTGTGTGCAGAGTGATGGAAAGAGAGGAATCCAGGATGGCTTTGGACTAGAGGCTTGAGCCACTGACTATTTTATAAAATTAAAAAGACTGGAGGAGGGCCAGGGATTTAGCTCAGTGGTGCCGCTGCCTGCCTCGAAAGTGCAAGGTCCTGAGTTTGATCCCCGGTACCAAAAAATCAAAAGGCCAGAGGAAAATAACCTTTATGGACAAGAATTCCAGAGCTTCCCTTTCAGATCCCTATTAGATCTCAAGCTAGAGCTATCAAGTAGGAAATTGGATTTAGAAGTTGAGCTCAGAAGTTTTAGCTTTGTGAGATGAATTAAGCTCTAGAAATCTGCCAAATTGGACTGTGGCTATAGCTAATAATCTATTGTACACTTTTTAAATCTTTTAAGAAGGTAAATCTCACATTAAGTGTTCCTACCACAATAAAATTGAAATTTTAAGAAGAAAAATTTTAAAGTTGAGCTTATAGAAAATGTTCCTGTATTCAGCCTCCAACTCCAACTTCAAACAGAGTAGCATAACTTATACCAACTTTCTAAGTTGGTTTCCTTGAAAGAGTTCACCTGAATTAATCATTCTGCTACCTTGGACATATTTCCAAGGCAATTACAAGTTAAAATAGGCTAACAGCAGAAATTTGAGATCCAACCCTCACTCATATACTCAGCTCTGTGACACATATTTTCTTATTTGTCTCCAGTAAGCTTTGCAATAACAATACACATTTTATTAGTCCCATGTCCAAGCTAGGCAAACTGACTCCGAGGCACTGGGTGATTTATCAATATCACACTGCGAAGAAGGAGAAAAAGGAATCAAGTTCCTGGATCCATGTTTATGCATCACACCATACTCTCTGGCTTAATCATCAAAATATGGTCTTGTACTCCAGCTTGAGAGTCTGGTCTTGAAGCATTTGGGCATCAGTTTTTAATCATTTGCTAGAGATCCACCAGGAAGAAACAGAAAGGAGGGCAGCAAGTAAGCAGTTTCCAGGATGAATCTGAAAAGCACCGACCCCAAATAAAGATTCCATAGCTATCACCTGAGAAAATACTACATAGTATATGCTTCTCTTGGAGAGTCACAGTGCCCATCAGAATGGTTTTTAAGGTTTTAATGGATATATTCAATATCTTTATTGCAATGATGATTTCATGACTATATACATCCATCAAAACTCAAAATTGTATACTTTGAACATATGTGATGTATTATACTTCCCAATACCTCAATAGAACTATAGACAAAGGAAATAAAGTAAAACAAAACAAAAAGGTCTATGGCAAAGTGAAAAATAATTACTTAACATATGGTCCTAGAATTTCACTTTTTGGAATTTGCCCAAAAGAATTGAAAGCACGAGCCAAGCAGATATCTGTACACCAATAGTCCCAGCAGCATTATTCACAATAGCCAAAAGGTGGAAACTCCTGTTGTGCAATACATGCATACACATAGATACACAGTCATGCATCAATTAATGATGGGGCTACATTCTGCAACATGCATCATTAGGTGGTTTTGTCCTTATGCAGATATTAGACTACCCTTGTACAAACCTAAACGGCATCTCAAAGTCCAGGTTACCTCCTGGCTTCCTCCCTCCTTCATCTTTTGATCCCCTTCCCATTTGCAGTAGATCTACCTCCTTATTTCCTTTTACCTATCTTTTATTTTATTCTCACTGTATTTATACTTTGGATTCCTCATATGAAAGAAACCATGCAGTATTTAAGCTTGTGTGCCTGATTTATTTCACTTAACATTATGTTTTCAAGGTGCATCCATTTTCCTACAAGATTCAAATTTATCCTTTTTTTTGCTCTCTCTCACACAGCTTTTCACTGACCATCCTAGTGTGCATGACTGTACACACTGCGTCCACACACATTCAGCCTTGGAAGGGCAGGACATTTGGACACAGGCTGCCGTACAGATGAGCCTGGAAGACCGCATCTAAGTGAAACAAACCAGACACAAAAGGACAATTGTCATTTGATTCCACTCCTGTGAGGTACCTAGAGTAGTTAAATTCACACTTGGCTAAGGTGCAATTGGTCGGGTCTTTTCTCTCTCCAGTAAAATTACCATTTTTTTTGTAATAAGCATGTATGAAATGTATAGTTTATAAATATTTTCTCCCATTTCATAGGTTTTCTCTTTCCTTTCTTGTTTCCTTTGCTGAGCAGAAGCTTTTTACTTGACGTACTGCCATTTGTCTGTTTCTGACTTTGTTTCATGTGTTTGGGGATTCTATCTAAAAAAATTGCCTACTCCAACATCCTGAAGCATCTACACTCCCATCCTCATTGCGGCATTATTCACAATTGCCAAAAAATGAAATCAACCTACATGTCACCCACAGATGGACAAAGAGAATGTGGTATATAACCACAATAGAACATCATTCAGCCAGAAAAAGAGTGAAATCCTGTCATTTGCAACAAAACATGGATGGAATTAGAGTTCATTTTGTTATAAAATGAGCGAGGCAGAGAAAGACAAATACCACATGATCATACTCATGTATGGCATCTAAAAACGTTGATCCCTAGAAGTTAAAAGTAAAACAGTGGTTATCAAGTAAAACCATGATGGAGATCAGTATGGAGGTTCCTCAGGAAACTAAAATTAGAAATTCTATCGAACCCAGCTATTCCACTACTAGGCATTTTCCTGAAAGAGTTAAAGACATCCTATTACAGTGATACATGCATAGCAATATTTATAGCAGCACAATTTATAATAACCATGGATACAGCCTATCTGTTCATCAACAGATGAATGGATAATAAAATGTAGTATTTACACAAAAAGAGTAGTACTCCACTTTAAAAAAGATAAATTTGAATCTTTTATAAGAAAATGGATGCACCTTGAAAATATAATGTTAAGTGAAATAAATCAGGCACACAAACTTAAATACTGCATAGTTTCTTTCATATGAAAAATCGAAAGTATAAATAAAGTAAGAATAAATTAAAAGATAGATAAAAGGAAATAAGGAGATAGATCTACTACAAATGGGAAGAGGACCAAAAGATGAAGGAGGGAGGAAGCAAAAAAAAATTAAGATTTGTCTTGTACATGAACAAACTATCCACAATAAAAGTAGTCATTATATATCTCAAACATGTGTGAATAAATAATTTTTTTTTTAAAAAGCAGGGGTTGTCAGAAGCTGGGGAGACTGAGGAACAAGACTGATCAATGTATACTATGTTACAGTTAAATATGAGAAAAAAATTCTGGTGTTCTATTGTATGGCAGGGTGGTTATAGATAATGATAATGCATTGTATATTTCCAAAAAGCTGGAAGAAAGGATATTGAACATTTTCACAGCAAAGGAATGATAAATGTTTGAGGAGATAATGTGCTTACTGTGATTGGAACATTAATATATATATTATATAAAAATATATATTATATATATTATATTTATATATCAGGCGGTATTCCATAAATACATACAATGTTTATATGTCAATTTAAAAAGCAGTACATATGTAGAAAGAGATTCTTCTTTTTTTTCTTTAAATAGTTATTGGGGGGTGTTGGTTGGGGTTTTTTTGTTTGTTTGTACCAGGGATTGAACTTGGGACCTTGTGCTTACAAGGCAGGCGTGACACCACTGAGCTAAATCCCTGACCCTGAAGGAGATTCTTTGAGGGGAAAAAAAAATACATATATCTTGCTATTCAAACTTAACATCAACTAATGATTTTTACCTGAGTCAGTCATTACTATGATGATTAAAAAATGTTTATTTCTAAGATTATTTTCATTGTTTCAAGGGCTCCTGAACCTTAAAGCCAAGTTGGATCAATAGGACTGGTGGTGCCTTTTGAACCTGTCCTGCCTCCTAAAGTTCTTTCATCATCTCCAGAAGGCTTAGGCTGCACTTTCAGCAGAAGGGTAAATTCCCAGGAAGAGAAATTTATGGCCCAGGTGGATGATATCAAATACACAGACTTTGTCTCTGTGTGCACTATGTTCTAGCTCTAGAGAAACAGAGTGATAAAGTTAGTGCCTTCTATACCTTGAAATCTTGTCTCAGAGATCTTGAACCTCATCTTGTTCTAAGTGTTTATCAGATTCTCTTTTTAGGCAAATACCATATCTGGATCTTTGATTTTGAAACTTGGACTCTTGACTCTGGTATCCCAATTTCTTTAGCAAGTTGTTCTCTGGAATCATCGCCAGGAAAAGGGTTGTCCATAAATATCTCAGTGACAGCGTGAGCCCGAGAGCAGGTATAAATCGTGGGACACTGTTTGCCTTCTCTGCTTTGAGGTTGTTTGTGAAGGTGACCTCTTTGGAGGCCTTGGCTTAACTCTGAAACTTCCTTAAGTTCCCGATCTTTTCTGAAATGGCTGTCTAGCTCTTTGATTCCAAAACCAACTCTGGATTCTTGACTCTTCAGTGTTGATTTCCAAAGCAAGTTTTCCAGAGGTGACCTAGCTGGCGCTGTTGTTGGCTGAAGGTGTCCATGAGGACTTTGACTTGCTCCTCTGTGAATTTGATACAATGTTGCTATGGTCTTGTTGGAAGTTGTCTTGGGCCATGTTGGACAAGAGTTCTGATGATCAGGCATCCATCTGGGAAACATCAGAATGTTAACAATGCTTATTTTGTTTTAACTTTGGTTAAGAATAAGCAAAACCTGTCTGCTTTTGTTTAGTCAAACATTTCCCCAAGTTCCTCTGACATTGTGCCCTGATTTTATAAGAACTGTTCACATCCCAGAATAAGTGCCCTGAAGAAAAACCAAAACTCCTGTATGGAACCAAATCAGTGGGCCTTTGTAATATAAAATATGAAAATTTAAGGGGCCAGGGATTTAGCTCAGTGGTTCCGGCACCTGCCTCACAAACACAAGGTCCTGAGTTTGATCCCCGGTACCAAAAAAAAAAAAAAAAAAAAATTTGATACCTGTATACAATGTATAATGATCAACTCAGAGTATTAACATTTCTCCTTAAACATTTAAAATTTTTGATTAATCCATAACACATATTTGTGGGGTACAATGTGATATAGATATATGCAATGTATAATAATAAATTAAGGTAATTGATGTTTCTATCTACTTATCATTACTCCATGTCTGGAGACTTCAAGTTCCTCTCTTCTAAGTATTCATAAAATATATGTTATTGTACACTATAATCATGCCACAGTGCTGTAGAACACTAGAACTTATGTCTATCTAATTATGTTTTGTTGTTGTTGTTGTTTTTTGGTTCCAGGGATCGAATTCGGGCCTTTGCGCTTGCAAGGCAAGCAGCAGAACCACTAAGCCAAATCCCTGGCCCTCTAATTATGTTTTGACACACGTTGTAAACCTCCCTCTATTCTTCCTTCTCTCTACCCTCCCCAGCCTCTAGTAATCACTATTCCACATTCATATCAACATGTTTCAGCATCCATAGGAGAACATGCCATATTTCATTTTCTGTGTGTAATAGTTCATCTAACATAATGTCCTCTAACTTAATCCATTTTGCTACAAATGATATCATTGTTTTTATGGTTAAATAACATTCCAGTGTGTATATACTACATTTGATGTATCCATTCCCCCATTCAAGGGCATCTAGGTTAATTTCTTTTTTCTTTTTTTTTTTTGGTGCCGGAGATCGAACTCGGGACCTTGCACTCACGGAGCAGGCAGCAGAACCACTGAGCTAAATCCCTGCCCCTAGGTTAATTTCCATATCTTAGCTATTGTGGATTATATAAAAAATAAACATGGACATGAAGGAAACTCTTTGATATGGTGATTTCATTTCCTTTGGATATATACCCAGAACTGGGATAGCTGGATCATACAAGAGATCTATTTTTAGTTTTTTGAGGAACCGCCATAGGGTTCTCCATAATCACTCTACTAACTGATATTTCCATTATCAGTACATAAGAGTTTTCTATTTGCCACATACTTGTCATAGATTATTATTTTTTCTCTTTTTGATAATAGCCTTTCTAACTGGAGTGAGATGCTATCCCTTGTGGTTTTGATTTGCATTTATTTCTCCAATAGCTATCGAGGTTGGACATTTTTTCATAAATGTGAGCAACTTCATTTTCAGTTGATATAATTGAAAGTGACGTCTCATTCTTGGCAAATGCAAGATCACAAATAGTTTTTGATAATTTTTAATTTGGAGAAGGATTTTTCTGCTGATGCTACTGTTTCTGAAGCTGTTAAGAGTCTTTTATAGGTTTTGACAACATTGGGATTACTTACTGATAAATTATTTCAAAATGTTAATTTTAGCATATCGGGAGCTCATTCTTACAAAACACTTTTTCTAAAAATATTTAACTCTTCATACAATTTACTTTTGTATAAGCCTGGATTTGATTTTAGGGTAAATTTTTATAATGGCATTTTAACATTTCCTCTGAAATTTTGTGTAACTCTTGGAAGATGTACAAAGGAACTAAAAGTGGCATCATTGTTTACATACAAAACATTATTTACATTCAAAACATCTGTGTAGGCATTTTATGACTGCATCTTCAATTACAAGGAAAAATTAATTTTAAATTTTCTTCCTCATTAATAATTAGTTCCTGGGGAATGGGGAAAAAATAAGAACCAAGATACATCATGTAAAGGTACAAGATCCCAATGATGAATGTCACTGTGTTGTATACCTAAAATGTACCAATAAACTTAATGGAAAAAATAACAATAATAATTAGTTCCTCCAGAGGATCCTATGAAAATAGTTCTTTTCCATTGAATCTGATGATCTTTAATTTCTGTTTCTAAACCTGGGAGATTTGCTGTGTAATGTTGCAGTCATTTTCAGACCCAGAAATTCTAAACTCTCTGAAGAATCATAACTCTCTTGCTTTCTTGCAGTATCTATGTGTATACTTTTATTTTGCCATGATCTGCTGACAGTCACACTCTGTCACCAGAGTTCCTGCCCTAGGCTCAGGCTGGAGAGTTCCTTCCTGTGCCCATGCCACAGAAAAAGACTCCAGGGTGGGCAGCAAGCCGGCCTCCACCACAAACCCATCACTGCCCTGCTATGTTCCTCCTTGTCCCATGACCACCCACGCCCACTGCTGCTTGTTCTATTTCTGCCCACCATCATCGCCAATCTGGGCCTCGGTCCCAGCTCAGCCAGCCCCTCAGGAAGGGATCTGTGGCACCCCAGACTGCTCCAAGGAGGCATGTGGGCTGCCTAGGCCCAGGGCTCGGCACACAGGCTGCATGCTGTGGGCCTACCTGGACCTACTTACCCTCACATGTGTGCTTCCTGGCACATCCCTCTGCTCACACACATGTACCACTGTGCCATTAGGCTCTCTTATAAAACACAAATCCAAAGATAAAATTACTTAAAATCTCAAGATGGTGACAACAGAGCATTAAACCAAGTGCCTCCTTCCTCCTGAAGAAAGGCCCCTGGATACCTGCACAGCCTCACACCCACAAAGCCAGCCCAGCCTGAGAGGAATCAGCATTAGCGAGATCCTTTGTATTTCCTGGAAACCCTAGCACATCTTCCAGCACCTGTTCTACAGACCTACTATGTGAGCCTGTCCTGAAGACTGCACCAACCCCCTTAGGCTGGCCTGACACCCTTGCATCAGTTCCCTCCCTTTCCTGTGTTAAACCAAGTTGTTTGTCCTGTTGGACTCTTAAGGACTAAATCTTAATCCATCTTTCTTGACTTTTAATTCATCCCCTACCCAATAGAACATCATCTTGCTTTCAAAATTCTCCTCTTATGGGTCTATTTGATGTTAAGATTTCTTCTCTTACAGGGTCTACTCTCTTTACTTTTCTGCATTTCAACTTGAGTTTTCTAACAGCAATAGGTTTGGATTTAAAAATAAACAAAAGTAGTCATCATCATGATAAGAATTAGCCAAAACCAGTGACTAACAGAGGTGACTGTGGATTAAGTGACTAAGCAGAGAGTGGGCCAAGTAGCTATTGTGAGATAAAGTTCACTAAGATAAAGAGGAAAGCAGCCTGCTTCTCTGGCCTTTTTCCTGCACCAACTCCTTGCTTAATTTCTTTAAATGTTGAATTTTAAATGAGAAGAGCCATTTTTTTCTCTTCACTGGAAATGTGCTATAAAAGGATGCGAACCAACACTTTCCAATGCCCATTGTGTGCCAGTGACAGTGCTGAACACTTTCTCAAATCCTATTTACTCTCCCGGAAAATCCTGTGAGTCATCCAATCTCCTCTCACAAAGGCCAAGGCCAGGGCAGTCAGAAAGCCTGGCTCACAGTGGCCCAGGGGCTGGATGGGCCCTGGACCTGCAGACATAGTATCCTAAGAGAGTGTCAGCCGCAACCAATGTGGCAGGCTAAGGTAAGGTTACCAGATCCCAGTGGGCTAGCCAAGATGATGGAGAGGTCCAGCCAAGAGGGAAGTGACACAGGGGACTCTTCACATGAAACCACTTGAAGAGGACAAAATGGGATCAGCAAAGAGCTAAACAGCCCCTGAAAATGGAGGAGTAGGTCTAGATTTATGTGACACCCACAGCTACAGATCTGAGGAGGTGATGCCAGTTAAGAGGCCAAGGGTGAGCATTCACCTAAGAGAGCTTTCATCATCACTTTATAACTGAGGATGCAAAGATTCACCAAGGTTAGACAGGTTGCCCAAGATCACACCACAGAGCCAGAATTCCAACCTGGACAGGTCCGTGACATTCTCACCCTTAACTGGGCATGACCTGGGAGCAAAGATTTTATTTTGCTCTCTTTTTTTCCTCATCGGTTGAAACACAAGAGAACATAAAATTCTACATTAGTCTTAGCAAAGCGCTCTATTCGATCAACCAAGATAACCTGTCCAGTCCAGAATCTCCGACTATGAGTTCAGAAAAAGAGTTTTAGTCCAAAGTACTCAACTGACAAAATAAATAAGAACAGTCCAAAATAAATAAGAACTTTTTTCCCCCTCTGGATGCCACTGCATCTTACCAGACTGTCTTGCAAATCAGTTTTCAGAGTTCTGTCTCTCCTGTGAACTTAACATCTACTTTGAAGCAAAGCTAAGCAGTGACTCCTTTGTTTAGGCTGTTTGTCTTCTTCCAAAAGAGATAGGTACTGTTGACTCAGTGGGAACAACCAGGACTTACCAAGGATGGAAAATAAATTGGTCAAAATAAATATCTCCCAGAAAAGTGATCTTATTCTATACATATGGAGAACTCTCAATGTGCCAGGAAGTAAGTGAAGGAAATTGCTGATGAAGGGGCCAGACAAGAAAGCAGAAGTAACAGGAGCAGTTGGTGCAGTATTAAAGGATGACATCTGGGGGTGGGGGGGATTTCTTCCCCTGCTCTCTCAAAAAAAATAAGTAGTGCCTTCAGACACTGGAATATAGCAACATGAGGAAGAGGAGGAGGGAAATGGGTACCCAGGACCCAGCGAGGATCAGAAGTGAGAATTAAAGCCCACTGGGAGAGTGAAGAGAGAGTCTTCAATGTAGATGAAGGACCTGGCAAGTGGCCCTTTCTCTCTGAGCCCTGACTCACTGTGTGGGAGGAGCAGCTTAAACCTGCAGACCCATGATGACTACTGGCAACCCCAGAGGCCTCCATGGAGAAATGCACCAGTAGAACATAGCAGTGAATGCAGCAGACTGCAGTGGCTGGTGAGTTATTCAGGTTCAGATACCCCTGCCAGGAGAGGGCAATTGGCCTGTAGCCATCTTGGAGAGGGGCCCACTGAGCTCGGAACTCAGAGCAGCTGTGAGCTAGCTTCATCTAGTGACTCCTATTACCAGAGTGAGATAGAACCAAGTTCAAGTTGGCAGGAGGTCAAGGAGCCAAGTTCAAGCTGGAAGGAGACACATGGAGTGTTGCAGAGTGAACTAATTGGGTTCCAGCCTCACAGCCAGAAACCAACCTGAACTTCAGTAGAACTAAAGGCTTGTTGGGACTTTCCACTACCCTACAATAAAGGTATGGCTGGCTTTCTGAGATTAATCAACACAGATCTGTGCTCTATCTGCCCACTCTACCAGTGACAACAGAGACATGCCCTGAAGTGGACTTTTTTTTCTTTTGTTATTTTTTGTTTTCTTTCTCTTCTTTTTTCTTCATTGTTCTTGTAAACATTGTTTCTAGTTTTCCTGTTGTTGTTATTCTGTTCTGTTCTTGTTTTTTTCTTCCTTCTCTCTTTCCTTCCTGTCTTCTTCTTCACCAGTTTCCCAAAGTTGATATAATCCTGCTTTGTCCTCCACCCTTGCTTCTAATCTCTTCTCCTTATCCTTCTCCTTCTTCTTCTATTTCTATATTTTTCCTCCTAACCTCTTTTAAATTTTCTCCACTTGGGGTAAAATACCCATATTAAGGGCATATTTACTGTATACAATTTTCTGGTTTGCTTTAGATTTTGTTATATAACAATAAATATAGTTCATACAGTTAGAGGTGACAAATTAATAGTTACCACAGTTTGTCATTTTCTGGGCTGCGTTTAATGATGTCTTTATTGCTGATTGTACTACTTTAGCCAAGGTGACACAATGTCACCTGTTCTAATCAGTTGTCCTTCCTAGTATACCAGGACTGAGATTGGCTAAGGTCATAAACAATACCATAGGCCAGTGCCAAACCCAGAGGTTAGGCCAAATAGGCAGCAACTTTTCATCCCCAATAAATTGAAGAGGTAGGATCTTGCAACAGACTCAAAACCCAAAAGCCTGCTACACCTGGAAGACATCTCTGAGAAGTAATCATTTCCTAAAGGTTCTCAATATTAGCAAATAAAACTACCATGGGCATTTTACAAGCATCAACCCAGGAATTAAATTTTTTAAATAGAAAATAAAAGACACATAAGCAAGATGCAACCCCAGACTTCCAGCTCACCAAAGGCAAACCCAAGGGGCAATGAGGTGGAACAATTTGAGAACAAGTAGTACCTTAATCTAATTGGTCAGTTTGAGAGGCATAAACTGGGCATTCTCTTCTCAGTGTCTTCTTTATCTTTGTTGGGAGGGCATCAGCTACAGGGAAGTTGAGCTCTCCCAGGAGCCTGCTCCATCCGTCTGGCCTGTGGCTAACCAGAGAGTTGATCTAGTCAAGAGGTCTAGTTGAGTCTCCCTCTGAGCTAAATCCCCCAACTTGGCCTTTGTCAATGATGAAGGTCATATCTCAGCTCTCATCTGCTTATTGTTTTGTCTTATATTTCTCAATATGTTCAGAATACACATGGGAAAAGGAGTGCTACTCATGGGGGATCCTGAGAAACCACAGTTATGTCAGGCCATGTACCAAGACTCTCTGGAAATGCACTTGAGAGATGTGGCTGCTGGACATATCACCTGGACCACAGTCCTTCTGATTCACAAGTTCATTCTGAGGAATGGCCTTGCCCTCTCATCCTATATCAACTGCCTCATCTACCAGTCTAGTCCCCCTCCCAAAAGGAGACTGTGGGGTTACCTAGTCCATTTTTAATGTACCATCCCAGTTCCAAAGGGACATCATTTCCTCTGCTAGGCCTACTTCTCATATTTTCTCTGGAATTTTGTCAAGTATCAATGTCAGGCTTTGGAAGTTTACTTTTTCTTTTTTTTTAAAAGAGGCCACACACTACTACTTCACTCTCCATGATTCTTTGGAGTTTAGGGCAGCATTTCTGTGATGACATCTATGATTTCTTAAGCTCCCTTGGTGGTAATTCATCTGGCCTTGGGCTCATTTAAAGACTCGATACTGTTGCCTGACCTATCTTAGATTTCAATTCCCTCTCAGTCATGTTTGCTGTACTTTTCCCAGTGTCAAGTTCATTCTGCTTGATAGAGAACTCAGAGGTGATTGCCCTCCCTCTCTGTCATCTGTGACCATTATCCCATTACCCCACGCCCTGGGCCAATCATTCCATCCTCACTTTAGCTTCTTGTTTCAAAGGTAATTCCAAAAAAATTTTTAAGTTCATAACAATTCTTACAGGCTAAAACTCCCCCTGAACTTTACCCACTCTGATACTATTTTGAACATCCATACTTCTCATGTTTCCCTGTTTATTTGTCCATCTTTTCATGTCTTATACTTGACCTTTCAATGTGTGGAACCATCTAGCCCCATCTGTGTGGTTACTTAGCTCCCTGGTAGACCTCCACCCCTATACTTCCACCTCCTCATCCAGGTCCTGTGTGCTCAAGCATTCTCAGAGACCGTCCCATCATATTACTTCATGCTGGTGTTTCTTTATTTATCCTCCATATCCTGCACATTGCTAGATGCATGTCTAAAGCCACATGTATTGTTTTTGTCACAAGTTCCTTTTTCTTCCTGCTGAGAAGACCTAGAACTTCCACTATTCTATTCAATGTCAAGCTCCTTGTCCTCTACAATTAACACATGATAGCCTGGCATTTTTCTCATTGGTCTTGAAATTTTGTTGAAAACCACCTCAGTCAGAGGAGCACTTTCCTTGCTAACTACATTCTTCCCCACCCCCTAAGCTTTCTCATTTGTTGTCAAGATACTCAGGGGATAAGTACTGCCTTGAATATCCACAAGAACATACCTTTCCAAAGACCTTCATCATCTGTAACATATATAACCACCTACTTTCTACCTCCTGTCATTTGGTGACAATTAAATCAGGAGAAATCTATAGCAGTCTATGCAAATACTCCCACGAGTCCATCTGTCTCTCTCCATCATCTGCCCTGAGCAGCGGGCCTGTCCGTCCTTGTTTCACTACTGCACATATTTCTAAGCCCTGTCCCACTATCTACACAGTCAGAATCCCATACAGATCTGGGAATCCAGGCCTGCTCTCTTCTTGCTATACTGGGAGAAAAATAGCAATATGGGTCTGCCCCAGGACCTAGCTGTTCTTTCTGAGAGTTCCACAGTCTGGTGTCAGTTGTTCTTGCAGGAAGCCCCAGTGGCCCTCCTCAAGAGATAACTAGGAAAACGGGTTTCCTGTCCTTGGAACACAATCTCCCTAGGGAGAGAAGGGCATCTGTTCAGAGAAGGGATACCTGATCAGTGCCTGGACTTCCTGGGAATGTTTCCAGCCCACATCCTAAAAGACAGGGAGCAATAAGGAGAAAGACATTCGGCGTGATGTATAGAAGGATACAGTTTCTCCATGGCTAAGGAGGCTTACCTTTCAGCTGTCATATTTCTGTAGCTGTCATATTTCTGAATTCTACCTCTGTTTAAGGACAAGCATGTACAGCTTGCTATATTGTCACGTCTGACTGTGGGCCTGTCTGGGGAGCAGAGAGTCAATGCTTGGGATTAGGATGGGCAACTCACAGCTCTCCTGAGCTGCAATCTCTGCACAACCAATTACGGGATATTTAATATTGTGCTCAGGGCCTTGCATGTTGCAGCAATTAACTCTGACTGTCATAACTAAAATTCTTTAATGAAAAATTTATTCTCTAACCATTCTGAAGCCTACACGTCCAAGATCAAGGTTCTGGCTGATTTTAACCTGTGGATATTTACTCTAAAAGAGCCCATAAAAACTAACACAAGATTCGGGGATTTAGCTCAGTGGTTTTGCCACTTGCTGTGCAAGCACAAGGTCCTGAGTTCAATCCCCAGTACCAAAAAAAAAAATCAATTTTTGGGCCAGGGATTTAGCTCAGTTGTTCTGGCGCCTGCCTCACAAGCACAAGGTCCCAAGTTCTATCCCTGGTACCAAAAAAAACAAAAACTAACACTATATCTCATTTGTGGGCAAAGACTAAGTCTCATGTTGCTGTAGCTCGGGGAGACATTGTCTGAATAGTGAAGGAAGGAGTCTTTGAGAGTGGGAAAAAATTTGTGTTCGAGTTCTAATACTGCCTCTGCCTACCTAAGTAACCTCAAATACATTATTTAAAGTCTGTGAAGATCAATTTCCTTATCAGTAAAATTGGTTTAACAATTTCTATTCCATACACTTGTGGGGAAGAGTAAATGAGAATATGCACTTAAGGTGTATTCTTAGAGCACCCATGTACACACACACACACACACACACGCCCACACACTCAATAAATTGGTGACTACACGATTCCTCATAGTGCCTGCTTGGGACCATACCACAGAGCAGGAGTTTAGTACACTTTATAATTCTTTGATTCATTGTTCTGTTCACGAGTGTGGTGAGCGTCCCTTACCAGCTATGCAGCTCTAGTGAGACTTGATCAACACTCATGGGTCTAGAATGGGACAGTATTGGTGGAGCGGAGAAAGAGACAGAGAAATCCCAAAATGGTCAGCCTCTCATTCCACCCCCAAATGCAGAAACTATTGGTTCATAAGCCTGACTAAGACGATGACCGAAAGGAGACTAATGTACATGTCAAATGGGTGAATCATAGCTCATTCCAGCTTTTTCATGACTAGATGTCTTGGAGTCCCAGTTGGACCGGGCTTTCCCCAGAGCAAGGTCATGACAGGTAACCTGGGATGGAAGGGACCGAAAGGAAGTCTCGATGAGCCCAGTGCTCTGTTCTCTGCCCAGGCAGGGGCCATATCTGGGGCCCATGTTTTATTATTTCTCCAATTTATGAGACAAGCCTTTGTCTTAAAACCAGTGAGAGTGAGGAATAGTTTCACAGAGAAATACGCTGTTTGATCCAGCTGTTGAAATGTGCCAGTTTATGAGTATTTAATCAATTTGCTCCAGAGGATGGGCTGAAAATGCCCAGGATTAAAACCCAAGTTTCACCATTTGTCATGGAGTTCACATTTCTTCTTCCAAGTCATAGTTAATTTAATGTTTATAACTTTACTAAAGCGTTGCTTGGTCTTAGGAGTCCTGTCTCCTATATTAGTTGACACTCGTGAATAGTTGAAAGGAAAAGCAGTAATAAAAAAAAGTAGCTAGCACTCACTTTGGCAGCACATATACTTAAAAAAGTAGCTATACTAATAGATCATCTGAAATAGAAAGAAAAGGGGCAAAGGGAAAGGGGAAGTGGGAGGGGTAGGGGAAAGGAAAGAAGGGAATGGAATTAATATGAGAAAATGAGAAAAAGGAAACAAAGTCTTTGTAAATAGGGAGGGATGGAGTGGTGGAAGAGAGGGTAGGGGAATGGGGAAAAAATAAAAACCAAGAGAGTATGTAAAGGTGCATGTCTCCAATGATGAGTGTCATTATATTGTACACCTAAAATGTACCAATAAAAGGATATACTGAAAAAAGAAAGTAGCTATACTGTCCATTTACCCCATCCCTCTTTTTTCTTAAACTTCCAAATATTTCTTAAACTCTCAAATATTAGGACAACTACCAAATTATTAGCAGTACCATGGGCTAGGTACTATTTTAAGTAATTTATAGGAATTGCATTAATTTTCAGAGCAACCATATAATTATTATCAATAATTACATTTAACAAATGAGGAAACTGAGACAGAGGAAGCTAATTAACTGACCCAAGGTCATAGAATTGAAATCCAGAATCTCAACACAGGCTAACTCCTAAGTCTATACTTTTTACCATTTTACCAAATACCCTGGGCACATCACATGCAACCACATCCCTATGCCTTTGCCCATACTTTTTCCTCTACCTACAAGTCCTTCCTAGAGGCTGTAATCCCTGAACTTGGGAGGCTGAGGCAAGAGGACTGCTGTGAGCTTAAGGCTAGCCTGAGAAACACAGTGAGTTCAAGGCCAGCCTGAACTACATAGACTCTGTTTCAAAAAATATACATATATACATAATATGCATACATACATGCATATAATTTTCCTCTTGGCCCTGCCCCATCATTCAGAAAGCTGCTACTCATCCTTCAAGATCATCAAGCCTTTCTCTGACCCACTGGGAATGTTAGGCCTGGGCTGTCCTCTCTGCTTCCATAGCATAGTGCACAGATCACGTCCATATTCCTGCTGTACAAATGGGAATGCAGTTCATGCATCTGTCCCCACTAGGCCAGATAACACTGAGGACCCTCTGAGATAAGTCTATGTAGTCTTTATAACCCCCAAAATCAAGCACATTGTTGCCATTCCAAACAATTGTTGAAAATAAATTCAAAAGCAGGATTTGGCACCAAGCTGTTCGAATTCAGCAAACCACTTGCGTTAAAGATCTAAACCTTATAATAAAAGGAGTTGACATCTAATTTTTGTGCTGCAGATTTGCCAAAAATGAAATAGGATCATGGGGGCCATTAACTTCTCAGAAATGTTTTTCTTACCTCTCCCCACAGTGCTTGCCTGAACAACTGCGACCACCCTTTCCTGGGCCTGGCCTCTCGTCTTGCCATTCCAACTAATCCCCCTTGGTATGACAGGATGACCTACTAACCCAATCCAACCATGTTATTTATTTCCTATCACCTTTCGACATCCCCACCTCCACCTCTGCTCCCCCAACCCCAAATGCCATCATGAAACTCTTTTTGTGTGTGCAATTCCACTTGTCCAGGAAGCTATATGCATTTTTAAATATTTAAATAATATTCATTTCAACCTCAGCGTGGATAGTTGGAGAAGGTGCTGAGGTCATCCTGTAGGCTCAGAGTGGAGAAATTTTAAACTCATTGGTTTTCCATGCTGACCAAGTTCTATTTGGCTGGGAGCAAACAAATCAATTGCATCATTTTTCACTTAATTAGTCTTGAAGCTGCTGGTCCGGGCATTCTCACTGCAGAGCCAGCACAAACCATGCCTTCTGCAGCCACTCCCCATCAGTCAGTAGATGTGTTCTTCCTCCACAGCTAAGTTCAAGTCCTACAGTTACTCCCTGGTCTCCCATAGCCCTCTGCTTACATCCATACTGGAAACCTTTCTCACTCTGCCTCATGGAGTAGGTGTCTGACTCCCCTCGGTGCTGAGTTCTGAAAAGACAAAGACAGTACTCACTCATCAACTATCCCCAGGGCCTGGCATAAATCTGGTACCTACTGGGGATTTAGCTCAGTGGCACCTCACCTACCTGGGAAGCACAAGGTCTTGAGTTCAATCCCCAGTACCAAAAGGAAAAAAGAAATCTGGTATCTAATTAATTTTCAATCAGGGATGTCACTTACGATGAAAATCATAAGAGCCATGCTTAAGGACTAAATTTAAACTTCTCATTTTACTTTAAAAACTGGATGGGTATCCTACTGGCCAGCAACACAGAATGCCCCCCACCCCAGGATATGCATGTATCCAACTGTTAGAAGTTAAATCCCTGGTATCTGACTTATATCCTCTTCCTAGTCCATGTGGATGAACTTATTGGGTTGCCAAAAAACAAGTAAGCAGCCTAATGTCGTGCTAGTTATAGAGTCATTCAGAGAGTTAGAGGACCGTGATGATGTGTATGGTAGAGAATATGAGTGCTCCTTTGTGGATCAGTGGTCTTTGCGTAGTCCTAGTTAGAATGCAACCCACAGCCCCCTTTGATCTTAGTTTGCACAACGCAGTGGTTGCCAACAATTACTCCAGTTATGCCCTTAACCTAAGGTCCAATCCCTCCATTTATGTACTGTCCTTTGAAAGGACATCACTCTAGCAATTTTCCTCATTCTCTCCTGCCTCATTATACTTTTCTCTCTTTATTGGATCATGTCCATCATTTTACAAACGTACTATAAAATCTCTTGAATTATAAAAAAAGAGAATCCTCCCTTAATATCACATCTCTTTCCAGTTATATGATAATCACAAAACTAAACTTTGAAGGAGTTTTATATATTCATTATCTCCACTTCCTCTCACCTTTTTCCTTTGAATTCCATTCAGATTGGACTGAGACCCAACATTCTACCACATATTTGCCAATCAAAATCACTAATGACCTCCATGTTTCCAAAACCGATTCCACTCTCAGCTTTACCTTACTCATTCTATCAGCAGCATTTAATATAGTTATTTGCTCTCTTTTTCTTCACTCTCTTCACTTCTGGGATATCATTCCTTTGGTTTTCTTCCTACCTTAGTAGTCATTCCCTCTTGTCTCATTTCCAGTTTCTCCTCCCCACCCCAGTGTGTGTGCATTGCACAACCCAAGAAGCAGTTCTTAGACCTCTTATCTTCCCTACTCACAAGCATTCCTTAAATGATTT
Source organism: Heterocephalus glaber (assembly GCF_053883595.1). Lineage (NCBI taxonomy): Eukaryota > Metazoa > Chordata > Mammalia > Rodentia > Bathyergidae > Heterocephalus > Heterocephalus glaber. The sequence continues at coordinate 1,967,810 of NW_028258161.1, read as the reverse complement.
CATGCATTCCCACAGTTTTACATACACATCCAGCTGAAAACTCCCAAAGTTATACGCCTCTTTCTCCAATGCCTCCTTAAACTTCAGACAATAATTCACACCGCAAACCTCACTTGACTGTTGGTAACTCGCCTAACCCAATTTGATCATGTACAACCCTTTCTTTTGTTTGATAAATAATGGCAGCTGCCATTGAGGCTATATTAGAGGTAAGCTAAGCTATTTTTGCACAAACTCACTATCAGTTAGTGCCTATCATTATGGGGTCAGTCACTGTGCTGTTCATAGCATCATTTGGAACATATGCCTATAACGTATTAGTAGTGTCGTTCATATACCAACTCCTCACTCCTCAGTGGGGAAGGATCTGTGTTCCAGACTCATTGGTCAGTGCTTAGATAGCTTCTGTTCTCTAGAAGAAGACCTCAGCTCCCTGGCCTATAAAATGGAAATGATGAGACCAGATCTGGCAACAAGGCAGATTGGGCTAATCCAGCCTCCCTCTGGCCTCTGCATATAGGAATGCCAGATAAAATGTAACTAAGAGAAATATTTACACACACAGCCAAGCTAGAGAGAAATTGAAACCCCTAAGTGCTGAAAGCATAGGGGAAATCCAGAGCCAAAGCAGTGTACTCCAAGTAGGTTCATGGAGAAGGACCACAGGACACTGTGCCTACATGTGGGCTCAAGGGGCCAGATGGTAGAAACAACACCATTACAGGGACCGGAGAGGTGGCTTTGTGCTTGGCCAAGATGGGAAAATGAAACCAAAACCTACAAAATCTGGGAGTCTTGAAGGCTTTCGCTGTCTGTGAATAGAGATCAGAAAGTGCTCACTTTACCCTCCTATCTCTAGTCTGGAGAAATCATTAGAAATCTTGTCTTTTGGGGCCTGGGATTTAGCTCAGTGGTTTCGCTGCCTGCTGCACAAGCGCAAGGACCTGAGTTCAATCCCCAGTACCAAAAAAAAAAAAAAAAAGAAAAAAAAGAAATCGTGCCTTTTGTTTCAGACTTTGCCTGGCAAAGAAAAAGAATCCTTTAAATACTAAAACCTGAAGTGCTGGAGGGGTAACATCCATGACGGTGTATCAGTTAGGATGCTTGACTGGAGGTATCAACTTTCATCAAAATGAGCTTTAAAAATTAGGAAATTTATTATCTCTAATAACTAGGGATCTAGAAAAAGGGCAGGCTCCAGATGGCATGATCAGCAGCTCAGTAATGTCAAGTTGAATTTAGTGTTTGTTCAAGTCTTCTATAACCTTGATTTTTTTGTGTGCTTGAATTGTCCATTTCTTTCTGTAATTATGTCAAATTTTGCTTTACTTAACAAATAGGTCCAGGATTTCCTTATAAAGTATTTCTTTTATTATTCTATAAAATAAGAATATTTAAGATCCCCAACAATGCTTTTTTTTAACATCTATTTTGTTTGATTGCAATATTGTAATAGAAGTTTGGATTTAGTAAGTTTCCCTAATTTAATTTTTTTCTATTCTTTGCTTTTAAGATTTTGGCATTTTTACATTTAAGATATATATCTTAAAGGAAGTTATATCTCCGTATTTCGATGAATGGTATAAATTATTTTATATCAGTAATTACTGATACATTTAGCCTGATTCTAGTCTTATTTTATACCTTCTATGCACCATGATATTTTCTGTTTTGTCTCAATTTTTCTTTTTCTTTCTACTTTGATCAGTTTTTCATTTTATTTATTTAAGAATGAAAGTTTCACCATTCATGGTGTAAGATTAATATGAAGCTAATACAATCTTATTGCCTAAAATCAACAGAGAATATATTTCAAAACTTAGATATGGATACAGGAAAATCCCAAATATAGCAAGTTGAATCAAGAAGTCTAAAAAGAAAGTATTATATTGTAAGTAGAATTTATCTGGGTGGGCACCTAAGGATTATTTAACATCTAGAAATTCTAATTATATAATTTATCATATTAACAGATTCAAGGGAAAATCCATAGATAGATTCAAATAAAAACAGGAAAACATTTGATAGAACCCACATGACTCTTAGTTTGAAAGTAAATAGAAAAGAGATTTTTTGGGGGTAGGAAAGAAGATACCTACCAAAAATTAACAGCAAACACAACACTGAGTTTTATAGTATTGGAAACCTTCCCATCAAATTCAGGAACAAGATACAAGATCCCAATGATGAATGTAACTGTATTGTATACCTAAAATGTGCCGATAAACTCAGCGAAAAAAAATTCAGGAACAAGACAAAAAAATCGCTGGTTTTGCCACATTTAGTGTATAGCCCAAACCTTTAACAGTGCAATGAGACAAGAGAGGATAAAAAGAGTGAAAAATAACCAAAATGCATAATAGATACCATGAAATAGGAAGAAAATGTTCAAATGGATAGGGGAACTAGGGAGGGGGAGTGGGGGAGGGAAAGGGAAAACAAGGAAGGGAAAAATGAGAAAAGAAAGAAAAAATGGAAACAGAGCTTTTAAGGAGGAGGGAAAGAGAGGTTGTAGGGAGGGTAGGGGAATAGGAAGAAAAAAGAATCAAGATGTAGGGCCTGGAATTTAGCTCCGTGGTTCCACCACCTGCCTCACAAGCCCAAGGTCCCAAGTTCGATCCCTGGTACCCCCCCGCAAAAAAGAATCAGGATGTATCATGTACAGGTACAAATTCCCCATGATGAATGAAATCATTATGTATACCTAAAATGTACCAATAAACTTAATTAATAAAAAAAAGACTGAAAAAAGAGTGAAAAACAAAGAGACAGAGGATTAAAGGGAGAGAAAGAAAAGGATTTCAAAAGAAACAAAATTCTTTTTGTTCTCAATGATAGGATTATCATATACTATCCATATATTAAGCCAAAAGAATAAGAAACAATAGCTTTTAAAAGTTTACAAGTTTTCTGGATGTTTAAAACATAAAACAAAAAATGCTGTGGTCTGGATTTGGTCCGCGTGTGTCCCTCAAGGGCTCAAGTGTCAGAAGCAGGGTCCCTAGTGAGGTGACAGGAGAGTGATGGGCATCACAGGAGTTGGTTAGGTCCTTGGGATGCTGCCCTTGGCTGGTTTCCAAGACCCAATTGTTATAAAAAGAGAAAAATGACAATCCTGATTCTTCCCCTCACAGTGGCTCCTTCTTGCCACATGAGTTCTTCCTCTTCTTCTCCCTGCTCAGTCTGCTACCATGATGTCATATGCCCCAGAGGCCTCACAAGAGCAAAGCTGATGCCAGTGACATGCCCTTGAGCTAAACCACCTTCTTTCCTTTATAAAACATTCAGCCTCAGGTATTTACTTACAGTAGCAGAAAATGGACTAGTACAAAATATGTTCCCATGTATAATAATGAATGAGAGAAAATAAAATTTTAAAATTACATTACACTTATGAGTTAAGCTTGATCTGCACTCTGGGAAGCTAAGGCAAGAGGTTCCCAAGTTCAAGCCCAGCTTGGGCAATTGAGCAACTTGGTGAAATCTTGTTTCAAAATTTAAAAAGGCCTGGGGATGGAGCTTGATGTGAACATCCTTAGTTCAATCCTCTATACCAAAAGAAGGAGGAGGGGAGGAGGAGAACCAGGACAGTCCAATAAAGAAAAATAAATGAGGCAATGAACCCCATCAGTTGACTTGTTATTACACCAAATAAATTAAGATAATAGTGCAGGCACAAAGGTTGTGTACCCAAAATCCATTCTCCTCTAAATAAACCTCAATTCAGGTTAGGAATGTGACCATTAAACACATGTCTTCTCAGCTTCTCTCGCAGAGAGAATGTGAAAGTGTCCATGTGACCCCGGTCTAACCAGAGAGATGTAAGTTAACTGAATATAAAAGCTATTTCCGAGTTAGTTGAGAGAAGGGTAAGTGGTGAAACTGGGTGCCAGAGAAGGAAGTGGAGAAGGTGTGTGAGACCTACTCATGAAGATGGGGTGTGAAAGAGGCCAGAGAAGTATGGCAGGACCTGGGCAGAGAAATGATCTCAAGAGAGGAGCGTTTGCATTGTTTTCAGATCTAGAGTTATCAGAGTGTTATGGCTTGTGTCTCCATGTCGCCCCACAGCCTCATGCTGTCATGGGTGGGGCTTTTTCTGGAATTGATTCCTGGTGCAGTGCTAGGCTCAAGGGCACTAGGATTGAGGGTGAGAGTCCTGCCTGCCCTAAGTGATCTGCATGAGATAAACAGGGCAGAAAAATACTGTTGAAGCCCCCTCCCCCTTCCCTTGTTGCTTTTGCTGTCTTCTGCCTCCCCACCTTGGAAGCAGTGATTATGGACTGAAACCTCTATGAACTGTGAGCTAAATAAACCTTTCCCCCCCTTTAACTTCAGGTGTCGGGTGTTTTGTCACCACAGGAGAGAAAAGTAACTAAGACACAGTGTTGCTGGTCCAACGGAATGGGGGGAACAGAGAGAGAGGAGAGAGAGAAAGAGAAAGAGAGACAGAGAGAGGGAGGGAGGGAGAAAGAGAGAGAGACAGAGACAGAGACAGAGGGAGGGAGGGAGAGAGAGAGACAGAGAGACACAGAGAGAGAGAGATAGGCTGCTGGAGAGAAAACAAACCCTTAAAGACATGAAGAAGTCCTTGAGACAATGGGGAGAGGAAACCCAGAAGATAATGGAAAGACCTGCTTTTAATGGAAACAAGAATATATCTTCTATTGTTACCAGGGGAAAGAAAATGTGTTTAAGCTTCAGATTTAGTAGCAGGAAGATGAAGGAGTTCACATCAGACAGCCTCTAATTTTTCAATATCGGATGAAGTATAGTGATCACTTGGGTAAGAAGAAAGAGCTACAAGTAGTTCGGGGAGGGAGAAGTAGAAAATAGTCTGCCCTCTCCCCTACATCACAGTGGTTCTTATTTCCTCATTTCTTTTGTGGCAGTTATAACAATCTTTAAGTATAGTGTTTATTTTTTCATGTTTTCATTTATTATCTGCCTCCCCTACTAAAATGTAAGCTCCATGAGGGGCAGGCATCGGGCCTGCGTTGTTCACCATTAGACCCAATCCCTGACACATGCCCAGTACTCAGTACATCCTAACAAAATCATTAGCTGAAAAATGGAAGGATCAAGTGTATTATTGCATTCAATGCTCAATAATGATTAGAGAATAAAAATACCCAAGTGGAGGCCAGGCAACTAAGACCATTGTCAAGTCACTTGCCAAACCTGTCTTTCCCAGACTATTCCTGGGCTTCAAGGACACGGTGAAAACCCACTGACTTCCACTCACCCCCAGCTCCTGGCACAGATCCCCATGCCCATCCCAGCACCCGGCAGGTAGAACCTTAAGGAAAATTCCCAGAATCTCCAAAATCACCAAGATTTGATTTGTTTGTATTTTCTCTCAGGGAGCACATGGATTTGAAGATGGCCTTAACTGTCTATTGCTCTTGAGTCAATTAAAAACCCAGCACCGCGTCCTGAGAGCTTCTGAAAAAGAAGAAAATGCAATGCAGGGGGATCTCACCTAAGTCTCTTTATTTACAAAGCAGCCTGGCTTGATCTTTAAGCTTCTGTCAGCATTCTAGTGAGGCAAGAGAATTACAGTGTGAGGCTGAGACAGCCCCATAGCCACTGCCCCGGGAATGTAAGGAAAGGGGTCACAATATCATACTAAATGGTCAAAAACTGAAATCCTTCACACTAAAATCAGGAATAAGACAAGGATGTCCACTATCACCACTCTTGTTCAATATAGTTCTGGAAACATTAGCCATGACAATTAGACAAGAAAAAGAAATAAAAGGAATAAAGATAGGAAATGAAGAAGTCAAATTGTCATTATTTGCAGATGACATGATACTCTACATAGAAGACCCCAAGAACTTCACCAAAAGTCTTCTAGACTTAATAACCAAATTCAGTCAAGTAGCTGGATACAAGCTCAACACACAAAAATCAATAGCTTTCCTCTACACAAACAATGGAATCACTGAGAGAGAAATAGGGCAAACAATTCCTGTCACAATAGCATCCAAAAAACTGAAATACCTAGGAATCAACCTAACAAAAGAAATCAAAGACCTCTTCTCTGAAAACTATAGCACTTTGAAAAAAGATATTGAAGGGGATATCAGAAAATGGAAAGACATCCCTTGCTCCTGGGTAGGAAGGATCAATATAGTGAAAATGGCTATACTTCCAAAATTGCTATATAGATTCAATGCAATGCCAATTGAAATCCCAGCAGCATACTTCATAGACCTTGAGAAAACAATCCAAAAATTCATTTGGAACAAGAAGAGACCCAGAATAGCAAAAGCAATTCTGGGTAACAGAGACATGGCAGGGGGTATTACAACCCCCAGCTTGAAACTATACTACAAAGCTACTGTGATAAAAACAGCATGATACTGGCAAAGAAACAGACCCGAGGGCCAGTGGAACAGATTAGAAGATGCAGAAACAACTCCAGACACACTCAGCCACCTCATCTTTGACAAAGGAGCCAAACACCCTCGCTGGAGGAAAGATAGCCTCTTTAACAAATGGTAACAAATTGGGTTTCAACTTGCCAAAGACTAAAACTAGACCTATATCTCTCACCATGCACTAAACTAAAATCAAAATGGCTTGAAGATCTAAATATAAAAACAGAAACGCTGAACCGGCTGGAACAGAGATTAGGTAGAACTCTTCAAGACATTGGGGTATGAAAAGACTTTATGAATAAAACCTCAGGTGCCCGTGAACTAGCACAAACAATCAACAAGTGGGATCTCTTTAGACTAAAAAGCTTCTGCACAACAAGAGAAACCACCAGCAGTGTGAAGAGACAACCCACAATGTGGGAAAAAATTTTCACCAGCAGTCCCTCAGACAAAGGTCTACTATCTAGAATCTATAAAGAACTTAAAAAAATCAGACCTCCCAAATTTAAAGACCCAATCCAAAAATGGGCAGCTGAAATGAACAGACATTTCTCACACAAAGAAGTAGACATGGCAAATAAACATATGAAAAAATGTTCAATATCACTGGTCATTCGAGAGATGCAAAGGAAAACAATGCTGAGATTCCACTTCACTCCAGAAAGAATGGCTGCTATCACGAAATCAACCAACAACAAATGCTGGCGGGGCTGTGGGGAAAGAGGAACCCTGCTTCACTGCTGGTGGGAGTGCAGACTGGTACAACCACTGTGGAAATCAGTATGGAGATACCTCAAAGAACTAGGACTGGAAGTCCCATTTGATCCAGCTATTCCCCTGCTGGATATCTTCCCCAAAGAATTAAAAGAATCATACCACAGTGATATATGTGCACCCATGTTCATAGCAGCACAGTTTGTAATAGCTAAAAGTTGGAAACAGCCCAAGTGCCCATCAACTGGAGACTGGATCAAGAAAATGCGGTTTTTTAGTAAAATGAAGTATTACTCAGCCATCAAAAATGAGAAATTAGAGACATTTATAGCTAAATGCATGCACATTGAGGTGATACTCTTAAGTGAAATAAACAGGACACACGTGTAAATACCAAATAGTTTCTCTAATGTGAGAAACTGAAAGTGTAAATAAGGACTAAAAGGTATAATAGATAATTTGAAATAGGAAGAAAAGGGGCAAAGGGGAAGGGGAAGGGGAAGTGGGAGGGGAAAGGAAAGAAGGAAATGGAATTAATATGAGAAAATGAAAAAATGGAAACAAAGTCTTTGTAAATAGGGAGGGATGGAGGGGTTGAGGGGAGGGCAGGGGAAGGGTGAAAAATAACAACCAAGAGAGTATGTAAAGGTGCATATCTCCAATGATGAATGTCATTATATTGTATACCTAAAATGTACCAATGAAAAGATATACAAAAAAAAAGAAAAGGGGTCACAATGCCACCCCCATCTCACCATCCCCAATGCCCCCACTCCCGATGGCCTCATCCTGTTCACAAAGCTGAGTTGTGGCTGTGAGCAGACCTGTCTGCCTTCAAGGTCCCAGACTGAGCAGACACTGAAGAAAGTCAGCTCTTTGACAAAAGCTTAGAGGAAGGGCAGACAGCTCTGACAATGGCTCAGTGTGGGTTTGTAGGAAAGGAATGGAGCAGTGAGAACCTTCTAACAATCTCTTGGCTTCTGGGATCACTGGTCTTAATACAGGTGAAAGACTTAAGTAAGATCTGGCTCTGGAAGAGAAGTCACCTTATTTTTGACAGGTTATAAAATTGCATTATACAAGAGCCCAAGTATGTTTGTGCGCAACCAGTACCCAGCTCCAGCAAGGCTAGGAGCAGGCAAAGCATGAGTTAGTGGGCTTAACTAATGCTCAGCACTCACCCCAGGAGTGAACAAAGATCCTTCACATACACAGTGGGGTGCAGAGGACTCCGTATCACCAACTGTCCAGTACCGTTTCCCCCCCAAGAAGTGTCCCTGATCCTCTTCACTACAGCCTGCTCATCCTTCAACTCACTCTTCTCCAGCCTCTCCAAATCCTGCACCATTTCTCCAAAGTCTAGCTGCTGATCCTAGTCACCGAGGCACACTGTCTCTTGATATGCTCTAAATGTCTCTGAGTTTTACCTTACCTGCCCAACAAGAACAGAACAACTTTTATATATTGCAGAATCCCAGTGCCACCAGGGTAGATGTTCAGTAATAATTGATTTGTATGTTCCTCCTAGTATGCTCCTCCTGGCCAAATGGGTATATATAGACAATCACATAATAATATTAATAATAACAATAGCTACTATATTTGAGCATTCACTGTAGAACAGGTACTAGGCTAGTTAATTTGCATTCATTAGCAAATTTAAATTTCTCAACAACTTTATGAAGTAAGAACTATTTTAATTCTCATTAAACAGATGGGGAAATTGAACCTTAACCTAAAGTTGTATTTTTAACTAATAAACTGATTCTGGAGTAGGGTACATATTTTACACGCATTTTTTGCATATACACATATAATTTATACACACATCTATATGGTATATACACATATGTAATTTTGGAAACAAGTCTCGGCTCAACCAGTCCCAGCAACCAGAAGGAAGCTCCCCACCTCCATCCCAGGCTCCTAGGGCAGAGAAGCTCAACCGGTCCCGGCACCCAGAAGGAAGCTCCCCCACCGCCATCCCAAGCTCCTAGGGTAGAGAAGGTGAGCCATGTGGGCACCAGAAGCACTCCCTCCCCCACAAAAATGAGAAAACACATAAACAAGCCTCAAAAACAGAGTTCCAGATCACCTACAGAAACCCCAAAGGGAAATGAGATGGAACACTCTGATACTCAACCACCTGGACTCTCTGAACTGGCAACAAAAGAGGATCTGGGAAAAATGAAATCAGAAATAATTACTCAGATAACAACAAAGATTTTCCTCATGGTGCAAGACATGACTAATAAATCCAGAGAGGACATAGATTAAAAAATAGAGGATCTGAGGAACATGATGGAATCCCAACATAGGAAACAAATGAAATCCATAAAACAGTTACAAACAGATTTCCAAGAGATTAAAAACTCCATGGAAAGTCTGAGCAGCAGAATGAACCAATGTGAGGATAGAATTTCACATATAGAAGATAAGACTGCAATTAGTGAGGAGGAAAAGAAAAATGGCTTTAAAATTATAAGGGAACAAGAGAAATCAATCCAGCAGCTGCTAGACGATGCAAAGAAGGATAACATAAGACTGATTGGAGTCAATGAAGAAAGAGGAGAGAGTGTAGATGACATAAAAAAAAACTGTTCACAGAAGTGATGGCAGAAAACTTCCCAAGGAGGGGAAAAGAACTTGACATACAGATAAGTGAGGCATATAGGACTCCAGCTAGCCTTGATCAAAAAAAAATCTACACATAGGCATATAATAGTTAGGATTCCAGAAACAAGTCTCTCTGTTGCCCAGGCTAGTCTTGAACTCCTGCACCCAAGTAATCCTCCTACCTCAGCCTCCCAATTGGTGGGACTATGGATCATGCACCAACATACCCTCTTTATACAGAAAACTTGAGATGGGTCAATATAGGCCTTACTAATACTTTCCAAAAAGATTTGTAGAATAATAACTCCAAAAGGACTTTAGAACTCATCTAATCCAACTGTCCTGTCTGAAAGATCAAGGAAAGAAATGCCAGAGACATGGGATGACTTACCCAAGACTTCACAGCTAGTAAGAAACTGTGATCATGGTATATGGACTCTACCAACCATAATCCTACCAAACATGTTCTTCCTCTTCGTCCACACAAGTTTAACATCTTCAGGTCTCCAACTAGCAGGATTAGCTTTGGGGAGGCTGTTAGTCCACCCTTTCTGGACTGAGCAGGGCTCTCAGCAGCTCTCCTTTCCCTTTGTCCCATCCCTGCCATCTCCCCCCTCACCCTGTCCTCCAGCCCCTGCCTGGCCCGGTCCCCTTACACTGAATGCTTTGCCCCTGCCCTTAGCAAAATCTTCTCTGCAGCCGAGGGGAATACCAAGAAGCAGGTAGTCACTCAGGCTGTGGCTCAGGCAGCCCAATCTGGGTTTTTGACTTCACTGAAACCAAAGTACCCTCCACATGAGACAGAGAGGAGATATTTTACTCCTGTTTCCATTGGTCTGCCCAGGTGGGGAAGTGAGAGAAGCAGAGAATTGTGTTTGGGACTCTAATCCAGTCACAATCTAGTCAAGCTTGTGGCTGGCCACCAGAAGCAAAGCAGTTTTCAAGACACTTTGATCTCCTCAGTTGTCGTTGCCAAAGCTACCCACGCTGATATTTCTGGAGCAGAAGACACCAGACTCATGCACCTATTACAACAGGGGTTAGGGAAAAGTCTAGCATTCCAGACCCAGCCAACCAGATCGGAGCATTCCCCAGATGGGCCACTCGGGCAACTGGGAAGAGTATGACAAGAGAAGCAAACAGCTCGCTTCTGTCTGGGAAATAAAAAAGCATTTTGCTTTATTTCTAATCATTAACACTGATGGTCATGCACCCTACATATGACAAACTCTTCCCAAAAAGAAAGTCCAAACAACTCTGAGGAGGGTGTCTTTCTTCCTCCCCAAGTTAACTGGGACAAATACAATAATCAACCTCTCTGGGCTCCAGTCTATTCTTTTCCCAATCCATTTTTCAGAAAATAAATGTATTTTGTCTGTCTAATTAAGACTGCTTGCTTAAGCATCCAACCCATGGACCATTAGAGAACAAAGATGAACAAGGCCTGGTCCCTGGGAGACCAACGTGGAGCAGTCCATTTCCACCTAATATGAGAAATAATGAGTATATAAATCAGGTACCCAGGAAGCTTAGAGGGCCATGTCACTGTGCCATACAAAAGCTTATGTGCACACCCACATCTCTCCTAATTGTCAGTCAGCAGTTCTCTTCAGCAATATTCCAGTTCTCTTCTGCCACTGCCTACAGTGGGATTGTCTTCCCTATGGCCAGATGACTAACCTTGGCCAATAAAATGTGAGTGGAACTGACAAATTACTTCTGAATGGAAGTACTGATATCTACATGTCCATGTCCCCTTTCTCCAACCATCGCAAAGGACAACTTTCCAGGGGATGGGAGCTCCATCAATATGAGCCCAGAGCGAAGGGACAGGGAATAGGCTCCTGGCTGTCAAAAAATGGATTTGTACCATGAGTAAAATGCAACCATGTTGATTTAAGACTCTGTGATTTTAAGCTTGTTGGTTCTTGTAGCCTATCATAGCCCACCCAAATTCCTTAGGCTGGCACTCAAGTCCTTCCTACAAACCAGAGTACCCACCCTTCTAGGATTTTCTTTCATAAAATTTATGCAAACCTGATACTCCAGCCAAATCATGTTTACCCTATCCCAGCCACATCCAGCAGACTCTGACTGGCAGGCTTTCCTCATGCTGGTACCTTTGCCAAAATGCACTCCTCCACGCCACCTCCTTAGAAGCTCCAGCTCAGGAACTCCCTCCTCAAAACTCCATCCTGCATGACCAAGACTTGAGTTATACATGAATCCTATCATGAATGCCAGTAGCCCTATATGTATCCCACTCATGGGTATTCATCTTACAGAATTTTCTGGACTATCTGGTCCCTTATTTGTTTCTGTCCCCACTGTACTATAAACCCCTTAAAAAGAGGGCTTTAGGGCTCACTGGGCTCTGGGACCCACCTTCCATATAACTCACACTTTACCTTCAAATACCTTACACATGGTATTCAAAGAACACCATTTTCATGGGCTAGAATACTCCTTAAAACACTTTCTATGATTCATTTGGTCTTCTTTCTATATTGAAGATATGGTAGCTCTCTCACTCCTATTATGAACTGAGCCACTGCTAAATTCAACCTTTCAGTGTTTAGCTCAAATTTCTATTTCTGGCACACTTTCTTAGCCTTCTTCATTTTTTTTCTTTTCACCCACGTCCTCAACATTAGTTGTTGACTTCCTTTCAAAGGCCATTTTCACCAAGGAGCTAAAGCTGTGAACATTCAATAAATTACGGCTTCTGAGGGGTTGAGGTTTTGACACTGAGAAGGCAGCAAGCCTCTCTCCCCAGTCAAGGCACGCCCTTCTGCACCCAGCCTCACTGTGCACGACAAGCTCAGCCTCCACAGCTCTGCAGATGCTACACAACATGGCCCTCCAGGTCGCTGGAGAGCTGCAGAAGTTGTCAGTGATGTACTTTGTAATTCCCACTTTGAGGGTTCCTGTGATGATTAGAGTCTACCCCAACTGATGCCTGGTATACAACAGGCACTTAATAAGTGAAGGTCATTGTCGTTACAATGTACCCAGTGAGACCACACATGGACACATGTGTGCCCTAACACAGTGACCACAGGGAGCTCTAAGGGATGGACAGCAAGACCTCTCTCTTTTCCCCATGCTGTCCACCCATCCCTGGTGCATTGGTGCATGAACACACACACACACACACACAGAAACATCTCCCTTCATTGTTTGCAACTCCAACATCAGAAATCCTTTTGGAGTGGGATGGAGAAACAATGGCTAATGGATACAGGAGTACAGTTGGATAGGAAGGATAACTTCCAACACTGGATAGCACTATAGTTGACTATAGTTGACAACATTTAATGGTATATTTCAAAATAGCTAGTAGAGAGGATTTTGAACCTTCTCTACACAAAGAAATGATCAATATCTGAAGCAATGGATAATATTCTCCTGATATGATTGTTGTACATCACATATATGTATTGAAATGTTTCGGTGTACCCCATAAAGACATGTAATTATTATATATCAAAAAATTAAAAGTGTAAAAAGAAATCCTATCTTTTATGTTTGAAAATAGTATTCTATTTAAGAGAGGCTCTTGGGAAAATGAAGATGAGTTTCTGTGAGGACTTCAGCCTCCATCATTCAACATTTCAGAAGATGCAGTAGCCAGGGGCCAATCCAGGGGATGGGGCATAGGACAAAGGGGGTAGGAGGTTGAGTAACCAGCCCAATGTAGAGGCCAGGGCATGGGGTCCAGAGCACTATCCAATAATGTAAGGAGAGACCCAGAAATATAGAATGAGAATCATGAGTCTTTAGAACAGAGAGGGCCTCGGAAGTCATTTAGGTCAACCTTTGTCATATACATGAGGATCCTGAGCCCCAGAGACAGGAAGTGACTTGCGTATGAATGACCCCATTGACAAAAATGCTGGTTCCCAAATCCAAACTCCTGACCCCTGTTTACTGCTCTTTCTGCATCCTGAACCTCCAGGAGACAGGGGTTGTTAGGCCCCTAGACAATATTAGGGGGCCCACCCTGCAGCACTGTCCCGCCACATTCTCTCCTTGACCTGGTGGGGGGGTCCAAATTCTGCCCAAGTCCCCACTACAATCCCCTTTTTTGTATTGCCAACATTAACAGAAAATTCCAGTCATTTTTTTTTTAAGTTGGTGGAAAGGAGAGGAAAGGGGCTTCCCACATGCATGTGCGGAGCCCTGGCGGCCCCAAGGAAATGTGCAGCCGCTCCAGCTTCTGATGTGGGCTGTTTGTCAGCAGGGATTCCAGAAATTCAGCTGCTAAAGCAGCAACAGAAGTCTCTCTGCTCAGCCTCCCACATCTGCTCCTGGGCTCCGGAAGGGAAGGGGAGGGCAGCACAGGAGGCCTCAGAGCAGATGGCAGCTCCACTCCACTCCCTATGGGTGACTTCACTTGGGTAATTATGCCTGATGAGGAGGCAGGGAGAGCCCCTTGCCACTGATAATTATCCAGGATAAATAAACTGAGCCCTGCCTGGAGGTCTGGGAGAGATGAAAGATTAGTATTAGTGGCTGCTGGCCACAGGGCATCTACTAAGCACAAGCCCTTTACAAACCGTTTTTGGTTAATCTTTCCTACAAGCCTATGAGGTGCAGATTTTATTATCTCCATTTTACATGGAAAAAATCTAAAAATCAGAACATAGGAAAGCAGTACACCCCTGGTCATATGGGTAGGAAGTAACAGCATCAGGTTTCGAGCCTTAGTGTGACTCCAGCGACAGGGTCTTTCCTGGGGTGTCACGCATACTCACGACCTCACTGGTGACCCAACAATGCGTGCATCTGTTTAACTAATATGAATCCAGCCCTTGCTCTATGACACATAATAAAATGGCCCTGAGTAATGAAAGGCAAATAAGACACTGTTCCTCAGCCAGGGCCACACAATCTAGAGGAAAAACAAAAACAGAAACATCAACACCATCAAGGAGAAATTCTTCGGCAGAGAAGACATCCATGGATCTCTTTGTTGGATCGCTACCTCTGCACAGAAGTTACCTGGATGATTTTTATGGTTGGCAGACCTGGCCAAACAGAGGACATTCCTGCTCAGTGAGAAGCTCCCTTCTGCCGTGGCAGAGTTTTCTGGCCATGAGAGTCTGGCCTCATTCCTCAGGTTCCAGAACCTTCTTTCCTGATGGGATGGGGGTAGGTGCTAGAGAGTGGGAGGAACCTGCCCGGGATGAGCAGAATTTCCAACACTTGAGGCCAGACCAAGTTCACAAGGGCTTATTTGGCCTTTGAGCTAGCCACCTACAACTGGGTGACCCTGGTCCTATTCGCTTTCTAGGACTTGCTTCCCTCCTCTGCAAAACAGATTACAAAAAGGGTCTGATGCATTATTTGTAATTTTTTAAACAGCTAATATTACTAGAGGAAAAAGACCTGTGATATTCACTCTACAAAAAGAAAGGGAAGGGGGAGAAAGGGGAGATGTATAGTCAGCCCTCCCTATCTGAAGATTCTGCATCTGTCGATTCAACAAATCATGGATAGAAACTGGGAAAACTGCACCTGTACTGAACACATATAAACATTTTTTCTTGTCATTATTCCTTAAATAATACAGTATAAGAACTATTTACACAGTATTTGCATTAAATTAAGTATCATATGTAATCCAGAGCTATATACAGGAGGATGTGCATAGGTTCTATGCAACTACTGTGCCATTTTATACAAGGGACTTGAGCAGCCATGGATTTGGGTGTTCGTGGAAGATCTCGGAGTCAGTGCCCTGCAGGCACCAGGGGATGAGTATATCCACCTGTGGGAACAGGAACCTCCAAACCATGAGCAGGCAATAGGGGACTCACCAGTGCCAGTCAGGTCCCAGGAAGGTGGCTAGTGATGACCACAGCTCCTTCCCACATCTCCAAGACATCTATGGGAGTTAAGAGTGTTCAGCCAGACATCTGCCTCCTTACCAGGAGGCTGACTCCCTCGTGCCCTCCCATGGCCCCCACAGTAGTGAACTTCACCCTCGCAAAGCAAAGATAAGATCTGAGGGCTGAGGGGGGGGAGTGGAGCATTTCTACATTTTATCGGCCCTGGGAGGATCTGCAGAGGCTGGGCCTGGACAGTCACCCTCCAGGATGGGGCAGGAGGTGAGGTCCCGGTCCACACGGAGGTCTGGTGGTATGTAAGGTGATCCAGGCAGAGAAGAGGATGAGAAGTCATTGGAAAACTAGGCAAAGAACCAAAAACTGAAAAGGTAAAGAATATGATGGGCCAAATGCATGTGTGCATATTTACTAAGCAATCATTATTCACTAGGAGGGTGGTTCTTAGGGGCAGTGAGCAGTGCAGGCCAGAAATCCACATATTCAAGGCTTCTCCAATATAGCGGGCAGAGACCATCAGCACATTGACAAAGAAACATATATATAAGCTGATTTCAAGTACTGGTAAACTCTAAGAAGAAAATACAGTAAGACAATGTGCTACCAAGGCATCACGAAGTTGCCTAATTAGAAAGTTCAGGAAGAGCCTCTCTAAACATGGGGCAGGTAGGTTGGGTTCTACATGGTGAGAAAGCAGTGTCTTAAAAAAGATCTTCCAGGGCCGGCGATTTGGCTCAGTGGTTCTGCCACCTGCCCCAAAAGCACAAGGCCCTGAGTTCAATCCCTGGTACCCAAAAGAAAAAAAAAAAAACAGACCTGCCATGACAGAGCAAGGTTGGCATGTTCAAAACCAATGCCAATGGATCAAGGGAGCAAGGGAAACACAGAAAGCAGCCTACATGCCCATCAACAGATGAATGGATAAAGAAAAAAAAATGTGTGTGGGGGGGGGTGAAGGAGTACTACTCAGCAATAAAGAAGAAGAAATTTGAGTCATTATAGGAAAACGGATGTACTTTGAGACCATAATGCTAAATGAAATAAAGTGTCTACATAAGGTTATATCACATGGTTCCCCTTATACAAGAAACCCAAAGCACAAATAATTTAGGAGCAAAATAAAAGATAATAATAGGAAACAGGGAGATAGACCTTGTGGAAATGGGAAGGGTATCTGGAGATGGGGGGTACAAAAGGGAGAGTAGGGAAAGGAGACATAAAAAGGATCAAGATGTGCTATATATGTCTATGTACCAACTCCCCACAATGGATGTGTTCATTAGGTATCACCAACATATACTAATTTTTAAAAGGGAGGGACAGCTAGGTGGGACTCAGAGTAAAAGGTCATCCAGGTCATGATAAGCTTTCTTCCTGTGCTTGGTCTTGTCGTGCACACCCGTAATCCCAGCATTCGGGAAGCTGAGGCAGGAGGATTGCTACAAGTCTGAGGCCAGCTTGGGCTACACACAGTAGTGAATTAGTTCAAGGTCAGCCTGAAGTCCATCATAAGACCCTGCTTCCAAAAAAATGAAAGAAGGGGCCAGGGATTTAGTTCAGTGGTTCCACTGCCTGTCTCGAAAACACAAGGTCCCAAGTTTGATCCCTGTACCAAAGGAAAAAAAAATGAAAGAAGGAGGAGAAAGAGAAGGAGAAGGAAGAGAAGAAGGAAAGAGAGGAGGAAGAGGCTTTTGGAGGTAGTTAAGCAGAGAACTTACATGGTCTGATATCTGCTTTAGAAAGATAATTCTGGCTACTACGCAGAGTTTCAATTGAAAGAGTGGACTTAAGGTGACCTATTATTAAAATATTATGAATGGGATTCAGTGCATTAGAAAATAATCTCCAATGATGAGGTAAAGTTTATCCCATAAATACATATAAGGTTAGGCCAACACTATACACTCTAGAAATCTATGATTATATCTTATCCCAACTTACAAATGATAAAAGCATACAATAGGACAATAAGGGGCAAAAATAGGGCATCTAATAAAATTTGAATGCATTACAAATAAACAACAGTCTTAAATACGAGAATAGACAAGTTGTTTTCAACATAAGGTAATTTTATTTTCCACTAACATTATTTTTGGTTATCAAGTACTAAAGGCCGAAAACAAAAACTTCCTGTCCCTTCAGTGATGGTTTCTTACTTTATTTCTAACTTTCTAGATGCTCCAAAAAGACATGAAACATCAATAAGATGCATCAATTTGAAGAGAGAAAAAGTGTCATTATTGATAAGAGTTCAATTGCTTTTCCCTCCAAGAATCTAACCTTTGACATGGGCCTACTGTGTGCCAGCCACCTTACCAAAACCCTGCACAGTAGGGAGACATCTTTCTTCTCATCTGAGAGACAAAGATAGTGATTCTCCTTACTATTAAGCAGGGATGCTGAGATTCGAACATAAGTTGGTGATTATAAAGCCCGTGTTCTTATACGATGGAGCCAAAACACAAAAAGATGAAGCCAGAGGCTGTCAGTATATCCTCTTCCCCAGGGTCCTGGAGCTATGGAGCATTCAGCTCACCTCCAGGACCAAGGTAGCACCTAGAGCTCTCGGGCATCTCAGAAGTCTGGGGCTGGAGGAAGACTTGTGACTGGCAGCTGCCTCCCCCCCACACCCCAGGCCATTCCAACTGGGAAGAGACCCCAGAGCCTCAGCTGCTCTGCACAAAAAATACTAAGGCACTCTGTATTTCAGTGTGAGTCTTAGCCCTTCCAGGGAATATTTAAATGGCAAAAAAAAATTTTTTTTACCCAGTTGAATCTACAATTAGCTGGATTGTGTGAATAACATTTTAACTGTGGGAGGGGCAGCCTTTCTAGTTTCCCATGCCTCCTCCAAGCTCCTGCTTCCTGTCACGTCCCCCTAAGTGAGAAGAACACTAGGATGTTAGCTCCACCTCTGAAGTGTCTCTGGGCCCAGACAAGACTCAGCCGATGCTCAGGGATGCTCAGGGTCATCCTGAACCAAACAGTTCTTCCACCTGAAGCCCAGGAGCCCACTGAGACCGTGAAACTTTCTCTTTTCATCTTGGATGGCTACATCAGAATAAATGTATCTCTTCCCATTTTCAAATGAAACTCTCCATTCAAGGAGCTGAGGCCTATTGCCTCTCCAGGGTAAAGCAGACTGACATCTCTGTACATTTTCCTCATTACTCTTGGAATGCCAGCACTGTGGGCAACAGGCAGCTCACCAGCTGGTTCACGTCTGCTGAATCCAAAGTTGGCAAGGCCGCACTGGCTCTTCCCAGTTGCCAGTCACTTTGAAGCCTTTCACCTTCCTTGGGCTGCTCGCTTCCCTCCCACCCTGAACAACAAAATATCCACCTGCAAGCCACTGCTGCAGCCTGGCCCTTCTCCCACCTCAGCCCGCTGTCATGGAGAAGGTATGAGTCAGGGTGTGGTAGGAAGGGAAAGGGAGAATAAAAGAGGAAGAAGGGAAAGGAGCTGCACCTGCGGGTGCTCCAAGAGGCTGCCAACGGGAGACTGAGTCTCCAAGGCATGTGGCAGCAGCACAGGGCACCAGCTGAGTCTCACAGCACGGGTACTAAGAAAATTTGCAGCCTCTCTCTCTTCCAGTTCTAGGGACTGAGCTCAGGGCCTTTGCACTAAGATAAATTCCCAGTCCTTTTTTTATTTTTGAGGCAAGGTCTCACTAAGTCACCAAACTGCCCAGGCTAGGTTTGAATGTTCAATCCTCCTGCCTCAGCCTACCAGAGTGCTGGGATCACAGGCCTGCACCACCACACGTAGTGGAATTTTTTCTATTGTTGTACAAAGCATCTTGCCCTGCACCATGAGGGCCAAACATTTCCCAGTTGTCTCAATTCATATTCTGGCCATGCACTGGACACTGAGGAACGTGGCATTTCATTGTTCTGGAACCTTGGGAAATCCGTCCCCCAGAAGGCCTCGAAATTTCCTCCTCACCAAAACTTGCAAACGCCCGGGAAATGCAAAGTGCCCAGCAGCACCATACCCTCCACCCCAGAACCCTGGACAGCTCCCTGCAGCCCCAGAGGCCCATCCCTTTCCAAAAAAGTTTCTAACAATCACACCCCACCCCACCCCCACCCCACCCCCGCAGTCTGCTTCTCTCGGATTTCAGTCACTTCGACGGTGAAGACAGATTTAAAAAAATAAATTTGGGGCCCTCTAATCCGCAGGCAGGACTAGGTACTCCGCAGAACACCAAGGCCCTTTAAACATGGCTCCCACGTCCCCTCTAGTTGCCCCGTTTATCATTTATGACAAGATGTTTATTAGCAGCAGAGCAGTAAACGGAGAGCGAACATCTGAAAACAGCGCTGTAAAAATCTGTAAATCACAACTCCGCACAGTCAGCCACAGCGCAGGGATGACCCCGCCCTTTATGGCTCTGAAGTCGTGGCCGCTCCATCTGCACCGCAGTTGCTGTCCCTGCTTCGGTGCTGTGGAAGCTTTTCCCAGCCCCCCACTTCACTGCAGAGTTGCTACTGTGTGCCAGAGGCTGCACCCGGTGAGGACCTGACACGACCCCAGCCTTCAATGAGCTCGTGATCAGTAAACAAGAGGCAGGGAGACAGCACCACACACTCATCCTTTTCTCTCCCAAGGCCCAGTTCCCCTTCTTTCTCTCTGTCCCCTATGCTCACTGTGCTCCCTGCACTGGCATGGCTCCTACACAACCTAGTTTGTACGCACCCTGAGGCAAGGTTGGCCCAGGTTACTGCCTGGTGTTTCCTCAGAGGGCTCACCCAGCCCTGCGGAGTTCTGGGAGGGCGCAGAGAGGACAATTTGGGGATGAAGTGGCGGGAGGAAGAGGCACTGGGCTTTGCCTCCCTGGCAGAGGCCACATCATCACAGCATTTCACTTGCACAGCCAGCTGGGCCCAGCTGCAGCAGCCGCCTGCAGTCTCCCATGTCACTCAAGGCAGAGGGTAGCAGTTGCCTCCTGTCTCCCACTGCCCACACTGCAGGACTCACTGCTCACCACCCCTAAGACCCTGTGCTCCTACACACACGCACACACACACACACACACAGAGGCATCCCTGCAGGGCTTCTCTTGTGTTCGGGCAGGGCATCTCAAGGCACCATCTATACTGTGGGATCTGTCTTCCCAAGCAGCTGCACAGAGGGATGAGGCAATAACAGACTGCAAGGGAGGTAAGGCCCCGAGGGGGAGAACTTCCATCACAGTGGGAAGTGGGAGGGAGACTATGGATTCATTCTTCTCCCAAGAAGGCAGCTCCCGATAGGCAGCTGCTAGACAGTGTTTCTGAACTACCTCTCCAGAGACCACTGATGAATGGATCGATGGCTGTGCTTTTCGGTTCCGCACAGGCAGTGCGGTAGGTCAGCTCCTTGTATTTGCTTTCCCTCCTCCTCGGCTCCCTGATTCTCTCTCCTGCCTTCCAATGAAGCAGGAGCTCCTAAGTTTGGCCTCAGGCTCAGACCTCTCCATTTAAAAGACCAATGAATAACTCCCCCCCACCCCACCCCCACCCTGCAACCTTTCCTGTCCTGTGCAGCCTGCCTCCTGCCAGCCTCAGAGCCAGCTCTCTGCTACACAGTAGAAGAGAAAGCCAGGAGAAAATTTTCAAAAGAAGTCACAATGGAAGATCACACTTCTTTGGTGTCCCACAAGCTTCCAGGCACCCACATCACCCTCTGTCTTCACCAGAGCACAGAGTGTGCGCAAGTTCTGGGGACTCATCCCTGCCCCTCGAGAATCCAGAAACAACAAGGCATTAGAGTCCATGAAGACCTAGCAGAGGGGCACTGGTTTCCCCCTTCTCCATGCTAGGATTCCCCTTCTTGCCTTTCTCTGCCCTTGAACCATTTCACTCTCAGAACACACAGCGCATAGAGAGGAAAAAATTGTGAAATCGCAACTACATAAGCACAGCCATAATCCCAGGGACTATTTGCTGCTAAACGTGGTTTGGCTCTGCCATTGTGTTGCTTTGCTTTGGTTTTAATCAGTGTGGTATCTTTTCCTCCCACTTCCGAGACATCCCCCAGACCTTCAACAAACAGCCACCAAAAGGATTTGGCTTTTCTCCTCCTGAGCAGATTTCCAGGAACTTTTTCCGCAACCACACACACTGCTCAGCTGAATCCTTGAGCGCTCTCTCCTCCTTCCCTCCCTCTAACTATTTTAGGGAACATTTCTGGCCACCTAGAGGAAACTCTGAGTAACAGATCTCCATGTGGTTGTTTTTCCCAAACAAGATGCACACAGCACCTGGCAGCTGAGTGATTTGGGGAAAACAGCTTCTTGTCACACCTCTCTGCATACTGCCAGCCCAGGGACCCCACTGGAGATTTCAGAAAGGGTGGCACGGAGCATGGCATTGTTGCTTTTTGCTTTTCACTGAGCGGCAGGAAATATGAAACTATGCTATCCTTTTCCCTTTGTACAGCTTCTCGGCTTCATCTTGGAACAAGGTGGGAGTGCATTGTTTCTTGTTTGTTGAGGCACAACCCTGTACAGCCTGCTACTCCCGTGTCAAAAAGAAACCTCAAATGTCTCCTCACTGGCAGCAAACTAAGTCCAACATCTTTGCAAGGCTCCAGCAAGCTGAGCCTGATCTGTTTTTCTAATTCTATTTCTTATGTTACAGGGTGTTGTAATCTAGGCAAAATCAATGACCATCCGCTTTCTGAATGTGTCCCTGATCACCCCTCTGTAAGATTTTACCCTTGCCATGCCCTAGCAGCTACTTAACACATGCCGAGCCACGCCCACAGCCAGTCCTGAAACACTCCTCCTTGTGTTTGCTTTCCTCCCTTCCCTGCCTCAGTTTCCTCTCCCCCCATTCTCCTGCACTCCAGCAGAGCTTGAGCTCCTGCATTTGGGCTCGGGCTCTGGCCCCCAGGGAGCACAAGGCCCCAGCAGCTCAGAGCTTCCTCTTAACCCCGCAGCACTTCAGGGGAGCCTCGTGGGCTGCCTTCACTTTCTGCTTCACATTGCACCTTCTGACCACTGTGTCCCTCCACTGCGTTAAAAGGCCCTGGGAGCATGGAAGGCAGTATGGCCACTTTTGTGGACAGCATCTTGTCTGTCCCAAGCAGAGATGCTGCCCTGAAAGAATGCTAAATCAAAAGAGAACTACATGTCATGCGGCCATTTCCTTTGGGCACAAGCAGCCCTCAAGAGCACCTGAAGCAGATCTGTGTCGCTGTGGGTGCATAGCATTCCATGCCCGTGAAACCTGGGAGTTTATTTTCCTGTCTAAGTCCTGGCTGCCAGTACAGCCCTCGTACAGTTGAACAATCAACATCCAGAGGATTAGAAAAACTCCATTCCAAACGCATTGCTTCTTCTCTTGCTAATTATCTTCAATGTCTCCTGAACAAATTGCTCTGTAATCAGTAACTCCATCCTCTGCCAAAAGCTTGGATCTAACTGAAGATGTCTGAAAAACAGCTCCATCCTCTCCCAGTTCGACAGGGCTACAAAGGTACCAAACGGGCCTAAGGATGAGACCTGACTCTCAGTGGGTTCAACACAGAGCCAAAAAGGCGTTGAGAACTCCAAGGAAATGTGAGGGACCTGGCCAAAGGTGAAGGATTAAACTGAATGATTAAACTGTGGGACAAAAGCATACGGGCTCTGTGAGGAGTGAGTGGTTAAACTACAGGGCAAAAACACAGGCTGGGTGAGAATCAAATGGCTGAACAAGAAGTTTAGATTAGTGAAGCATGTTGTGTCTTGGCCCCAAGAAAAACTGCCCAGCCTGGAGAAGGCTCCAGGCCCCAGCTGCTTTCTCTCCCGCTTTCTTCCCTTACACTGATATTCTGAATGAAAGCAGGAGAGTTCTCTGCTTGATGGCTTTTTCTTCTCCCAGAGTCTCCCAGATGGCTGGGCGCTCTCAGTTAAGACGTAGCCCCTCTGGGCCTCTTGGTGGATTGAACTAAGTCTCATCTCTGAGTAATCTTTTTCATCCTCTACACTGCCTCTGGTTGCTCATTGTGACAAGGAAATTCTGTGATTCTCTGTTTCAATATTTCTCACTTACCAAACAAGAAAAAATAAGACCAAAGACAGGGGTCACTTCTCCAAGGTCTGTGTGGTTCCTTAAACTAGAACCCTAAAATGCCTTCTGACTCTTCTTCCCATTGATTATACCGGTGTTTCCACAAATCTGTCTCGGTATACACATGAATTCCCTGGTGCTTTTGTTAAAGATGAATCACCAAGGCTCTTCCTGGATTATGGGAAATAAAAGTTGAAAAGTGACTGAAGTTATATGATTTAGGAGATGGGAGAATGAATAGGGTTTCAAACAGAAAAAGGGAGATCCCAGGTCCATGTTAGAATTGCAGAGGGAAATGAGAGAACCTCAGTTTAGGAAACAGAACGACAAGTATTACAAATATTCCAAGTGTTTTATGCTCTAACTGGGAAATCCAGGCTGGTGCACGCTACACCAGGGGCTTGGAATTAAGCATTGCAGGCATTGTGAGGAGGGGAAATAAATGCCATAATTACTAAGCTATCAGTAAAGGCTTCCTGGAGAAGGTGGGTGTTGAGGTAGACCTTGAAGGAAGAGCAAGGTTTTAAATAGTGCCACAGGGCTGAGGAAACAAAGGTAGCCAGAAGGAGAAATGCTTTGCAGGGGCATTTGAGAGAAGCCATCACCAATGGAAGGTCCAGGGAGGCTTGAGAGAAAAAGTCAGAGTGAGCAGTTAAGAGAATGGTGCTTTTTTTTGGTGGTCTCTCCCGTGTCCCTCCTCGTGGTTCCACATATGCATCTCTGAACATTCATTTTCTCCACTGCTGTCACCCTGCACCTGCTCACAGCAGTGCCCACTCGGATCTGTCCTGCCCAATGTGATGCCCATGTTCTCAACCTTCTCAGTCTCCCCAAATGCCAGAATTAACCTGGCCCATCCCATTCTGATCCCCTACCATACACACACACACACACATACGCATGCATGCATGCTTTGCAAATGACTGGCTGATGAAACTACTACCAAAGTGGTAATGACAGAGAGTAACAGGCTATACTAGTCCAGTAATAATGTGACTGTTAATTCTGATAGGTCCATTTCACTGGATTAGAAACACCAAGCAGATCAGCGGAGCGTGCTTGTGGTGTGTCTGGGTGGTCAGGCAGGTGTGCCCTCAGGACTATGTCTGGTCCCTGGCCCCTTCCACTCTGGCACTGTTTCCCAGCTCTGCTTCCTGGCTGCCATGAGTAGAGAAGCTTTGCTCCTCCACACCCTTCCCCCATGATGTTCCTGCCTTGGAATCAGTAGACTCTGGACTGAATTCCCCCAAACCATGAGCCAAATTCAGCCTCCCCTTCTTTAAGTTGTGAGTGTTAATACTGTGCCCAGCAATGAGAGAGCTGACTAATACAAATAATAAGTAGTTCACATGTACTAAGAGCTTATTATGTGCCAAACAAATGACATACACCTAATTTAGCACTCAATTTAGTACTTAAATCTATTATCTGCTTTTAATAACACCTGAGTTAAACTGAGAGTGGCAATGGAGCACTACTCAGCCATAAAAGAGGATAAGTCATTTGTCAGGAAATGGGTGCACCATGAGACCATAATGCTAAACAAAATAAATCAGACACAGGTTACATATCTCATGGTTTCTCTCATGTGAGAAAGCCAAAGTGTAAATAATTTAAAGAACAAAACAAAAGACAGATGATAGGAAATGGGGAGGCAGGACTTTTGCAGATGGGAAGGGGCTCTGGAGATGAAGAGGAAAAGGGAAGAGGATGGTACAGTGCCAGAGACCCCCGCAGTCAGTTCAGTCCCCACCTGCCCGGTATACGATGCAGGCCTGAGAAAAAGATACACGAAGAGACAGGACCAGGAGAGAAAGCAGGGTGCCGGGACAACTGATGTAACCCACAAAGGCACTGGACAGGCCCAGGCACTGACTTTTATTGGCAGTCAACTGGGGTAAAGGCCACGACGTGTGGTTTCTATGGAAATTAATGTAAACAAGGCTCATAAAGGACAAGACAAAGCATTCTCAAATTAGGAACAGAATAGATAAAATATATGATTGTAATTAGAACATTGTCCTTCTAGTCTGAAGGTTTTAGTTGTGGGAACAGAATTTGGGTGCAAGTTACTCTGACCTCCGCGCATAGGATTTGGCCAGACTCACTTCTATGAACAAGCCAATTGTGGGGTTAACTCTTGTTTTTTCCATTAAATTTATTTGTACATTTTAGGTACACAATACAGTTACATTCATCATTGGGATCTTGTACCTTTACATGATGCATCTTGGTTCTTATTTTTTTCCCCTTCCCCTGCCCTCCCTTCACCCCCTCCACCCTTCCCTATTTACAAAGACTTTGTTTCCATTTTTTTCCTTTTCTCATATTTTTTCTTTTCCCTTCTTTCCTTTCACCTACCTCTCCCACTTCCCCTACTCCTTAAGACATTTTCTTCCTATTTCACAATATCAGTTATACATTTTGATTCTTATTTACACTTTTAGTTTTTCACACCAGAGAAACTATTTGGTATTTACACATGTGTGTCCTATTTACTTCACTTAAGAGTATGGCCTCAATGTGCATCCACTTATCTATAAATGTCTCCAGTTTCTCATTCTTTATGGCTGAGTAGTACTCCATTTTATTAAAAAAAAAAAAAAAAACACATCTTCTTTCTCCAGTCTCCAGTTGATGGGCAATTGGGCTGTTTCCAAGTTTTAGCTATTACAAACTGTGCCACTATAAATATGGATGTGCATATATCGCTGTGGTATGATTCTTTTAATTCTTTGGGGAAGATACCCAGTAGAAGAATAGCTGGGTCAAATGGGACTTCCAATCCTAATTGTTTGAGGTATCTCCATATTGATTTCCAAAGTGGTTGCACAATTCTGCACTCTGTGGGGTTAACTCTTCACAGCCTGCATTGGGCGTAATAAATATTGCAGTCCTCTGGAAGGACTAAGATGTGATATGCATGTCATATAGCACTCCTCACAATGAACATATTCATTATGTACCACAAACATGTACTAAAAAAATTTTAAGTAAAAAAAAAATGATTAAAAATAAATGTGGTAGGGCAAATACTACTTCCACACCTCCCCCAGCTGTCCACATCCTAAAGCTTGGAATCTGACATGATCACAAGGATCCCTATAATAAAGGAGGGGGGGACATCAGAGTCAGATAGATGAGCCGAGGTTACAGAAGCAGAGGTTAGGACTGTGCACCTGAAGACAGAGGAGGGCATCAGGAGCCAGCCAGAAGCTAGAGAAGACAAGGAAATTGATTCTCCCCGGAGCCTGCAGAAGGAATGCAACTCTGCCAATACCTTGATTTTAGCCCATCAAACCCATTTCTGACTTCTGACCTCCAAGCTATATGATAATGAATTGGCACAGTTTTAAGCTACTAATATGTGGTAATTTGTTACTGCAGCAATAGAAAACCAAGACACTGGTTTATACACTTGCACCTCAACACAGAGCTTTACTAACTCAATGGCATTGCTTCAAACAAAGTAAACTCTGAAACATCCAGCAGGCTGATAGATGTGTGTGTGTGTGTGTGTGTGTGTGTGTATGAGCACGTGTGTGCAGGTGTGTATCTGTCTTGCAGGGTGTGAGTGGGGGAGTATTGTAAGTAGCTATTGGGTGACCTGGAAATTCATCACAATGGCAAAATCTGTCCTAACAGAGAGAAGCCCTGGCAGTTAATGCTACCCCTAAGGATGGGATTCTGACCCAGGTGCCCAGAGAGCCCTGGTCAGAATGGAGCCCACAGAGCCTTCCTCCTTTCCGGCTTCACAGCGTTCTTCCTCCCTTTATCCGGGAGCCTGTGGCTGCAGTCTTTTCTTCCCAGGAGCTGGCTGTCAACCTGAGTAATTAGAGTTGTGCAATGATCAGAAATGGGAACCGTAAAAAAGAAACTTGCTGAGCGTTGGCTGCCTGTTAGAGAAGGGCCAAGCCTACCGCTCCCCATTAATAAAGCAAAGGTGAGGCTTCGCATCAAATCTCAGCCCTAATGTTGCTGGCTGGTTTTTATCGGCCATAGGAGACTGTGGACAGGAGATACTGGAAGAGTTCAAAAGCACTTTATTGTACAAGCTTTACTTGGCATTCCACAAAGAGAATTTGCTCTGTTGCAGATTAGCTGGTCGTGGGGTACCTAAGTATTTTGTTTTCAAAAAATATAATGACTTGCTGGGAGGAAAATATAAAGACTGCTCTACTATTCAATGAGATCAACACTTTACCTCTGGGGTCGTCCTCTCAAGAACCCATTTATCCCCACCCCTTTGAGATGGGGTCTTGCTCTGTGACTCAGGCTGGCCTGGAAATCCCAATCCTGCTGCCTCGCCCTCCCAAGTGCTAGGACTACGGGCCTGTGCCACTATGCCTGACGCATTCCTCACTTTTAATCCAGAGAAGAACAACAAACACTTCCAAATTGAGGGACATTTACAAAATACCTGATGAGCTTTCCTGAAACTACCACATACATCAGCAGTGATGGAGACTGCCATTTCCCCTATGTGTGCAAGGTCTGACGCCCTCTGCCCCTGGTCTCTTAACTCAAAGGCACTCCAAGGATCCAAGGGGAAGAGTTTTTCTAATTTCAGAAAAACACACACACTCGGTAAACAAACACCGAGACTTGTACGTACAGTGCTTGGGAGACGTGACCAGGGCAGGTCCTCCCCCTCGACTGCTGTCTTTGCACATAGAAGCTACACAGGTTGGTTGACACTGTGCTTGTCAATTCCAACCACATATGGATCACCTGAGGACCTTGTTAGGGGCAGTAGATTCTGGATAGGGCCCAAGAGTCTGCTAACAAAGTCCTGTGCAGCTGACGAGACCCGACCATCCCCCTGTGTTTTGGAAGCCAGAATTTGAACCCATGGTTTTCAGATGATTTTCTCCCACAGGGGGACCTGTGGCAATGTCTGGAGCCAGGTGTGTTTATCACTGCTGGGAGGCAGATGTTTCTGGCATCTAATGGGTAGAGGATGGGATGCTGCTCAGCATCCTGCAATGAACAGGACAGACCCACAACAAAGAGTGATCGGCTCCATAACATCAGTGGGCAGAGACTGAGGAACCTTGGTCTGGATCGGGGGTTTGAAACCCAAGTGTGCATCAGAATCGAGGACTTGATAGAGCACCACAGCACAGAGTTCCTGATTCAGCAAGCCTGGGCATCTGAGACTGCATCTATAGAGTGTTCTCGGGCAGTGCTGATGCTGCTGGTTCCAGGATGCACTTCGAGAGCTGGTCTTGCTGACACTGAAGATCCTTGCAGTTCCAGCGCACTGTGCTGCCTCCACTGCCCCACACAGGAGACCACAACTCCTCACTAAAAAATGTCCAGCACATCGCCAGGTGCAGTGGTTCACGCCTCTAATTCCAGCACTCTAGGAGGCTGAGGCTGGAGGATTGCATTTTCTTGTGCAGCCTGGGCAATTAGTGACCTTTGTGAGACACTGTCTCAGAATTAAAACAAAAACAAAGGGCCAAGGATGTAGCTCAGTGCAAAGGTCCTGGATTTAATACCCAAGAAAAGAAAAAAGAAAAAAACACCCAGCACAGATTTTGTGGATTCCAAGGTAGAAAAGGGATGGCTGCCCTATGATTCTTTAGATCTAGAGATGAGGCAGAATTAAGGTGGGGTGGAACCAACTCCAATTTAAAGACCATTTGGCCTTGTACATAGGTAGATCCAAGTCTTTGCCTTGAATAAAAACAAAGTACTGAGAAGATAGTCTACCTGCCACTGTACTGCCCTCCCATCTTCTGTACCCAACAAGTAGCCCATTACATGTATGAGGATATAGCCAAAGAGGTAAAGAAAAATGGCTGTTTGTCTAGGATGCCATCTTGCTGGGCCTGTCACCAGGAAGCGGGATTCTAACATCACAAGGTCCTAATTTAGGGAGGAACTGGTGACACAGTTTGATTCTTTGTGTCTCAGATAAAAGATTTTAGACAAGACGCACAACTGTTGTATAGAATATAGGTAGAATTTATTTAAAATGATAGATTTTGAGAGAGAGAGAAAGACAGAGAGAGAGACAGATACCTTCAAGCACGAAGTGGGCAAGCAGCAAAATGGCAGTTGCAGAGAGTCAGGGCTCAGGTTGTTTCTATGGTTAGTTGGGTCTTTTAAGGAAAATCCTTTCCTTCCTCCAAGGTTACTGTTCTTGTACAAGGAAAATGGTCCTGACCAACTAGGTCTTCATTTACTCCCTAGGTAGATTCATCTCTTTTGGTTT
Organism: Heterocephalus glaber; assembly: GCF_053883595.1. Taxonomy (NCBI): domain Eukaryota; kingdom Metazoa; phylum Chordata; class Mammalia; order Rodentia; family Bathyergidae; genus Heterocephalus; species Heterocephalus glaber. The sequence continues at coordinate 1,937,986 of NW_028258161.1, read as the reverse complement.
GTTGTAAAACTTTGAGGTTTTTCCAACCCCTCACTCGTGGTCTGGAAGTTGTTCAGCCCTGAACTTTATTAGCACTCTCAGAGGAGGTTACTGCCTTTTGAGCGAAAGTTTGAAACCACAAGCTTTTGTGGGGTTTAGGTATAGCTAAAGAGTAAGAAAGCAAAGGAATAAGGGGAAATCATCACATCCTCTTTGCTTTCCAAGCAGCCCCAGCCGCCTGTCTTCAGGCCTGCTGACGTTCTGCCTAGCAGGTCTGTGAGAAGGCACACAGTGTGACTGCACCATCCTCCTCACATGAAATAGCCTAGAAAAACAGTCCTAATTAATCAAGATGTCCTGGGACCGAGTAGACACATGCTCCCCTACCAGCCAGCCCACTCCTCTGTGGGACCTTGCACAAATCATTTGGCCTCTCAAAGCCTTGCTTTACAATCTGTGGTGGAGAAGGAATAAGTACGTGTAAGGTTATTTCAAGGATTCATGCATGTGGCAAAAGGTGTTATTGACCTACTGTGTGCCAGAACCAGGGCTAAAATTGTGAACAAAACAGACTCAAATCCCTGCCCTGATTGCTCACTGGAGGCCCTCAACATTTTTTATTGAATTTACTTTGGGAAATTAATGGGTTTCCTCTCCCTAGGAGACCTGTCCAATGCAGCCTCAATCCACTCACAAAGCAAAGCTCCAGCAGGCCAGGCAGCTGAAGCGAGGAAATGGAGCCCAGAGAGGCCTTCTCCAGGTTGAATTATTTTTAGCTCAATATGGTACAGGGCAGCAACTCCTTGGGCTTTAAATATTAAGAGTTTCATTATGACGATTTATTACCCTGAGCCACACATTGCAGGAGACAGAGTTCCTCTATATGACTGGCTGAGGAGGAGGTGAGGCTGGCTGGGTCAGAAGCCAGTCCTGTCGGGCAAGGAGCTGGGGACTGGTGACTCTCAGTGGACTGATAGCTCCTGCAAATGGGACAGGTGGAGCAGGCCCTGTGCTGGCCATGGGGGACAAGCCACATTCTGGACATGGATGCTAGGTGACTGACTCTGTAGCCAACCACCAAACCCTGCCTGAGGACCACCAAAGGCCAGGAATTGAATGCAGATGAAAACTTCCTCTAGAAAAGGGCTAAGACTTCTCGCTGGACAACATAGAGATTGGGCCAGGGGCTCCACGGCCCAACATCTTGGTTTCTGTCAGTGGCTGGCAGCTGGGAGCCAACCCTGCCATTTTTCTCCTTCCTCTGCCACTGCTCCTCTTTCAGAGCTCCCTCAGTTCCACTGGCCTTCCAGTCCCCTCTGCCTTGTCCCAAGGTAACGTCCAGTGTTCTGGTCTTGTGAGTACTTACCCAGCCTCCGTCCCCTTCTCTCTGACTCTATCCCCTGCTGTCCATGTCTAGCCAAGAGTGACCAACTCTTCCCGGGCTGGGTCAGCGGACACTGACGTACATGCAGCTGTTACTCCTCCCAAAGACACTGAGCCAGTAAATCCATCTCTTCAGGCTCCCTGATGATCTTCTGGGGATGATTTTTAATCCAAGAGAGAGATGGATGTGGAAATTTGCAACACCATGAAAAAAAGTGAGGAGGGGGTAAGACACAGAAGGGTGGGAACACTTCCTCCCATCGTGGTGGCTGCCACAGTCACACTAACCCCAAGAGGTAGACATCACTGAGGCCAATTTTCACAAATGAGGAATCTATGGGTATGAGATCTTTTAGGGACATTGGGTGTTTTTTGGTTTTGAGATAAAAACCCAGGGTCAGGAGCCTGGAGACCAAGGCTTCTAATGCCCTCACACTCCTTCCACCCTGGTCTGGGTGGTGAAGCTGAAGTATTCAGAGGCAGGGATGAAAGCAGTTAAGGTGTGCCCTGGGAAGAACCGCGGTCTGGCCCCAGGTAGCAACTCTACCTAGGAGCTCAAAAGGCCAGGCCAGCCGACGCTAGCCTGGGACTACTGGCCATCAGTGCCCTGCTCCTCTCAGTGTTGTAGTCAGAGTTTGCAAGGGAATAGATATGATACAGGACACATAGTTTATGGGATTATTTTACAATATTCACCCAAAAAATCCAAAGCGGAGGAATGCAAGAGACTTGTCCACACTCTAGACCCAAAGAATCTAGCTGATGGCCTGGATCCCACAACACTGTCCCTCACAAGTCCAGCTAAAGGCCTAGAGCCCAAGACAACGTCCTACGCAAGTCTGTATCAAGGATCTGCACTGGGAAAGCCCAAAGATCAGTGGTGGAAGCCAGAAAGTCTGCGCCAGCGGGGTGAAGGGTAGGGGCCACCAGGCTGAGGGATCTGCACTGTAAGCAGGAAGCCACACCCAAGGTGAAGACCAGAGCTCCCTTGACAAGAACAGCAGCCTTTCCTGGCTACAGCAAGCTCCTCTGACAATGAGAGCAGCTGAGTTCCTATCAGGAAAACCAGCCACACCAAGCTTCTCCAGAAAAATAACAGCATATGATCTTCCCCTCCAGTTCTCCTCTTATGCCATTGGTGGATCTACCACACCCAGAACCACACTGACTCAGTTCAGCTGGGTGTTCCAAAATGACCATTAGTTAATCCCCCATGCTAAGCCCTGCCTGGGGACAGGGTGGCAGCAATTTAGCTGGCCAACTAAAACAGTTTCAGCCTAACAGCTGGTAGCAGCTTAAAATATCAGCCCTCCTGTGTTCCATTTGCATTTGAACAGCCATCTTCTTCTGATGCTGCTCAGGGAGAGGGAGATGTGTTTGAGAGAGAAACAAGGCCTGTCTTGAAAAGACCCAGAAGAGTGTTTAGTTCCCCACATGCTATTTTTCTATTCTTCACCCGAGCCTTCCCACCAGTGGTGGTTCATGGTTCTTTTCCATTGTAGCAGGAAGGGCTCTGGCTTTCGGGGCCCCCTGCCTGCATCTTTTCTGGCATGGCAGCTTAGCTTCCATTGGGGCTCCTAATTAGGCAAGGGCTCCAGCTGCTGGGCTGCTCTTCTGTCCCTGCTCCCCAGTCTAGAAGACGTCCTCTGTGCTCTTCCTGCTGCCTCACCTTCCCAGTGCCATTTCACACTGCCCCAAAACTGCCCTGTATTTCTGTATCTCTGACCCAGCTCCCCTAACTACTATACCCCTGCACCCCAGCTCCAGAGCTGGTTCCTGATCATCCCCTCTATTGACTCCCCTCCCTTGCATATGTGGCAACCATACACCCACATAACAAAATGGAGATCCACTTCAGAGCTAAGAGATTGGGGTGTGACTCTCAGTTCTGACACTTGCTCACTGTGGCCTTACTCAGGACACATCATCTTGAAGCTTGTTTACTCACCTGAGGACTGAGGAGTGTATTAGTCCTTTTCCCATTGTGGGACACAATACCCAATACCCACAACTTAAAGGAGAGATTTATTTTGGCTCTCAGATTTTAGAAGGTTCAGCTCATGGTTGGCTGGCTCCAAGGCAGAAACATCATGATAGGAGGGCATGGCAGAAGAAAATTGCTCACCTAATAGCATCCAGGAGGCAGAGAAGAAAGGAGGAGCTGGGGACAAGAATGCATCCCTTCATGCCATGCTCGCAGAGACTCACCTGACCAGTCCTATCTCTGAACATGAGACTTTTGGAGGACATTTTCGACCTAAACCATAATAATCTACCTGTGGCCCCCCAAAGACTCATACACATCTCTTTAAGCAAAATACACTTAGTTCAGCTCTAAGAGTTGCCCGAGTCAACAGTTCTAACACTGCTGAAAAGTCCAAGCTTAAAGTCTTTTCTGAGACACAAGGCAAACTCTTAGCTATGAGCCTCTTTGAAAATCAAAAAGAAAGTTAAACACTTTCAACATACACACAGGGCAAACATTCTCATGCCGAAGTAGGACAGAAAGGAATCAGACCAAAATAAGACCAAAAGCAGCAGGCAAACAATGAAGCCTGTAGCCCAAGTCCAGCACCCACTGCAGGTTGTGGTGAGATGTGAGCTCCAAATGCCTTGAGCAACCCTGCTCCTATGCCCTTGCTAGTTGCAGCCCACATGGCCTCACTGGGGCTGGCTCCACTCACTGCCTGTGGCTTTTCCTCAGCTCCAATTTCCTGGGGTCTCCACTGCACCTTTGACTTCTTTCTTACAGCTTCATGCACTGCCCTTTCATGGGCTCCTGGCAGGGACTGTGAGCCTGTCACACATTTTTTGCCTGACCTCCCATGTATTCTTCTAAAATATGAGTGGAAGCCTCTATGACTCCATAACTTTTGCATTCTGCATGCCTGAAAAACCAGCACCATGTGCGTGATATCAAAGTCAGTTGCCAGCTTGAGAAGTGCTGGGGCCACTCTGGACCATGACTGCAGCTGCTTCTGAGTTCCTGGTGACTGAACTTGGGGAAACATCTCTCCCTACACCCTGAATGAGCACAGCACCCTGGGGCTCTCGTCTCAAAAGAAAAGTTTATACTTTTGCACCTCTGAGCATGTGAAGGATGGGCTGCTGATTCCTGAGAGGCTTACAAACCGTCTTTCCTATCGTCCTGATGCAATATACTTGAATTCTTTCTACTGCTAATCTTTTCATCAGTGATGCTCTCCTTTATACCCCTTCTTTACAGGTTCTTCCTTTCCGACAAAACTGGAAACTTTTTATATCTTTTGGCTCTGCCTTTTGCACCTGATTCTCATTATAGACTTGGGTAAAAAGCCATTAGCACTACCCATGCTATACCCTGAAGGCTGGCCTGCTTAAATTTCCTCTACCAAGGGGCAGCACAATCCCCAATTTGAAGTTATACTACAAAGCTACCATGATAGAAAAAAACAGCATGGTACTGGCAAAAAAAAAAAAACAAAAAAACCAACAGAATGAGGATCAATGGAACAGAATAGAAGATGCTAAAACAACTCCAAGCATACTCAGCTACCTTATCTTTGAGAAAGGGCCCAAACACTTTCACTGGAAGAAAGATAGCCTCTTTAATAAATGGTGCTGCATGGTACTGGCAAAGAAACAGACTTGAGGACCAGTGGAACAGATTAGAAGATGCAGAAACAATGCCAGACACATTCAGCCATCTCATCTTCGACAAAGGAGCCAAACATCCTCACTGGAGGAAAGATAGCCTCTTTAATAAATGGTGCTGGAAAAACTGGGCTTCAACTTGCCAAAGATTAAAACTAGACCTGTATCTCTCACCATGCACTAAACTAAAATCAAAATGGATTAAAGATCTAAATATTAAAATAGAAACTCTGAACCAGTTAGAACAGAGGTTAGGTAGAACCCTTGAAGACATCGGTGTAGGAAAAGATTTTATGAACAAAACCTCAGTTGCCCGTGAACTAGCACAAACAATCAACAAATGGGATCTCTTCTTATTAAAAGGCTTCTGCACAGCAAGAGAAACCACCAGCAGTGTGAAGAGACAGCCCACAATGTGGGAAAAAATCTTCACCTGCTCTTCCTCAGACAAAGGTCTACTATCTCGAATCTATAAAGAACTTAAAAAGATCAGACCTCCCAAATTTAATAGACCCAATCCAAAAATGGGCAGCTGAAATGAACAGACATTTCTCAGATAAAGAAGTAGAAAAAGCAAATAAATACATGAAAAAATGTTCAACATCACTGTTCATTCAAGAGATGCAAATGAAAACAATGCTGAGATTCCACTTCACTCCAGAAAGAATGGCTGCTATCATGAAATCAACCAATAACAAATGCTGGCAGGGCTGCGGGGAAAGACGAACCCTGCTCCACTGCTGGTGGGAGTGTAGACTGGTGAAACCACTGTGGAAATCAGTATGGAGATACCTCAAAGAACTAGGACTGGAAGTCCCATTTGACCCTGCTATTCCACTGCTGGGGATCTTCCCCAAAGAATTAAAAGAGTCATACCACAGTGATATATGTGCACCCATGTTCATAGCAGCACAGTTTGTAATAGCTAAAACTTGGAAACAGCCCAAATGCCCATCACCTGGAGACTGGATAAAGAAAATGTGGTTTTTTTATAAAATGGAGTACTACTCAGCCATAAAAAATGAGCAATTAGAGACATTTATAGCTAAGTGGATGCACATTGAGGTGATACTCTTAAGTGAAATAAATAGGACACATGTGTAAATACCGAATAGTTTCTCTGGTGTGAGAAACTGAAAGTGTAAATAAGGACTAAATGTATAATAGGTCATGTGAAATAGGAAGAAAAGGGGCAAAGGGGAAGGAAGTGGGGGGGCTAGGGGAAAGGATAGAAGGGAATGGGATTAATATGAGAAAATGGAAAAATAGGAACAAAATCTTTGTAAATAGGGGGGACTGGAGGGGTTGAAGGGAGGGCTGGGCAAGGGTGGAAAAATAAGAACCAAGAGAGACTATGTAAAGGTGCAAATTTCCAATGATGAATGTCATTATATTGTTTACCTAAAATGTACCAATTATTAGAATGAATAATCGATAATGTAAAATGGGAAGAAAAGGTCCAAAGAGGTAGGGGTAGTGGGAGGGTCAGGGGAAAGGAAAAATGATGAGAAATGGAAAAAATAGAAATAAAGTCTTTTTAAATAGGTAAGGGTGGAGGGCGTGAAGGGAGGGCTAGGAATGGAGAAAAAATAAGAACCAAGATGCATTATGTAAAGGTACAATTCCCAATGAGAAATGTAATTGTGTTGTATACCTACAATGTACCAATAAAAGAATTTAATACAAAAAAAATGGTGCTGCAAAAACACTGTGGCTTTCCACTGCTTAAAATTGAACCTAGACTCATATCTCTCACGATGCACTAAACTAAAATCAAAATGAATCAAAGATCTAAATATACAAAGAAAAACACTAAATCTGCTTGGACACAGAATAGGTAAAACTCTTGAAGACATAGTTGTAGACAAAGTCTATGAAGAAAACCCTGATTGCACAGGAAATGTTACAAAGAATCAACAACTTGGATCACATCAAATTCAAAAGCTTTTGCACAGCAAAAGAAACAACCAACAAAGGAAAGACACAACCCACAGAATGGGACAACCTGCAACTACTCCCCAAGCAGAGGACTAACATCTAGAATATATAAAGAACTCAAGAAAATAAAATTTAAAGACCCAATCCAAACATAGCCATCTGAAATGAATAGACATTTCTCAGATGAAGAAGTACAAACAGCAGGGTCCAGAGATTTAGCTCAGTGGCACCCCTCCTGCCTTGCAAGCACAAGGTCCTGAGTTTGATCCCCGGTACTCAAAAAAAAAAAGAAGTACAAACAGCAAATAAATGTATGAAAAAAGGCTCAACATCAATGGTCATTCGAGAAGTGCAAATTAAACCAACACTAAGATTCCATCTCACTCCAGAAAGAATGTCTATCATCAAGAAATCAAGCAATAACATATACTGGTGAGGCTGTGGGGAAAAAGAAACCCTTCTCCATTGCTTGTGGGAGTATAAACTGGTACAACCACTATGGAAATCAGTAGGGAGATTCCTCAAAAAGCTAAAAATAGAGGTTTCATTTGACCTAGGTGTTCCCCTTCTAGGTATCTTCCCAAAAGAGTTAAAAGCAGCATATCATAGTAATACATGAATACCCATGCTTATAGCAGCATAATCTATAATAGCTAAATCTTGGAAACAGTCTATATGCCCATCAAAAGATAAATGGATAAAAAAGATGTATTTATATACAAAGGAGTACTACTCTGGCATAAAGAAGGATAAATGAGCCGGGGATATAGTTCAGTGGTGCCACCGCCTGCCTCACAAGTGCAAGGTCCTGAGTTCGATCCCCAGTACAAAAAAAAAGAAGAAGGATAAAGGAGTCATTTGTAGGAAAACAGATGCACCTTGAGACCATAATCTCAAGTGAAACAAATTGGACACACAAGTTTAAATATCGCACTGTTTCTCTTGTATGAGAAACCCAAAGGGTAAACAAAGAGCATAATGGAGGATAGATATTGGGAAGTAGGAAGAATGTGTTCAAATAGGAAGGGGAACAAGGGAGAGGGAAGGGAAGGAAGGGAAAAGGATAAAAGAAAATGGAAGAAAAAATGAAAACAACGCTTTTGTAAATGGGGAGTGGAAGAAGGGTTGGAGGGAGGGGAGAGGAATGGGGAAAAAAAGAATTAAGATGATTTTGTACAGGTACAAATTCCCGGGCCGGGGATTTAGCTCAGTGGTTCCAGCGCCTGCCTCAAAAGCGCAAGGACCCAAGTTCGATCCCCAGTACCAAAAAAAAAAATTCCCTATGATGAATGTGATCAGTATGTATGATGAATATGTACTAAAAGTTTTTAAAAATTTCCTCCACCAGATTAGAGGATGTTTTAGATTTAAACCACAACAAAGAGGAAACCTACCTGCCAACTTCACAGTGTTGTTGTTAAATAAGGTGCTGCACAGAGAGGCCCCATGAATGATGCTCCTGTTTTCCTTGCCTGACTTCAGAACTAACTGAGGAAAAACATGAGAATGAAACAATATGTACTAATAAAACCTTTAAATTTTTTTAAATGGCTCACCGAGTTTTATTGGTAGAGCTGAACTGGAGAACACGGTTAGCTACGTGGCGAAGCCAGCTTCCTAATACGTCTCTCCTGAATGCAGCGGGTTGAGCTAGCTCAGGAAGCAGCTCCCCAGACTCCTGGCCAGCAGCCACCACACTGGACACACCACAACCTAGAGTGTCCCACTCATGGCCCAGCCGCGGGGGCTCCCTCTGCCCCTCGCCTCTCTTCTGCCCGGATGGCAGGCCAGATGCAGAATCTCACACTTGCTGTGCATTTTTCAAACGACATTTTCCCAGGAGTGAAAACACAATATGCCACTCTAATGCAAGATGGTGGGACAAAGGGACATCTGGGGAAGGCATTTCAAACCACGGCCGTTCAGGGAGTCACACTGTATTCCCCATGGAGATGCCGCTGGCTCTTCATTTCACACTGTGTACCCCACGAAGAAGCTGGCCTTGCGATACTTGCTAGCGACCGAGCTGCATATCACGGGGTACAGTGCCCTTGGTCTGTTGGAGGGGACAGGGTATGAACTGAGGGGCAGCGGATCATTTGCTAGGAGCTGTGGGACCCACATGGAGAGAAGGATGAGCCCAGCAGTGAGAAGAAGGGTCTTCACACCGGGCAGGATTCAGTGATGGGATGAGTGGAGCCAGCAGGTGGATGGCCAGGCGCCGGGCTGACGTGTGAAAGGATACGGACGTGGTGGCACCGGGCAAGCAGTAGGGACAGTGTTCCCGAGCAACCGGAGCTGCAGCAGGATCTGCTGCTGTGCGCTGAGCAGTGCCAGGCTGTGCATTAGAAGCTAACAAGCACCACTCACTCATCCTCATGGCATGAGAGGCAGTACAACCCATGGGGTGGAGACACTGAGGCCAGGGAGCTCAATCAGGAAGAGGTGAGCTTGGATTTTTTTTTCTGGTACCAGGATTTGAACTCAGGACCACAGAGCTACATCCGTGGTCAAGCTCGGATTTTTAAATTCATCCCTTTTATTGAAGTCTACATCCAGAAAAATCGCCCACCCTAAGTAAACAGCTTGATGGGTGATGACAGAGCACTCAACGCTGACCACCACCCAGGCCCAGAGCCAGCACCTTCCCACTCCGAAACCCCTCTCACGCTGTCCCATTGCCTTCCTACCTCCCACCCAGAGGCGGGCACTATCCTGGCTTCTCACTCCACAGATTCATTTCTGCACTTGAGATTTGCACCCAGCTCTGTTGGAATGCCGAGACCAGGATTTTTAATGGCATCCTCGTGGGTGTGTGGATGTCCCCAGGGTCCACAGGAGAGTCTCCCGTTATGTCCCAGTCCATACTGTCCTCCCTGCAATCTCCCTGGGGTTGAGGAAGACAGGTGGCAGCTCTAAAGACAAGCCCTGGAAACAGAAGAGGCCCCACGCAGGCTCTGGGAAGGAAGCGGGCTCCTCTGTAGGTCAGGGTGGGTGGGGGAGTTCCTACAAACCAGCTTTAGAAAGACACAGTCTAGGGACAAGGATGCCTTTTTGGAAAGAGCGAATCCAAAGCCCTGGTAAGTCTCTTTGAATAGATTTAACCATATTCAATTTTAAGGGGATCAATTCGTGAAGTATAAAAACAAACTCTGTAGTCACTGTACAGTAAAACTAAGACTCATTTATTAACTGGACAGTAAGAGTCCCCCTTACCCCTACCCGCTGTCCTCCCTGGGCCTCTGATCTGACACAAAAACAAAAACTAAGCAGAGACTTCGCTGAGGCCATTGCCTTGGGTTCCTCTGAAGCCCTAAGTAACATCGCCCCATCTGTGCTCCCGGCACCCGCATCACAGCTCAGCCCCCTCTGGAGCTCTGCGCTCAGGCCTTTGGGGATGCCCGCCTCCCAGCACGGCTTCCTTGTCCCGTGCACCCTCTCTCGGGGTCAGATCACTCCCTGACTTCCTCAAGGCCATCCAGCGCGGTTCCCCTCTCCTCACCTGAGGACAGTGGCCGGCTGGACTCCCCAAAGCCCTTGGGAACTGAAGGATCAGCCACAGGAGTGAAGTGTGACGCCCGCTTAGCAGCTAAATTGGGGGAGGAGTGATAAAGTCCAAACAAGGATGTTTCAGGGAGCACAGGGCGCAGGCCAGAGGCCCAGGGGATCCTCCGCTGGCTGAGTAACAGAGGCTTCCGGGGACTTGCTTAGCGGATGCAAGCCAGGAGATCTCCAGGCGGCAAGGGTGGAAGGTCAGAAGCCACGAGGTGTAAGGGGATCGGCTTGAGGTTTGCAATCAGAAAAGCACAGGCTCAAATTCGAGCTTCTCCGCACGTTGCTGACTTGGCGTAATTTACTTAACTCTCCTAAACTTCAATTCCCTTTGGGGAAAAGGGTAATGTAACATACAATGAGGTTTAAAGCAAAACAATGAGGTGACTTCTCTAGGCAAATGGCTGATGGAGGAAATGAATGGGAGCGATTGCACTTCCGCCCCCTGGTGGACCGTTAGGCCTAGCACACTGGAGAACGGAAGAAGCAAAGAGATGATGAGCTTATGGGATGTGTCATGGCCAGCGCGCACACACACAGAATCCACCTCTCCCAGATCCTCCCGCGGCAAACAGAGGTGACTGTGTACTGGTCCTCATCCTGTGCTCTCACACACAAATGCAGCCAAAGAAACCTCCCGATCTAGGTGTGCCCGGAAGCCAGATCCAAGATCTCCATTATCCAATGTCTGTTGGCGAACCAGATGGTGGTGTTGCTGACGGCACGATCCCTGCAGGAACAAATAAATCTCTAACACAAAACAGCAGTCAGAGCGCCAATTAGAAGCCTCTCGGGGAAATGGGCTTCAAAATAGCCTTTCCTTTGGTGCCATTTCCAACCCCAGCAGCCCCTACACACACACTCCAGAAAACCCGCATGGACATCTTTCCTTAACTTTCAAAATGCCAGTTATGATCAAATCTATTAACATATTTTTAAAAAATAGATCCTGAATATAGAAGGGCCTAAAATCTCAGGGGTATTCTTCAGCACGTGGATTGTGGATGGGCACTTCAAGTTTCTCATCAGCTGGAGAAAGAGTTGGTGGGTGTCCTTCCCTCAAGAAGTGGGATGAGACCGGGCACGGTGGCACACACCTGTAGTCCCAGCTACTCGGGAGGCTGAGGTAGGATGACTTGAGCCAAGAGTTCGAGACCGGCCTGGGGATCACAGCAACCCCATCTCAAAAACAACAACAAGATGAGTATGATAGGAAAGCTCCTACTAGCCCTTCAGTTTCTGAATCACAGTGGTCCTGAACGTGGCTTTCCTTCTTGATGTTTGTCTCAAGTTAGGGCAGGTCACCTCCTCCCACAGGGCCTGACTCCATCCTGCATCTCAGAAGAGGAGAAAGAAAGGTGTCCCTCTTCCCACTCAGAGGCAGACCCCTCCCACGGGGCCACCCTTCTCAGATGTCAGGCTGCCCAATCGCTGGCCCGGGTCTGGGCACCACATTCCGCCACCACCTCGTTAGCGTCATTGCTGTCTCCTGGGCTGTGCGGTTGGTCTGCACCAGCCTGCTAGACCTCAGCCAGTGGTGACTGTCCCCTTCTTGGAGAATTCACCTCCTGATCAGTTGGATAAATGTCCACAGTGGCCCCAATCTTCCTACACTCTGAAGGCCTTTGAGGAAAAGGCATTGATGTACTATTAATGTATTACTTATCATTCATTAACTTATTATATATTTTAATGCCTCATACATACATGGCCCTTAGGAATTTTCAAAGCAGGCTAACCTGCATGATTTCACTTAGTGAAGTGCTAAGGACATGGTATTAGCATCCTCTAATAGAGAGATAAAGGAGGAGACCGTGCTTCATCCAGGGTCATGCAAGCAGTCAGTGGCAAAGCTAGGCTAGGTGGAAAAGATGGGACCGGGGGGTGGGACAACAGCAGGCAGAGGCAGAGACTGAGAAGGGTGGGTGATAAGCGCTGGAGATGTTGTCAGTAAGGAGCCCTGCAGGCCAGGTGTCACCTGTCCTCCTTGGTGACAACCCCAGATGTGGAAGTTAGCATGAGTCCCCTCTGCCTCCTAGGACAGCTGTGTCTGTACTCAAGTGGCCACAGGCCACTTATGAGGTCCTTGAGGTCTCGGGCCTGGCACACACCAGGCACCAGGGACATGTTCCCTAGTGGGTGTGAACTGACTGTCCTCCAGCTGTTCTGAAGGTTACGGACATGCATGTACTGTGGCTCGCTGCCACCATCTAGTGGCCACTTCTTTTAAAAAGCTGGAGCATGGTCAGAGCTGGGTTTCCCAAAACCTTTAGTAGAGAGGTACCAGCCACACCCAGGCCACAGTCCATCCTCTGGCCAGGAACACAAGACATAAACATCCATGACAGTCTTTAAAAATGCATGTGCACCAAGTCATGGCTGGTGCACACCTGTAATCCCAGCACTGGGGAGTCTGAGAAAGGAGGATCACAAGTCAAATTAATAAATAAACATGTGGCACACATCTGGAATCCCAACTCTGAGGGAGGCTGAGGCAGGAGGATCACAGGTTCGAGTCCTCCCGAGGCAATTTAACAAGATCTTGCCTCAAAATTTAAAAAGTAAAAAGGTATGGGGATGTAGCTCAGTGGTAGGGCACCTCTGGATTCAATCCCCAGAACCACAAAATCAAATAAATACACGAGTGCATCTCACACTAACACGGAGTCTGACTGAAACTCAGAAGTCTAGGAAGCCAGCCAAGCATTTACAGGGCATGGGTTCTGGGGACAAGGACTCTGCAGAGACATTCGAGGACACAGGAAAAGCACATTTTGCAGCTCCTGGGCCTTAGAAGAGCCTACATTCTAATGTGGAGGGACAGCACTCAGCATCCCAGTACACGGCACACAGTGGGAATGCCAGGAGCCTGGGGTCCCCAAAGGACGCTTGGCCCCCTGGACAAAGCAGAGTGTTTCTGGAGAAAGAAGTTTGAGAAAACCTACAAGATTCTGTCTTTTTACATCCTCGTGGCTCAGAAACCTTCCTAATGCAACATACCTAAACATTCTAGTTGAAATACTTTCTTTAAAAAGTGTAGAGGAGGACCAGGGATTTAGCTCAGTGGTTCACCGCCTGCCTCCTAAGCTCAAAGACCCAAGTTCAATCCCCAGTACCAAAAAAAAAAAAAAAAAAAAAAATGCAGAGGAATGCATTGCTGAGCATATATGAAAACAAAGAAATTTTACAAGGGCCAAGAAAAGGAATTAAAATGTGAAACACTAGAAAAATCAGCAAGCAGATTGGAGTATAAATGAAATCATTTTTGTAAAAGCTAAAAATGCACCTAGTGACATTAAAAACTCAATGGATAAGCTTTACACACGAGGTTGAACTTGGCTGAAATAACTGAATTGGAAATTCTAAGGAACCTTGCTACAGTGTAAGCTTAAGAGATAAAAGAATGAAAAATAAAACCAGAGAGAGAAACATAGAGGAATGAGCAAAGGTGACTACAATTCTGTGGCCACAGATCCAGAAAGGACTGAGAGGTGGGTGAGACAGCCACATTAGAAAAGGAGACAGCTAAGGCATATCTGGACGGGCTGGAACACACAGGTCTTGCCAATCAGGAAGCATAAGGCCTATGAAGGATACACAAAAACAAATCAACATAGGGCCGGGGATTTAGCTCAGTGGTTCATGCTGCCTGCCTCACAAATGCAAGGACCTGAATTCAATCCCTGGTACCAAAAAACAAAAACAGAAAAACATCTCATGCTTCATGACAAATTACAGAACATCAAAGACAGAGAAGACTTTTTAAACTATGACAGGATACAGTAGAAAATCTGTCCAAAATGTTGGAACAGCTAAGTTATCGTTCAAGACTGAAGGTATAATAAAGACATTTCTCAGTGTCCTAATACCTCTGGCAAAGTATGACTGAAGAGCGATGTTAGGAGAGAAACTGGATCCAGAACCAAGATTATCAGTGCAAAATGAAATAATGAACAGAGTCAGTCAAAATCTAGATAAATCTAAACAGCCACTGACAGCATAAAAAATATCAGTAACTAAGGTAAGAAGCATCAGAGCTAGTTGGGAATAAAATACTCAGCATCACAACAGGTAAGATGAGTAGAGTTTCTAAAGTTACCCTATTGTTTGGGAGAGGGTTAGATATTGGTTAAATTTAGATTTTGTCATGTCAAGTACACACACTCATTTCAGAAGATAACTTCTAACCTAAGAAAAATATAATGTGCAATTTCCAAACCTGCAAAGAAGACAAAAGCGAATCTGGAAATCTTAAAAGCTTCTGGTTAAACATGGCAGATTGAACCAGCGTTTTATCTCAGCTTCCTTCTTCAGCAGCTCTAAAAATAGTAGTGATGTTAGCAAGGTTGCAGGATAAAAGGCCGATATTTTAAAAATCAATGGAATTTCTACATACTAGTAACAATTGCAAATTAGAATTTTTTAAATACTATTTACAATAGCATCCTAAAATAGGAATATGTAGAAATACAGCTGATGAAAGAGGTACAAGACATGTTCATTGAAATCAACGAAACATTGCTGAGATAAATTTTGGAATTATTTTTTCAAAATATATATTTATTAGTGCATATTAATTTTACCAAATACTGGGTTTCACTGTGGCATTTTCATATATGCATATAACATATTTTGATCATATCCATCCTCCTATCATCCTCTTCTGCTCCCTCCAGCTTCCTTTTATTCCCTTCCTTTTATCTAATAGTCTCTCTTCTAGCCAAGACACATTTTAAAAGACCAAAATTAATGGACCTCTATACATCATTCAAATATTCATCTGGTGGTTCAACAACACCACAGCAGTTAAAGACCTATCAGATTTTTTTGTAAAATTGACTCTTTGAAAATCATAAAGAAATACAAACGGCCTAGAACAACTAAAACAATTTTTAAAAAGAACAAAATTGCAGGTCTAACACTAGCTGATTAAAGATTTATTATAAGAAAAAAAGATTTATTGTAAGGCTAACAATAGTAGTCAAGATTTGTAGTGTGACATGGATGTCAAGAGGAACAAGTGTCTAGCACAGAATCTAGGAACAGACCCACATATGTGGACAACTGATGTTTTCACCGAAGTACAAAAGCAATTCAATGGAGAAAGAATAGTCTTTTCAACAACAGTGACAGAACTCATGGATATCACAGGCAAAATAGTGAGCTTCCATATGTGCCTCACCAATAAACCACAGTGCGAAGAGCCACCCAAGCCCTTTGGAGTTCACATCTCACAGCCACAACCTGTCTGTGTCTAACGACACAGAGCTTCAGGATTTAATGTTTGCCCTGCTAGGTTCCAGTCTTGCTTTGGTCCCATTCCTTTCTCTCCCTTTACTCCTCCCTTTTGGAAAGAGAATGTTTAACTCTCCTTTTGATATTTACAAGGGCTCACAGCTAAGAGTTTGCCTTAAGTCTCAGGGGAGACTTTGAACTTCGATTTTTCAGCAATGCTGAAATTGTTAGGACTTTGACAACTCTTAGAAATGGACAAAATGCACCGTGCATTAAGAGATGAGCATGAGTCTTTCGGAGAGCAGGGATGGGATGTTAGAGTTTATATCTGGATGTCTCCCAGGAGCACCATTTGCTTTTGGAGGGAGACTGGCCTATGAGAGCAAATAGCTGACTCACTGTTAGGAGGCAGGGTCTGGTCAGAAGGGGTGGGTCACTGGGGAGTGGCTGGAAGTATTTCTCACCCTCTCCAGCTCCTCCCTTTGCCTCTGCTCCCTGGAGGCCATGAAGTGAGTAGTTATTATTCCATCATTACCTTGTCCCAGGCCACCTGCCTTGCAGCCAGCTGACTATGGACTGAAACATGAGCCAAAATAAACCTCTCCTCCTTTGAGCTGTGGATGTTGGCTTAAAGACTGTGACTAAGATAAGCACCTTTTCCTCACCTTGTCCTTCTGCTGTGCTGTTTCTGCCTTGGAGTCAGCTGACCATGGATTGAAACCATGAGCCAGAATAAACCTCTCCTCCATTAAGTCACAGGTGTTGGGTGTTTTGCCCCAGTGATGGGAAAGTGACTAGAGACAGATGGTTTCATTGTACAGTTTAAATATGTGTAGTTCATGGTATGTCAATTAATTATATCTCAATAATGTTGTTTTTAAAACTGAAATTATGGGGCCAGGGATTTAGCTCAGTGGTTTCACCACCTGCTGCACAAGTGCAAGGACCAGAGTTCGATCCCTGGTACCAAAAAATAAAAAAATTAAATATAAATAAATAAATAAAACTGAAATTATGTCAATAGCTTTCAATTATAAAGGTTATCACACTTGTTTCTGCTTATATCATCTTTGCACATTTCTTATTTTATTAGGAGTAGGAATGCACACAATTAAAAAGACCATATTTCCCAATTTCCTAGGGAGGTTGGTGTAGACATAGTCTATGTTCTGGCCAATAAAATGTGAACAGAATTGTCATGTAATATTTCTGGAAAGTACTTCTAAACAGAAATAAGGCATGCCTTTCTTCTCTTTCTCCTGTTTAGAATGAAGAGCTGTTGACTGGAGCTCCAGCAGCCTTTTTGGACCATGAAGTGATTTTGAAAATATAAACCAAGTGTTGATGATAGACACATAGAAGCCTGAGTCCCTGATGATATACAAACTCACTGTTAGCCCTGAACTTCCAAACATCAGACTTCTTTTATGAGAAAAATAAACTTCTACCTTGCTTAAACCAGTTATATGGGGTCTTTGTTAGTTTGTATTTCTATTATAGGCAGCTGAACTGAATCTTAACTGACCTTCTGCAATGATGCTCATTGTGATGCTACTGCTAAGCCACGGGGACAGTTAGGCCCTGTCACAAGCTGCACAGTATCCGGAAGTCGAGAGAGGAACCGTCTTCATGCTTCTTGCTGGTCCCTGCCATTGCCCCCCAGCCTGGCTGAAGGGGCTTTGGCTCTTTGAATCCTGCCTTGTTTCTCTGTTCTCATCTTCTCTCACCTCCCTCCTGGCTCTGTGGGGACATCTGCTTTTCCTTGCAAAACCTTTGGTCTGAACTGAACTGGATCAACTCCTAATACCATGTTAGCCTGGTTGCACTTTGTACTGAAAATAAATGTCACTCTTCACATTTTTCTTTTTCTTATTAGTACAAGCTTGCAGTACATAATGATTACACTTACCATGGGGAGTTGGTACGTGTATATAATACATCTTAATTCTTCTGGTCTCCTGCCTCTCTCCTTCCTCCCTGTCATTTCAAGACAAATAGGACAGAGAGAAGAGAGTGACCTGCCAGCATCCTAAAGGACCTCAGAGTTCCGAAGCATGTTGGAAGGTCACACCGTGACAAAGACTATCTGTCCCATCCTTCGTGCACAACTCTCCCGCCATCATTTGTTCTTTTATGCCCATTTATTTTCTGAATGTTTGTCAAGCACCTGCTCTGGGGCAGGATCTTTGCCAGGCCAAGCATTGGGTCACTAGAATGGCAGGCGTGCTCACAGCTCTCAAGGAGCCACCTATCTTGGTCAAACAACAATCATTCATCTTGATTGGCTTGAGAAATGCCTAGGAAATTAGCAAAGCACATCTCTGTGTGTCTGCAGGTGTCTTTAGACATGATTGGATCATAAGGGATCTAACTTCATGATCCACTGACAGGATCAGGATTTGGGGGCATTACTGGGAGTTGACAGAAATAGGAGGGGCCCTCACTGAGGAGAGTGGATCAGGGTGGCACAACCTTGGGGACTGTATCTGGCCCCCAGCTGCTTCCTCTCTGGCTCTTGCCTTCTCTGCTTCCTGGCTTCCATGAGGTGAGCCACTGTCCTCCTCCATGTCCCTGCTATGATGTTCCCACCTCTCTCCAGGCCTAGGCAATGGAGTCAGCTGATGAGGAACTGAAACCATGAGCCAAAATAAATGGTTCTTCCTCTAAGCTGTTTTTCTCAGGTGTTTTGTTACAGTGACAAAAAGCGGACCAATGCACAACTAATTACACGCACAGTGCCATGGAAGAGTGAGCTGGCCACCGTGCAGCATCCTGAGGCAGATGCTGATGATGAAGGACAACTCCCTGGTGTCTTCCTTTACCCGTGTGTAGGTAAGAACCAGAGGATTCTGGTATTTCCTCTACTTTTCCTTGTGAGGTGAGAGATGAGGGCTGGGGCAGACTACACAACCAGCTGAGCAGAATGTGTTTTATAGTTCACAGAAACCCAGGCAGGGCTAACCAGATGAATGAGACATTTCCTGAAAAAAAAGAGAAGACATTTGCCAAACATTCGACCCCAAATGACTCCAGGTTTATGGCTCCTGAGCACTGTACATGGAACCAATCAGAAGATGCTATTCCCACCGTTTCATTTACATATGGGTGTGATCAATTATGAGACTAGTCCTGACCCTCCTTTACATCTGGTGAGAACAAATGAGTTTTTCAATAGGACAATTTACATCTGTTGTGAGGCCAATGAGTTTTTGATAAGACAATTGTCCCAGTGCCATCTCTGTATGAGGTGGGGGCCAATCCAGTATTTCAGCTACTGAAGGCCCCTTTCCCTTTACCCTTGGAGCTGCTGTGGGCCTTCCTCACCAGCCTGCACTCCCTCTGTAGAGCCTGCTTCTTCCTGCCTTCAATAAATCTGCACCCTTGCTGTCCTTTCTGTGTTTTGTCCAGTTCTTTGTTTAGAAGACCTGGAGGAGGCCCCCAGGATCCCCACCCAGTAATGCTCAGATCACCAGTAATCTCTGCCTTCCATTTCTTAATCATCCCCTTTTGGCTTCTGTGGGATAATCAGATTTTTAATGTGTCCCACCCTGAAATTCTCAGCAAGAGATTCACTCTGTCCTCGTTCATTGCATTTACTCTGTGTGGTGAGATGACCCAGTCCTTGTCCCTCCAGCCCTTCCTCCTCCAGGACCCCTTCTCTTCTGCTCTGTAGCCATTCACCCAGCCTCAGCCTTAACTACCTATTGGAAGGGCCCAGAACTGGGCTTCTCCTTAGGAGTCAGGCCTTCCAGCAGCCTGAGGGCTGAGAAGACAAACTTTTTATTATAGAGCAATATGATGGCAAAACCCTTTTAGACCAGTGCTCACCAAAACTCTGCTCTCTAGTTAGGTAGCCATGATCTTGGGAGAGTGCCCTCCTCCCCTGTCCCAGCCCCAGAATCCCCTTAGTGCACAGAGAACATTCAGCTGGGATCCTTGCCCAGCCCGGCACAAGACATATCTAACTATAATGACCCACTGTGCGGCCAGTGAGCCACCAGCCATGTGGCCAAGGAGCTCTTGACATGTGGCTAGCCCAAACTGAGATGTACTGAGCGCAAAACAATGTCAAACACATGCAAAACAATGCGAAGCGCACACACACAAAGAAAAAAGAATGCCAAACATTTCATGAATAATCAATATGCCGACTATATGATGAAATAATATTTTGAATATGTAAATAAAAATATGCTAGAGTTAATTTCACCCGCTTTTTATCATTTCATGCTAAATTACACTTGTGGTCCTCACTGTTTCCCCTGGCCAGGCTGGCACAGCTGTCTCACAAGAAACTAAGCACCACTGCCAGCTCCCTAAACACACAGTAAAGGGGACACCTCCAGTCTACCTTGGTCACCAAGAGACCTGGAAGATTTGGATCTAGACCAGGGGTTCTTAATTGGAGGACTAAGGACAGAAGCTGATCCATGAACTTAAAAACTGACAACTTTATTTTCATAAGCCTCTAAAAGAAAGTTAGCATTTCCTTCCACTATGGAGGTAATTCACAGGCAACACATTGTAGAGTTATTAGCTGCACTCATCAGCAGGGGAAATCACTGTTATTTCCATAAACATGGTGGTTGGAGAATCCCAATAGGTCATTACGGACTCATCACTAACCCAAAATTGTGGATATTGGACCTGTTGCCTGAATCTTGTTACTTGATGTGTTAATCAAGCAACACATACATTACTATATTGCAGATTTGTGCTTAGATTTTGGTACCTGTATTTAACATGCTTCCTTTGATTTTTTGGATGTTATTTCATATATGCAAAAACATTATTCTGAGGTGTCCTTCTGTAGATTAGAGGAGTCTGAGGCACCGACAAATAAAAAAACTATTAAAAATGAAAACAATGAGGCACATTCATCAGCCAGGGTGCTGGCAACCCCAAGTGTTGGGAGCCCCTGGGCCTCAAAGGAGTTCCCCACTGAAGACACCCAGGGCCACTCAGCAGTCTGACTCTCAGGCTGCCTCTGTAGAATGGAGGACATAATATCTGACTGCTGTTTTGATGCCAGGACAGTTTGAGGTCCTAAAACACACACCATTAAATGTGAGGGCCCATTTTAAATTACGAAAAGTATGTGTGACAGATATCCTTCCTTAGTCCATCCAGGCACCCAATTTCCCTCTCAGAACCTTCCCCAGGGTGGGCATCAGGATAGCAAGAGGCTCAGAAGCAGGTAGGTCTTGGTCTCAGAGGCTCAGAGCCTTAGGGAAACCCCCAGACCTGTCCGGGCACCAAGATGTCCCGCCGTGGTTCTGCTGTGCTCCCCTTGGCAGCAGCTGAGGTTCGCCTGGGACAGGACTCTAGGACCTACTGAGGAATCTCTCTAGGGACCCTTCCCTAACCAGCCAACCCCTCCCAGATGCCCCACAAGTCAGTCTTGCCCACAGCCCAGCTCTGGGGAGGGCACAGTCACGGCCACTCTGGGCACCTCCATCCCCAGGCACAGGTGGACCACTCGGCCTTCGTCCACTCACACAACGCTCTGGGCAAAGGAGGGGTGCGGTGGGGGCCAGCTCGAGGTTACAGGTGTGGACACTAAAGGCCGGCAGCTTGCCAGAGACTCCACGCTAGCTGCTAAGGGAGGAACCCAAGTTTCACTCTAGGTCTGTTGAGACCCCGAGCTGTAGCCCTAACCTAACCCACCCCAGAGCCCACCAGTAGGATCTGGGCCCAGTTGATTGCCTCTAGGCCATTTCCTCAACATGTGGAATAAGGAGCTTGGGCTACCCTGGCTTCCAAGAAAAACCTGAGAATTATCAAGAAAGGGGTGAAGTGAGGCTTGAAATCCCCTTGCCAGCTTGAACCACATGGTTTTGCTTCTGTTTTTGACAGTGAGGCTCCAGGCAAGATTCCATGTGGGGCTCCGTGACTGAGACACGTCTGAAGGCCCTTGGACTAGATGACTTCCTATCGAGTTCTGGCAGACTGCCCAAGAACTTCCTCAGGGAAATCACAGCGCACGGCATCCAAGCCCTCTTTCCAGTCTCCACCCAGCCCAGGGGAGCCTTATGCAGCACAACACATTCCTGGGAGAAATGGGATTCCTGATGCTGTGAACACCAGATTTTGAAAGCAATTAAAATACAAGCTTCCTTATTTTCAACTTTGTCTGTATATCTGAGTCACCTGTACTGTCTTCTAGAAAGGATTTCCTCCCTAGATTCCCAGGAATGGATCCCAGTAATATTTGCAATAAGACCCCACTGAGATTGCAGTTTGTGAAACAACTACACTGGATTCTAGCCAGAGAAATTGAGGGTCAGTCTCTACCTACTCTGTTGAAGCCTTTAATATTTCCGAGGGAGCGATAAAAATCACATCTGAGTAGTTTAGACTTCTAAGGGCACTTTGGCAACTCTTTTAGCGCATACTGGACAGCCAAATTTCCTTAGTCCAGCAACTCAAAGGCAACCTACCAGCTGCAATCTGAACCTCACCACTAGCTGGCAGATACGCACTAGGCCATCTTTACAAAGCATTTCCTCACAATTGTTTTGAGTTCAACCAGTTTCATACTTGCTAAATCTGGAGGATGCCCATATTCCTTACATCTTGCAGGACTGTTTTAAGGCTAAAGAGAAAGTGTAACAAAGGCTGCAAAGGTTGACTGCCAACTATATTGTAAATCTCAGGGACAGAAGATGGCACCGATTGAGGAGGAACCTTGGAACACCCGCAGCTAACTAGCTGTGTGACAGACTCCTGGACATGCAAGCTCCTTGGGCAGAGGCACCCTGGTTTTCCATGGACCTGGACAGTCATAAGTCAATGAAGTTTGCATTGAACCCCATTGCTGTGGGCATCCCGTGTCCAGCCCAGACAGACCCTGAGGGTAAACCAGGGACTCGGCTGTGGGGAAAACTTGCCTAAGGCACGATTTTGTGTCCTTCTGCCTTTACCTCCTGTCTCAAAAGAAAAAATTCAAGGGCTGGGGATGTAGGTCAGTGTGAAGTCCCTGCGTCCAATCCCAAGTACCACAAAAACTACAATGAAGGCCTCTAAGTAGGCCCTAGCTGGCTTGTTGAGCTGCCTCCTTCCTGGCTTGATTATAGCAGCACCAGTCAGACAAGTGTCTCCGGGTGTGAGGCAGGACCTGGCACACAGTACACTGTGACACAGGTGGGAGTACAAAACAAACCCAGTCAGGGCATCCCTGGCCTGCACCCTGGTGCCTCCCAGGGTGGTCCTGGTGGGGAGGACGGGGAGCAGAGGGGCCCAGGACACAGCTGAGCAATGGCTCACATGACTGTGTCCAGCAGCAAGCCCTGCAGCTCGTGGTGACAGCAGGACTTGATAGCATCAGCTCCAGGACCACCTAAGTGTCATCTGAAAGCAGCAGCCTGCCCAGGGTGAGTCCTGTTAAAAGATCTGCTCAATTCCTAGCTGTGTAGCCATTTGAGTCACAGGGGAACAAGTGGCCGGAAAGAACTATGCTCACCTCCACGGGTCACCACGGTCTGGCAGGCAGTGGAAGATGACAGGAGCTGAGCAAGAGCCAGAGAGCTGGCAGGAGCTAGTGTGCTGCACTGAGAAGGACACTTATTTTTCAAGTCCTCGGTGGTAGGTGACCTAGGCCTTTTAAAAACGAGAGGCACAGGAACACATTCACTCACTGCAGTACACAGAGTGCTTGTATATCCAGCTGGAAATGGCATGTATGATGCAAGCTTTCCTCCACGCATCGCATTCAGAAGTTTACTTCACTTAGGTTTTGTTTTTGTTCTCTATGTGGAAGTGGAAGAAGGAACTGGATGACATCAGGGGAACAGAGCCAGAATGTCTGGAGAACCAAGATCTCCCCAGAACCCCTGGCTCAGGCTCTGTGCTTGGTGAGAAGTGGGATCCTACCAGTACCCCAGCCCAGCCTCAGCCGGAGTCAGCCCCACACATCCCAGGATCCGAGGCCTCCCCACAGCACGCTTGGTGACCACGTGTTCTCTGCAAGGGCAGCGTTCCCGCAGCCAGCGGGCTCAGGGGCTGCACCTGCCCTAGCATCACAAAAAAGGCAACAGCTGGATCTTTTCTGTTCA
The DNA here is from genome assembly GCF_053883595.1 of Heterocephalus glaber. NCBI lineage: Eukaryota > Metazoa > Chordata > Mammalia > Rodentia > Bathyergidae > Heterocephalus > Heterocephalus glaber. The sequence continues at coordinate 1,914,212 of NW_028258161.1, read as the reverse complement.
GTCTTTATTTACAGCAAGGTACATCATATGTGGTCATTTTTGCAACAGGAAAAAAAGGGGGAGTGCAAGCATCTTAAAGGGAAGGAAAAGCCCAAATCTATTCGGCCGCTCATCTCAATCTTCACTGCCACGGAAGAGTAACACAGCTGGTCTGTCACACCTGTCACCTGCACCTGGGACACAGAGGACAGCAGAAGCCCCAAGGCAGAAAGGCCCCAGATGCATCCCATCCGAGCCTTTCCCAATCTGGTTTTGTCTGGCATCCCAAATTTTTCCCCTCACTCCACTCCAAGGGCCAGGAAGACAACAGTCAGCTGCCTCCTCCTGGAAGCACCATCCTACACCCTGGGACCAGCCCTAGCTTCCCGCCTGCACCAGCCCATCCCTTGGTGCTGGGATCCCTGACAGCCACAGACTCTACAGTGGTGGAGAACAGCTCCCTGCAAAAGCCAACTTCCCTCCAAAGGTCTTGGGCACTAGCCCAGGTCAAAGTTGCTATATCAAGGAGGCTGTGGGAGGGCAGGAATGGAGCTAACACACAACCAGCCAGGCTCCAGGTCTCCCCACTTCCAACTGCTTGGGGATCATGCAAGGCTTCAGCCTGATCCAGTGGCCTCCAGAACCTGGCATCTGCCCTAGGCATGATGACAAGGATCCAATTTCAAGGGTGGGAGAGGAGGAGCCAACTTCCCTGCACCTGTGCACTGGAGACCCTCCCTCCCCCACCCTCTTCTGCAGGCCCTGCTGCCTCCGGACCCTGTCCACTCCAAAGGACACTGAGTTCACAATGTTTGTACCCTTCTCAAATCTGTCTTTGCTCATCCTAGTCCCAGGCTGCCCAAGAATGAGAAACTCAGGCCAGCAGAAGGAGGAGCAGCATGACGGAGTGTGAGGCCAGGCCCTGCTGTGACCCAGGAGTGGGTATCTGTCCCCTGGACACCTGGTCCACGGACTGGGGAGCAAACAGCATTGGTGACTGTGAAGCCAAGGGCTCCACACACGTGCGACCAACAATGCCCCGCTCTGCACATTGGTGCCTCCTCCCTGTGTGGCAGAGTACCCCCACAACAAAAGCCACAGGTTCCAGTCTAACCATTTTACCCGACTCTAGTGCCAACACAGGTCCAGAGACACCCAAGACTCCGACCACAATCTGTCCTAGAGAAAGCTCGAGTGCAGATACACAAGTGGCTAAAATGCTGGGTTGCCCCAGAGGGGAAGAGCTCCTCATACCTCTCCAGATGCAGTGTCACAGTGCCCAGCTGAGCCACCAAGAACTGGTGGTCATTTCACAACGTGGCGGGGACAGGGGCACCTTCAAGCTGCGTCCCAAGCTAGGAGGGGTCTCCTCGGGGATCCTGGGGCCTTGGTCCCAACACCACAGGTAGATAAATGAGGAAGCGGCTCAGCGGGTCAAGGCTCGGAGATGAGAAGAATCCCTCTTCTAAGGCAGTGGGACAGGCAGCCAAGGCACTAAATGGTTTGGCACCTGGGAGCTTCAAGTAAAGTTGAGCATGTGACCCACTAAAGGCCAAGGCACCCCCAGACTGAGGCAGGTGTCCCCCAGCACAGAGAGCCCAGGGAGGCCAGGGCCCTGTGCCCTCAGGGTCCTAATCCAGGCCTCATGCCCCCTCACCTCAGAACTGTGCACAGCACGACTGGGGACTGTGGTGAGCACCGGCTGCCCTCCTGTCCCCAGGAATGGCCACCAGGCCCTGCCGCACAGCCTCCTGAGGGCTGGGGCAGCAAAGCTCTGCTGAGGACTAGGATTGACTTTACCAAAATAGCAAAACAGATCTGGAGACAACCTGAATCCAGAAAAGAGGAATCAAACTGCATGGTGTACGGGGCGGGGGTGGGGGGTGGGGGGCTCGGCTCAGTGTGACTGGACAGTAATGGAGTCACAGTGACCTGCACGGCTTCGGTGGGCTCAAGAGCCTCACGGGGAGAAGGCTCTCCAGAGGGTGGCAGGCAACAACAGCCACAGGGAGTGACAATGGCCGTGGGCTACCACGCACTAGGACGGTCTCCATTGACAGGACAACCTCTGCTTAGGCACTCAGGCTTTAAATACTTTTGAGAAAGGTTTTGTTCTCCCCAGGCTCCTCCCACCTGGCAGTGGCCACATTCGCATGGCGATGCTATGATGAAGTCAATCCCCCTGCCCTGTGGTGACTTGAGAATCCCTGGTGAAAGGCACATGCCACTGAGGGTCCATGGGTCCAGGGAATAAGAGCTACTGCCGCTCATATGGCCAGAGTTCCTTTACCGGATGTCCCCAATCAAAGCCCGGACTGCAAGGGTCCGTTCTGTATCCCACAAGACAGAGAGCATCCAAAGAATGTGATCAGTTACTTCCCTGGGAGGTGAGAGGACATCTGAGCGGGCCTGGTTCCACTCTGGCCTCCCCAGTTCTTCCTGAAAAAGCCTGGCCAGGGAAGGAGAGGCAGAGAGGCTGGGTGAGGGAGCCGCAGGGAGGAATGCAGAAGACTTGCTCTCCTTGGTGGGCCTCTTCCCTGAGTTTGAATTGAGTTGAGATCTTATTGAATTTCAACCCAAAAAAAAAAAAAAAAGACAGGAGCGTCCCTCATCAACACATCAAGCACCAACTGCAAGGAGACGGGTGGGACCGGGCAGCCGTTGGGAGTTTCCAAACAACACCATCAGCTCTGCCAGCGCCAAGGGCAAGGGGAGATCCACAGCTGCCCTCCGCTCCCTGGACAAATCCCCAGATCCCCTCAATGTCACTCTTGGGCCAGGCCCCAACACTCAAGCATAGGCCCTGCAAAATACTTATGGCAAATAGCTTTACAGTATTTGTACATTTACACAAAAATAGATCCTTTTATATATATCTATATATAGTATGTATTTATAACTGGTTACATGTTGGACTCAATCAGGCATCACCAGTAGTAGTTGGCAGAGTTTGTCATTTAAGCTCAAGGTCAAGTTCTGCTTGATTTTGCCGTTCCAAAGTACAAAAAGGAATAAAGGGGAAAACCCAAGGCATGTCATCTGTGTGGTGTTTTCTTAAGTACAGTCACGTCTTGGGAGACCGTATGCACAGGGTGCAAGCCAGCGGGTCAGTGCGGCCGGCTGTGGGACTCCGACGTCTGCCTCTTGCGCGAAGGTGTGTAGCCATTGAGACAGCCATTGGTCTGCCGCTTGGACAGCCCTCCGTTGAGGATGTCCTGGATGTGCTGCACAATGAGGTTGATGGCCACTGCAGGAGTGGAGAGAGCAGGTTAGGGAGAGAGACACGTGCAGGGCAGGGGCACCGGGCCCAGGGCCACGCCAGGACCAGTCACTCAGCCCTGGGGCTCTGGCTTGGCCAAGGCGACTCCCTCTCAGGAGCAAGGCAGGCCACGCCCGCTGAAGGGCTTTATCAGGTGACACCAGAGCCCCAAGGGGACGCACACTGCAGACCTGACCACTAGCCGGGGTTCTGCCATGACGCCTTGTGCTGAAGATCCTACAGCTCCCTCCCCGCACGGCGCAACCCCTCAAAGCCACAGGGCAGGTTGTCTTGAGTCAGCATCAGAAATAACCCAGACACTTTGACCACCCGGTCACTCTCAATGTGACAAAAAATGGGACCAACGCCAAGTGCCCTGAGCTGTGATGCAGGAAGACACCGTGTCACCCCAGGTTGCACAGCCACCAGAAACAGGATGAAACCTAATCAAGGGCCAGCCCGGCCAACAAGCAGACCAGACACTTAACACACCAGTGTCTCCATAACCAAAGACTGGCGGAGGGACAGCTCCAGGTAAAGGAGAAAATCTCAACGGCACCAATGGAGTTGGATGGCTGTGCTGTGGTTTGTTTGTTGAGTTTTGTTTTGAGCCAAGGTCTCCCTGCATATTTCAGGCTAACTTGAACTCACTACGTAGTCCAACCTGGCCTTGAACTCACAATGATCTTGCCTTAGCCTCCCAAGTGCTGGGATTATAGGTGTGTGCCACCATGCCTGGCTGCACTGTGTTTTGAACAAGAATGTCCTTGTTCTTTTAAAAATATGCAATGGGGCCAGGAATTTACCTCAGTGGTTTCGCTGCCTGCTGCGCAAGAGCAAGGACCAGAGTTCGATCCCCGGTACCAAAAAATAAAAAATAAAAATAAAAATATGCAATGAAATATTACTAACTGTGATGAACTTCCAAACAGCTAAGCAAATACATTTTTTATTTCTTTCAACACTGGGGATTGAACCTAGCTAGGGCCTTTGCACTAAGCTACATCTCTGGCCCTTTTTAATCTTGAGACAGGGTCTCACTAAGCTGCTAAGTTGCCCAAGCTGGGCTCAAATTTGTAATCCTCCTGCTTCAGCCTCCCAGAGCACATGCACTACTGCTCCTGGCTAAAATACATTTTTTGTATGAAGGAAAAACGAAACAAATTATAAAGAGAATGTGAAGACATGCAAGGTAGGGCCCTGTGTCATCATCCACTTGCTAGATAAGGCAAAGCACATGGCTAAATACATTACAACCAACCTGCTCCTTTCCAGAGGGCAGCATGTTGGCAGGTCCTGTACTTTGGCTGAAAGGTGGTCTCTTGCAACTACCACTAAGGTGGTGACGGCAAATGGCAGCCCAGCGCCTATTGCGAGGGTGGGGGAGCACATGTTCCCAAGGGCCTGTCCCCAAGGGCAGCCACGTGGACAGAAGCGCTCTACTGGCTCAGTCACACTGCAGAGCCTAGCTGGGTCACCACAACCTGCCCTAAACCTCAAGGGACAAAGGGCGGAAGTTCCTCCCACAGGAGGCGGCGCGGGAGACTCACCGAGATTATCTGCACCTCTAGGAATGATCACGTCGGCGTACTTCTTTGTCTATGAGAAAGACATTTACAGTGAATTCTGGTGGGAGAGGCCCGCCTGCCTCTGGCACAGCCCACAGACAGGCGGCGCCCGGGGGGCAGGGAGACCTGCGGAAGAGCCTGGTCCCGGAAGAGCCTGGTCCCGAAGAGCCTGGTCCCGCTGAAGGCGGATGGGGGAAGGGAGGCAGGGAATGAGAGGGTTGGAATGAGGAATGGGGGCTCGGATGTGGTCCCAACTCACAGGAGAATCTAAACCAACTTTTAACTACCTGTCCTGTGTTTTCATCAATTTGCATCCAGATTATAATGCATTAGCTGTTTCTTGAGGTTTGGGGTCATCTTTGCGTGTTTGCAGCACTGGAAATCAAACCCAGGGCTTCACACACTAGGCAAGGGCTCTGCCACTGAACTATATTCCCAGTCTTTGAGCTCTTACTGCTTACCCTCCATTTTTCACCTATCTGAACAGAGAACATGGTCTTCAAACCAAACACCTAAGTGTTTCCAATGCCAGGAGAAATATAAATGGGAAAAACCCAAACTTAGCCAGGTGTGGTCATGTACAGTTTAAACCCAGGTACTCTGGAGGCAGAGCCAGGAGGATTACAAATTTAAGGCCAACCTGGGAAAGTCAGTGAGACTGTCTCAAAATAAAAAGGGCTGGGGATGTAGCTAGCTCAGTGGCACAGCGTTTGCCTGGCATGCATGAGGTCCAAGGTTTAACTGCTAGTGCCACCAGAAAACAACCAAAAAAAAGTATCTAAAAGAGGGCTGGTTTACCCTGGGCTTTTTCAATCTAAAAGGTGACAATATTCACTCCCAGCCCCAGGGTAAAGATTTTTAAAAAGTAATCCACACAAGGGACCGGGGATTTAGCTCAGTGGTTCTGGCACCTGCCTCACAAGCACAAGGTCCTGAGTTCGATCCCAGGTACCAAAAACAAAAAGTAATCCACACTTGAGGAGGGACATAAATAGACATGCTCCTCCTTTGTGTGTATTGTTTTATTTTAATTTACTGAGATGATGCTGGGGACCATTCTTCATTCTTCATATAAGTGTGTCCTGGCATTCGACCCAAGCAACCAGATCCTGGGGCCAGGACCAAACATATCCAACTGCAGCAGGGCCAGCCGTACTTGAACTCCTTAGACATTTTTCAGTGCCAAGGTAGGTCCTGGCTTACAAGGGCGAATCCCTGGGGACAACAGAGCTTCCCAGTGGGAAGAGGCAGAACCACCCAGAAAACATTTGTCCAGAACCTTCTGCTCCCTTCCGGCTTCATTAGATGGCAGAAAATGGGCAGGGCAGATAATGAGATCCAATGTGAATTCACTCTGTAGTCTTAGTATTAAGGGAAAAAGAGAAGGAAGCGCCTCAGATAGCTCAGTGGGTGGAAAGAATTTCACAGTCCATCAGCCTGTGCCAGCTGACTCCTGTAACCCAAACCACACGCAGACACTGAACAAGGTGCAAGGTCACCCTAGCTGGCTCAGAAAAGTCTCCCTGATCCAAAACCAAAGATAAGTCTGGCTTAACATAAAGCCTGCTATCAGGCTTAAACAGGGCTGGGTTGGGAACATGCTTCCAAGAAAAGGAAGAAATCATTATCAGAGGGACAGAGGAATTCCCACAGCCAGGAATTCCCATCAGCCTATTTTCAAGGTCTTCCCAAAAGATCTTACTCAAAACAAGGTTTGTGTCCCATCAACTCCTCCTCTGCAGTGTCACTCAGATCTTAATAAATGTAAGGGATGATCTAAACATGATGAATTTTTTTAAATTAGTAACAGTAAAACCACATTGCCATTTATCCCATCACTCTTGCCACCTTCTGCAGCAGTTCTGAAAGTGCTCTTGTGTGTCTTTAGCAGTGCTGTCATGGTTGCCTCACTACCCTCAAATCAACTCCATTTCATGGTCATTTTGACTTTGGGGAAGAGCCAGAAGTCACTTGGCGGATCCAGTGAATAAGGTGGAGGAGGACACACAGTGATGTTTTTCCAAGACTGCCTTTCCACTAGATGGCACTCAGCAGCAGCATTCACCATTCTTTTTAATACCACTTATAAAGATACTTATGAAAGAGGACTTTCAGAGTTACTTCAGAAAAAACAGAACAAAGCCAGGCATGGTAGTACACACCTATAACCCCAGCAGTCAGGCAGCTGAGGCCGGCGGATCCACCCCAAGCTCAGGGCCACCTTGGGCTACATAGTGAGTTCAAGGCCAGCCTGAACAGTGCTACATAGAGAGATCCTGTCTCCAAAGGGGGGGGGGGGGGACAAGAACAATGACATAAATGTGTTTGTCACCAGAGGGAACATTCTGGGGGAAATTAATGGCAATGTGTCTTCTACTGTAACAAAAATTTTAGCCGGGGATTTAGCTCAGTGGCACTGTGCCTGTCTCACAAGCCCAAGGTCCTGAGTTCCATCCCCAGTACTAAAAAAAAAAAAAAAAAAAAATTAAATATTCATGTACATTTCACCATATCTCAGAATTAAATAGCCCAGGGTTTGACTGAGCTAAAGAAGGCATGATAACTTGGGTGTAGGATTCTCCAGAGCAGACCACTTCCCCTCTAACCCTAGGCTGGTGCCCGTGTCTTCCTCCACCCTCAGCCCCAGTCTGTGGCACCCCTCTCTCCCGGGTATGGTACTCCACATGCCCGTTCCCACCTTTCCCAGGATGTAGTTGAGAATCTCCCAGAGCATGCCCAGCTGCAGCTGCTGAGTCTATGCCAGGACGGAAGTAAGGACTCACGCTATGCCGGGGAGCACAGCACTTCCGATGGGGGGGGATCACTAGGGAAGGGACCACCAGGGGGCAGCACCTCCTGAGGCCCCTATGGCTAAGCCTGTCCTTAGCTACAGGGACCCCTCACTGATAAGGACTGTGGCTGAGGCCCCACAGAGCAAGAAGTGCAAAGCCTGCTGGGAGTATCAAGGTGGGTGTAGGACTGGCCCAACCCCAAAGGGCTCTGGGAGAAGGAGGAGCAGGAGAGCCCACAGAGGCGACCCACAGCCCCAGGCTGCACTCTCCTGGAACTTCAGGACAGGGATTGCTCAGAGAGAGGGGTGAGAGTCAAGACTCAGGTCGCTCCCACAGGTTAAATTTCCTGTGGTACATTCAGCATAAACAAACCGAGAACCCAACTCACTGGCAAGCAGAATTCCTCAAAGGCAGGCTTGACAAATGTAATGTACTGCGATAAAATCTGCTCCAGGTCACGCCCTCTTTCACTGATGTCCCTTAAAACTGGAAGAGAAGGAAAAACAAGAAAATATTGCAGAAACCAGCAGTACACATCCGCCCTTGCCTCATCCTAGTTAATCCGGATGAATCACACAGTGGACTCTTCAGAGGCTTTACCAAGAACCCAGTAGCAGCAGCTTAGGAATAATTTTTTTTTTGGAGCCAGAACTCACTTTGTGTGTAGCCCAGTTTGGCCCCAAACTTGAGACCCTCCTGCCTCGGCTTCCCAAGTGCTACAATTGTAGGCCTTCGCCACCGTATCTGGCAACAAACTACATTTCTGTTTCACTACTATCAGATTCTGCTTCAAAATGCTCTCTCAAACAAAAGGCTGTCTAGCCAGGAATGTAGCTCAGTGGCAATAGTGCCTGCCTGGTAAACACAAGGCCCTGAGTTCTCGGTACAAAAAAAAAAGGCTGTCTGACTAGAGCCAACAGCCTTCTTATTTCAAGCACATCTGACAAGAGAAAACAGTCTGGGCCCCCTTGCCTTCATGCAGAAACACGGGGTCAGCCCACGGCCAGCACCCCGTGGTGATGGGTATGCAGAGGAGCTGACAGTAGAAGCGCGTCCCCCTTGCCTTGGGCACAGATTTTCCGACAGAAATCCTCAGTGAGAGAACCACAACCTAGGAATGAGGCACTGGGGCCGTGAAGGAGCCAAAGTGACCCAGTCCCAGCACATTCTGTCTTCTCCTGAACAGCTTTATTCGGGAACCTTCACCAAACGTTTTTCTTTTACTGGTACTGGGCATTGAACCCAGGCTCCTCCCGCTGAGCTACATCCCCAGATGTTTTTCCTTATTTTTAATTTTGAGACAGGGCCTGAGTTGCTAAACTGCCCAAGCTGGACAATAATTTGTAATCCTTCTGCCTCGGCTTCCCAGAGTGCTGGGAAGACAGCAATGTGCTACCACACCAGCTTCACCAGACAGTGTTTAACCCGGTCTTTAGTCAAACAACAGGAAAGGACCCGGTCATCCTGGCTCTGGCACTGCCCACAGAGCCCCTTAAACTGAGCCACAGTTCCCCCAAGTAGTGAGCCTGGGGGGCAGAGTCTCTACCAACTCAGCTCCTTTTCACTGCTGTCCCTTTAAGTCTCCTTCCTGAGCCACTTTATCTGCCACTCCTGTCCCCAGAGGCCACCATATCCATCTACAGCCCTTCGCAATGGCCCAACAGCTTCATCTCAACCACTCCTCGGGCATGAGATAAAATGCACAGGAGCCCCTGTGTGTGCTTTGGGAAGCCACCTCTCTAAACAATTGCGTGCCAACACACACACACACACACACGTGTGCACGCACGCACACATGCATGCAGACTGGGAAGGAGGAAGCGGGTCGTGGTTACGATCCACATGCATGGGACAATTGCAAGACCTGAGGGCTGGAAAACTGTCAGGAAGCCACGTTCCAGCCAGGTACCAGCACCACCACCATCTGGCTTCAATGCCTGCTCCTAGATTTGCGCTCCTGGATCTGCGAAGTGTCTTCCACACAGGCATGGTGATAAATGCCTGGTGGGCCCCTTTGTCAGGGCTTGCCTCGCCTCCTGTGACTGCCACTCAGCCCCAGGTCCCCACAGCCCCAGGCCCCGTGCTGATACCTCCCCCGCAGCAAATGCATTGCCACACAGCCCGGCTCCTGTGGCCCCGGGGTCTGTAAGCAGACTGAGGGCGTGGCCAGGCAGGAGCCCCAAGGGCACACCATGAGCCATCAGAGTAGCTATAGCTACCCACTTCAAGCAGCCAAAACACACAGCCAGTGCAGCCGCCTGTGCACCACTCGTCTCCAGATAAAGCGGAGGAGAGAGGAAACCAGACCAAGAGGCTATTGGAGCTGGAGAGAACAGGCACACACGGCCCCTGGAAGCCTCTACTTTCCAGCTGAGTTCACAAGGTGTGGTTTCCACCCCACTGTGGGTGGCGCTGGCTCTGGCAAGGCCCTGTCACAGTACTGGCAGTGCCCAGAGCCAGCACCTGCTCCTCACACAGCCCTCCCAGAGGCCGCAGTGGGTGGCATGGAGAGCAGGGTGTGTGTGACAGTACGGTGAGGCCCCTCTGTGGCCCAAATGCTGCTCCATGCTCTTCTGGTGAGAGGGTATGGGCATGGGGTAACACTGACCTGGACTAGAATCCTGAGGCAGTAACTGCTATCCCTGTGGCCCTGGACCATCGCTTCCCTCTGCGTCCCAATTCCCCTCTGCTCTGTCCCAGGGGCAGTGAGGTTACCCTCCTCGCAAAGCTACCGTGTGAGAGAAGCCTGCGCTCCCCAGCACGGCAGGTGGCCCAGTCCTGTCCCACATCTGCACAGCTGAGGACTCCAGCAGGACCCAAGGAGGCTCCCGGGGGGAGAACTCCAAACTTGGCACAGTGCCAGTGAGACCCACTGAGAGGGGGTGCCAGAGGACAAGGGACATAAACACAAGCAAAGATAGTGCAGGGGACCAGCGGGGAAGAGAAGTCAGGGCACAGGAAACACATCAGGAAGACACCCAGACACCAGGAACGAGCAGTCAGGAGGCACTGCCCACTCTGCTCCCCAGGGGTTCCCCTGAGCAGACCGAGGATGACCTGGGGCAGGTCCTCAGGCACAGCCAGCAGACAAGACCAAGTGAAGGTCTCGGCACAAACTGGAAACTCCAGGGACCCAAAACCAGAATCCAGGCTCCCCAGAACAGGCCCCCTGGGAGGATGCAGTAAAGGGCAGGAGGCCAAATGCCCACGCATGTGTAGCACCAGGAGTGCTCCTTGTGGTCCACCAAAGCCAAGAGCGAATTTAGAAGGATCTACAATAAAGACAATTCCTCAATGCTTTACTCCATGGGAAGAGAATGAGTATCACCAAGACCACTGCAGCCCAGGCGCTACATGAGCCAAAAAGCTATGCAGGGGGTGTCACACCCCCAAATGCCCTGTCCCCTTCCTGTCTGTCCCTGTATTCCAGAGTGGGCTGGAGTTAAGAGCACAGGGAGGAAAGTGTGCTGTAAGCCAAGCCCTGCTTCCAGTGGGAAGGAGGTGTCTCCCCGGGGGGGAATTATCCCATGAGAGCCAGCCTGGAATGTGCTGGTCACAAGCCCATGGCGTGTGGCAGCAGATGGCAAAGCCCTGATGCTCTTTGAGTGTCTCCAGGAACACTCTTAAGCCCCGGGGCTGCTCCTGACATGCCCCCTGCTCACCCCCAGCACTCCTACCCCACCTGGACATGGCTGGCATGGTTTCTCTCGTATGTGGACAGAATGAATTTGTGCAAATAACATGTGGGAAAGTGCTACCGGGTGACTCACTGGCAGGCGCTTCACAAAAGCAGATTAAGGCGAGAAAGCAGGGACCTGCCCAGGCAGCCTAAGGACGGGGTTAGAGCCTTGCCAGGAAACCCTGAGATGGCGGGTAGCTTCTCATCATCTCAAGGGTCCCACCGTTTCACATAAGGAGCCCTGGCCAATCAAGGGAGGTCAACTGCTCTGTTTAACCCCTACCATGATGACCTGTTACGCCAAACATGGCTCTTATTACCAGGCACCCTTGCAGCCTTTCCTTCGAGGCCTTCCTCAAGCAACACGACACTCCTGGGACTGAGTCTCACCAGCTCGCAAGGACGTGACCGGACAGCCCTGCTGAGGCACTATCCAGTCCCACTGCAAACTCAGACACCGAGACACCAGCCTCCTGAGCAGAAGCAAATTTCTGTCAACTAACGTGCCTGCCACCAGGCATTATCCCTTTGGTGCCTTTAATCTTTAAGACTGCTCCAGGAATACAAACAGATGGGTGATTATCTAAGGAGAATGAGGTACAAAGAATTTAAAACAGTGCCCGAAGGCTGCACATCTAGTAAGTGGTCCCGTCCACCTGACTCCAAAATTTATTTTTCTCTAAGCACCACACTGCTTCCTTAATTTGGCAACTGACACCAAGCAATCAAACAGGACAGGACGGGGGCTCCTGGAAAAGGTGAAAAGCCAGGTTCCGGGGTAGAAGCTTGGCGGGAAGTGGGGCTCCTGGAAAAGGTGAAAAGCCAGGTTCCGGGGTAGAAGCTTGGCGGGAAGTGGGGGTGTCGGGCTCGGGCTTCGATCATTACCAAAGGGGACCAAGGACACTCTGCCCGGCCAGAATCACGGCGCTAACAGCAGGCCTGACTCAGTCTCTAGAGACCCCAGCCAAGGGAGACCAACTCAAGAGCTACCCACGTCACAAGGCTGGCAGCGGGGCCTGTGGGGGTAAAATCCAAGCCACCTCGTTACCGTACTTTCTTCCCTCCCATGGACCTGCTGTGTCCCTCCCTCCTGGTATGAAAGTGGCTCCATCTGACGTGCAGGGTGAAACCTAGGATGCATGTCTGCCTCTGCGTTCTCCTTCTTCCTTTAACCACTCTTCCACGGCGTTACTAAGTCAGCCACCAACCAATGGGCACCTCCGTGCCTTCAGTGGCAGGCCCAGGCTGGGTAGCACAGGTGGACACCCAGGGAGGCCTGCGAGAGCCCCCCTGTGGAACAGACGAAGAAGCAGTGTTGGGGAGGCTGCCCAGCACACAGGCAAAGGGGCTCCTATCTCCAGATGTCCTGTGGTTGGTCCCAAAATTAAAGGACTTTGCTTTGATGCCTGGTGGAAAACTCATGAGGAACTGGGCATTTAAGTCAACTTTTCCCAGTGAAACCAGACTGTCAAGTTCTTTCATCTCAGTGACCTCACAGGCCTTTCCTTATCCAGAACAGTTAAGTGACTAATCCCTTCTCAAATGTCATCAAACAATCTGGGCAGCAGGATATCCTGGAGTTGAGCTAACATAGCCAGGCTGGGCCACACGGCTACTCAGCTGCCAGGGAAGGCTCAGGGGTCTGTCCTGGGCTCCCTGCTCCCCTGCCCCTGGGGAGGTCACTAACAAGGCCACGATTTCAGAACGCACCTCTTCGGGACAGCCGGGTGTCTGCATCTGTATCCACGAAGAGCTTCATCTGGAACAGGTCTCGGACCTCCTGGGAGTAGAAGGCCAGGATCCCCTCGAAGAGCACCACGTCTGCGGGGTACACAGTGACCGTCTCCTCTTTCCTGAAAAGCATGAAGCAGAGGATGGGCCGGGGCAGTCGGTGAGCGGCAGTCGTTGAGCAAGGGAGTGGACAGCAAGTGCCAGCCCATCTGGCCGGTTCATCACAGGTGAAAGGGTTGAGCTCACGGCCTCCTAGAGCCCCCGCCACCACCACAGGGCCAAGAGGGAACGAACATGGCTGGGACAAAGGTCTAAACTCTCAGGGCCTTTGCCTTGGAACAGAAATGGAGGGCAGACGTCCTGGTCCTCGGAATGGAGAACACAGACAAAGAGCGGATGTGATCTCTGGTTGCTCTGAAGGCAGCGGCAAGAATGTAATCTCACCTGCCATTTCTGCAACCAAATGCTCAGAACTTTTTAAAAAGTTTTCTCTCCCATCCCAATCCCTCCCCCAGACATGAGAGCAGGGAAAGGGAGGGTGGTAAAAAGGAGACAATGGAAATGAAAGCACACCCATGCAAGTGAGAGCCAAGTCCTGAGTTCTGTCTGCTATGGCTCTTTCACAGCTGGCACATGGCAGGGACCAGACCTAGCTCCAAGGCTCCATGACAAGGCAGAGAAAAGCACTTCCCTATCTTCACTCCACACAGGCCAGGGGGCCCAGGGCAGAGACCAATGTGAACCCAACTTCTCAAAGCCAGATGGGTGAAACCTTGCTCAAGTGATCAGGAAGGGAGTCTCAAGAGCAGGGTCTGCTGGGATCCACCTGCGTTCCACTGTCCGTGTGTCCCTTTGATCCTGTCCTACAACCACAGCTTCCTTATGGTCCCCTTCGGCCTCTCACTCCAGAAGCAGTTAACAAGCACATTGCAAGGTGTTAACTCACCCTCACTTGCAGGTGACCTCACGTTTGTGAGCAAAACCAATAGAAGAGCTCTTTGTGTGTGGACATGGGGAGGCTGGAAGCAAGGGCCCACTGGCGAGGAGGAGGTTAGAACTGCCCTCTCACGAACACTGGCTCCTGCTTAGCTCAGGCCCGTGGGCTTACAGCTAAGTCCTATATAGGCCCAGTACCACTGGGGCAAACGCAGGGCATGACAACAGCACAGCAAAGGGACCCAGCCAGGATGATCAGGAGATGGTCTAAAACCGTGGCTGCCTCAGACGCATATCAAAATCATCTGGGAGCTTCAGAAAGTATTTATGCCTCCACCCTACACTTCACCCTCACCTTGATCTGAAGACCCTGGGGCAGCACTAGAGCTTCAGTTGTGTACACGCTCCCCGGGGGTCTCTACTATGCAGCCAGGGTTGAGAAACACTGTGAAAGATGAATGCCCACTGTGTTTAGGGTAAGGGTCTGCAGAGAAGGGAGGATCCATGACTAAGACTTCCTAGGCAACCACTGCACATCAAAGCACACAGAGGATTAGTTTATGGGATTCCTGGGATCTGATCTGAAAAACACTAACAGAGAGGACATCGAGATTTGAGGTTTATGGACTATGTGACATGCTTATCAGGATGCCTGATTAACGCTAAAAATGAATAAGCGCTTTTCCTGGAAGGCTTTGCTGGTATTCTAAGAAGTTGGAATTATTCATTCCCCTCATCCCTGTGTGGATCTAGGTGGGGAAAATATTCAAAACAACTCACACCTGAAAAAAACATTTATTGAGCAACTAACTGCTACCCAGAAAGCAATGATACTTAATGTAACACAGCACTTAGGACTTTAGAGTTGGGCCTTGGGAAGCCCAAGTAAGAACTGTAGAGTCTAGACTATGAGATCATTTGAGATAACCTAAGCCAACAAGAAGGAAGGAGAAGACCAGAGAAGAATGTGAGCAACTGGGTGTATTCTTAGTTGTCCTCCGACAGACTTCTGCATATTACCATGAGTCCCTGGGTGAGCTGGGCTCAGTTAACACCAAACAGCTGGATACCTTGTAAGTAAGTGGCCCTTGAGAGTTGCTGCAGTCTAAGATGATGGGGAAAAGTTTCTCAGAAGAAAAGATGGGCTGTGGCCACTGAAGAATAAAGTTTAAAAACAAAGTATGAGACAAATCAAGCAGAAAGATGAAGCGTGTCTAGATTGCAAATTCTACCAAGGATCATTGGTGTTAGCATATGAATTTGACTAAACTCATACTGCAAAAGGTATTCGACTTGCTCCAGCTCCACTCCTTGACTACAGTGATCAGGCCCTGACTCCTGCCAACCACCCTTACTTTCCAGCACCTGGGCTCTTTCACAGATTTGGTCATGTAGGGCATTGTTGGTTTCTCTGCTCCTGCCCCAGAATGAGCTTTCCACTGCTACATCACAGCCGCGTGTGGCTCCCTATTGGCAACAAGCTTGTGCTGCTGGCGCTGACATCCATAGCCCTGCATGATCTGAGCCTGCCCAGCTCCACACCTCCTGCCTCTCACCCCACTGTGACCCCCAATTCCTCCACACCTGGCCCACTGCAGGGCCCCATGCTCACCCATGCTGATCCCTGAAAGGCCTCCCTAGCTGTCACCTTGGAAATCCCTTTCCCTAACAACCTACCCTTTCCAGCAGACAGCTTAGATACCACCTCCCCTGTACCCCCTCCCTGAGCCCCCAGTGCTTCCTCCCTCTTTTGACCTCCAAGGGTCTCGCCTTAGCTGCCACGCTGCACTGTAAGTCATTCCCTGAATAGTTAAGTGCTGGGCTGCAGTGTCTCATGAGAGCTCAACACACCAACTTCCCTCTAAAGCAGGACTACAATTTCCAGGATTCCATCCCCATGCGGCTCCAGGTAACTTTGCCAATGAAGACTTGGAAGCTGAAGTAAAATGCACAATGCTAAGGAGATGCTAACAGTGAGACAAACCCACTCCCACTTCGCGCCAGGGGTCCAGACGTGGTGATCTCTTACACCTCTCCATAAACCCCAGTTTCTGTTCCAGAGAGCAGGTTGGAGACCACAGGCAGTGTCTTTCTTGTCTTATTCCCTAGCTGCCACCCTTCCAGGTCACCACTCTCCCAGCCCCCAACATCCAGGTAAGCTCCAATTCCTACCCTAAACCCCTTAATTCTTGCACAGTCTGGCATCTTTATCTGTTGTATCTTGAGCTCTGCATCTCCCCTGCAGCAGAATCTAACCTCATGCAAGCATCAGGAGACACCAGTGAGGGACAAGCCAAGTAGCAAAGCAGTGCTCTGCATCATGAGGTGTCCTCCCTCTCTCCTCCTCCCCAGCCAGACCCTCACCACACTTGCTCCCATTATAGCTCAGAAGCAAGAGCCAGGCTTTGTGCACAATGCGTCGGGCTTCCTGAGATGTGTGGTTCAGGAGACAGATGTTCTGTAACCCCAGGAACACCTGGTAAAACAGACATGAGGTCTGCTTTCCTATTTAAAAAAAAAAATCAGCTCAAGGGAGAGAGATAACGGAACTAGAAAAGAAGAATGAAAAGCAGATGGATTAAGCTCTCTCATAGTCCGCAGGGAAAAACACCAATTGGGCCATCAGGAGTCCAGAATACGGAAGGAACCATGGTCGTACGTGTGCCATTTGTGCCATTTGTTAGGAGCTGAGCATGTGCCTGCAAAGTCCTGAGGGATTTCATGTTAAAATGAGGACAGAGTGAGCAGAGAGCTGGCTCTGCATGGCCCTAACCAGGAGGAGTGGACACTCTGGGAGGCGGTTCCCACCACTCCCAGGGAGGGGAAGAGCAAATATCCAGCCAAGGCTCTAACCCTAATCAGGGTCACTAAAATAAAGGCTTTCCTGGAGAAGACCAATCTGTCCTCAAACCCTGAGGGCTTTCTCCACAGTCCAATCCCAGGTGGGCCAGGAAAACCGAAAGCAGTTTTCCTTGTCCCTGTAGCTCCCCCTTGACATCTGTTCCAGGAACTACAGCTCAGGGATGCATCAGAACCGACGTCCAGGGATGTAGGCAGTGGAGGCGCGCTTGTGTAGAGTGTACAGAGGCCCTGGGTTATCCCCAGCACTACACGTGTGTGTGATCCCTCACCCGAGCCCAATTATGAACCCATCCTGCAGAGAGAATGAGGCGCAGTGACCAGACCATTCCAGGGAACTCCCACGTGAATTCCCCACTGTGCAACCCCAGCACATGTTGCTACACAGCTCCTCCATTGCAGGAAGGGACGGGGGTCTACCGTATGGAAGATGGGTAAAGGGGTCTCAGTGAAAACCAGGGATGCTCTGGGTTACACATCACAGCAACCCCCAGCCCAGAACAGCTCACTTACCGTGAATGGGAGACAAAGTCGTACACGGGGATGTGGACTGTTTTCCCTTCGGTGATTTCTTTCAGTGTTTTGAAGATGAGTTCATTGTCAAAGGCATCTGAAGAAAATCAAATTGTTCAAATGTTTCTTACACTCCTTTCTTCTACAGTCACACACAGGACACGCCACAAGCTCGTATTTCCTATACGTGCACCACAGCTCAGAGAGGCATACCTCCCGGTGTCATAGTTTAGGCCTAAAATGGCCCTCAAAGATCTCATATTCAGAGGTAGGGCACAGCAAAAGAGGACAGGTCACTGGGGGCTAACTGGGAGAGTATATTCTTGTCCTGGCTCCTGCCTTCTCTAGCTGACATGCTGTGGGCAGCTGTCCTCCACCGGGCTCTCCCATCATGCAATTTCTGCCTTGGAACTGGCCAACCATGGACCCAACCCACTGAACTGTAAGCCACAATAAACTTCTCATTGCTTTAAATTGTGGGTGTTGGGTATTTTGTCCCAGCAGGAAAGTGACTAATACATCACCCCAAAGCTGATTTCAACCCAAAGCAGAATAATACGAAAGTTCCCTGGTCTATGAATGAGTTCTGGCAAACTGATTTCCTTTTTCCTCCTCCGACATTCCATTCCCAGCCTGGACATCTCTTCTCGCTCTCCCTCCAGCTGCTGTCCCGGGACTGCCACATGGCAACCAGGAAGACACACTCATGACTAGGGGAGGCCCACAGGCTCCGTGCCAAGAAGAAGGCTGGATTCCAACCGTCATGAGGAACCCACAGTAACAGGAGGAACAGCCTGCCCAGCTGGGCTGTCAGCAAGGTTCCTTCAGGCAGCCACCTGGAGCCCGTTTCCCTCTGGGCTGGTCAGGGAGTTGAACACAGATCGTGTGCCCACACGTGGGGTTGGAAGGAGCGGGTGACACAGGGTGCTGCCTATCAGGAGGCAGAAGGATCGGCCACATTCATTCACTCCTGGGGCTGGCCCATTGGGTCCAAGACTCACGGTGGTCACCTTTACTCAAGACAGACTTGCTCCATCGGTACTTAATGAGCCAGCACCACGAGAGGTGTTTCAAAGCCCCTCCTCTCCTGTAAGACCCCAATAACCTGGCAAAGTAGCGGTTAGGCCCCTGTTTCATAGCTGGGAAACAGACTCAGAAGTGAAACACTTCCTCATGGGTGAGACATAACTACTGCCACTTCACCCAGGTGAAAACGCACACATGCACACACACAACATGCCCCTTCAACTCCCCCAACTCACCCGGGTGATCAAAGTTGAACTGGCCCTTCAGGGCCTTGGCCTTCTGCTCTGAGGTGAGGACTCGGTAGAAGCTATCCTGGCTTAGGATGACCACCTGCTTCTGGTGATAGTCCACCTCGTTCTGCCCCAGGAGCTGCACAATCTTAGCACAAACAGAAGACTGCAAGGAGAGAAGAGGAGATGAGTGTATGAGAGAAGGGGAGTGTACTGGTGGGAAAAGAGCCCAGGGTCACTAAGGGGACACATACTCCCTAAGAGGAGGCTGTGGAGGGAGGAAATCAAAGGCTTCTGACTTGCACAATGGAATAAAAGGCTGGGGGAGCACGCGCCTGTCAGAGGACTGTCACAAGTCCTTCCCTCCCTCTCCTTAGCACGAATCACTACTCCTGGGCAATGCCAGTCACTAGGCAGAGCAGTGTTAATTTATTCTGCCTACTTTTGCCCCAGTAGTAGTGGAACAAGCACACTGATCACAGGATGGGTCAAAGGGTCTCAGGACCAGGCACCCTCGAGCCATCCTCGGCTGGCTCCTGCACATCTCTATCCTGGGCACGCCCAGCGAAGGCAGCTAGGTTAGCAGCAAGGCCGACATGGCAGCTGCCATCTGCCTGTGCTGGCTGCTTTTGACAGCCCACAGCCATGGTCTTTGCACAAATGTGGGCCGCCACACTGGAGTGACACAAGACACAGACAATCGCCAATACCTAAAGCAGCCTGGCCGCTCTCCTGAATGAGCTCAAGCCTTGCGTACTCCGCTGGGTTTAGTGATACCTACAGCCACTCCCTTTTGTCCCCCCAGTGACATGCAGCGTCTGTTAAAGGGAGAACATAGAACAGGAATCCAAAAGAATGGGGTGCCAAAAGTTATTTTATCAATTAACTCTTTTTTCACTTGATAGGAAGATAAATTTTAATCTCTAATCACTCTAGAAGCTGTAACTGAAGGTTTCTTGTGGAACCTGACCTAATTATAAAAGATAAAAAAGTAGCATATGTAGAGCGTTCTTGGCTCAAATTTTGAGGCCTTGTGCTGACTTAATTTGAGCAACTGGTTTTAGCAAAGAAAAGCCACAGGATTTTTTTAAGATTACAATACCTATAAGGCTGACTGGTTTGTCTGAGCATGAGAAAAACTAGCTGGTCTTGTTGCACTAGTCCATGCTGATGAAGATGTTTTGCGCAATACCCTTTGTACAGGTTATGACACAAACCAAAGAAGAATTTTTGCTGAGTCAATAATATTTGGACGCAATTGTTAATCATTTCAAATGGATTTCTTTGACTTTGATGACACTTTTACACATTAACATGGATGAGCATTTTTAACTACTTCATACTTTGGGGATGCAGATTCCGCCCCCCCCAAAAAAAACCCTAAAAATAGGAAAGGTACAAGTTGCACAGGACTTTGATTCAACACTGAAAATGCTTCAACGAAACCAAAGGCTATATACGATTATAAATTATATGTTTTTAAACATCTAATTCACTCTCCTTAACTGGCATCTGCTTCTTAGATCCTAAAATTATAGGAGGATACAGTATCTCCTTTACTAGTTGATAGAATTTTTTCTAAATGTCCAAACAAAAAAAATGAAGAGATTCATGGATACAGGAATATGGGCAGTACCATTTAAAACATGGTATTTAATTTACAGTCAAAACTCATTTTGTATTTGTTGCATGAACAGTAAGTAACTCCAGTACTTCGACCACCACCACCACTTTGAAAAAAATAATCAATTCCTTTAACCCAAATACAGAATCTGCACAGTGGTCGTTAAAATAAGCACAAAGTACAATTCTAGAAAGTTAATACCCCCCTCACCTACCCCCAGTACTGGGGATTGAACCTAGGGTCTTCGCTGAGCTCCATCCCCAGCCCTTTATTTCTTATTTTGAGACAGGATCTCACTAAATCACTCAGGCTGAGCTTGAACTTGCGACCTCCCTGCCTTAGCTTCCGAGTGCACCACCATCCCATAGCTTGTCATAGCTCTTGATCAAGGATAATATATATTTTGTTGGTCTGCGGTACATGTTTTCAAAGACCTGGCTGCTGACCCTTGCCTTCCAGGTACACCACCACTAGCAACCAGCTGCCAGCATAGTCACTGGTTGCTTATTAGGTGCCAGGTCCATGGTAGGTGCTCCTTCCTTTACAGCCACTCTTAGAGCTCACCTGCGCTCTCTGTGAATGAGGAAGCCCAGTAAGTGACTTGCCCTGCCTGCAATCACGCAGTCCTAGCTACCTACTCTTGATTTCAACCTAAATGCAACAAGAAGTCTGAAGACGAGAGATAAATACAATGTGTAAACAAGGAAAATTAAACCTGCCTTTCAGGCAATCTACATCTTTAACATCTTTATTTCCTTCCTTTTGGGTCACTGTAGAAAATAAGCCCTTAACCCATACAAGTGTCAATCATGGCAACAGGTACATAGGGCTTTGGTTGTCCTCTTCTATTTCTGTGTAGGTTTGAATTTTTTGCACACTAGAGAGGAAGGAGGGAGCCTACCGAAGCCTGACTCTGCCCTGAGCAGATGCTCTTTCTCTTACTGCACGCCCACCTCTATGTCTCCCTGGCCTCCATCTGGGTTCTCCTTTCCTCTAATCTTGCATCCCCCTCCAAATGGATGAAATGCAGCTTTGAGATATCATCTTGGTCCCCCCCAGAAAGCCATTGGCTACTAACTAAGGGCTGAGAAAGCAGACAAACAAAAACATGAGCTCACAGACAGCTAAAGAAAAGTGAGTGCAATTGTTTTGCTGGACAAAGACTTAAGGTAACATAGTAACGAAAAGACAGATACTCTTAAGAGTCCACTTTAGGGAGGTGTCTGGAGTAGCGAAATGCAGGAGACAGAGCTGGATGGCACTATAGGGCCTGGGTGAGGGGAATGCAAAGGTTCTGGAGACTGGATATCCTACAATGCAATCACCCCTAACACTCTGAAAATACCTCAAAATGAGCAAGAAGGTAAATTCTGCATTATGTATATTATAACAAATAAAAACATTCTTATATCAAAAGCTTAGTTTCTGTGTACTAGACACTGGGCTCAGCACTTTGAAAGTATCTCAGCTATTACAACTTTGCATGATGAAATTAGCAATATACTAATTCCTCTGACAGCGAACACAGAGGCAAGAGCAGGTAAATGGCCTTTCTGAGGCACACATGCACAGCAGTGGAGCCAGGTTTCTAACCCTAGCAATCCAGGGCCCCACCCTCTTTGCTAGTGGCTGCCCTGCACCAGCTCACCACACTGCCCAAGAACCTTGAGCTCAGCCTAGTTTTGCATCTCTGCACACTTTATGCACTGTGTCCAGAATAATTCCTTTTTGAGACAGGACTTGCTGTGTAGTTCAGGGTGGCCTTGAACTCACTAGTAGCCCAAGCTTGCCTCAAACTCAGATCCTCCAGCCTCAGGCATGTTCTACTATCCTCAGCTTGTACCCAGAATAACTGTCCTTACCACAGCACATTACTGAAGGGGTTTGGGGGCTGCTGAGACCATCTGAACATTAAAAAAATTTAAGATGAGGTCAATACAAGGAATCTTTAGGAAACAAGGGGAGTTTTTAAAACAAACATGGAAGAACCAGCAAAGGAGATATACAGTTTATTCACTATGCCATTGCAACAAAGTTTTTATTATTATTATTTATTATTATTATTATTACCTAATGAAATTAAAGCCTCGAGAATCAACCAACCAAGTTAAATTAAATGTCTTAGTCACACAGCCAGGGCTCAAACTACAGGTGTTCTAATTCTAAACATGCCAATTCTTTTCACTGTTCCCAAACAGAAGCTGCTTTAGAATCCACTGCAGTGTTCTCTACAAATTTACTCCACTCTTGGATGAGAGAACAATGTCAGGGAAAGGGAGTCAGGGTAAGAACTGGTTACAAAAACAACAGTTTTGTTCCGGTGCTACTACCTTCACTCGATATTATGTTAAATTTCACAGATTTTTATGCAACTAAAGCCAGACAAGTGATTTATGTATCAAAGGAAGTTGCAATGCACACTGGAGCACACATGTAATCCCAGTGCTTTGGGACGTTGAAAACAGGAGGAGGATTGCAACATCAAGCCCTTCCTAGGCAACTTAGCAAGAAGACCCTGTCTCCGCGTAAAAATAGAAAGGGGGGGGCGGTGGTTCAGTCCCTGGATTTGATCCCTGGTATCAGCATCACCACCACGAAAAAATGCACACACATGCACGCAACTGTTCTAGAAATTTCGATTATGTTCAAGAGAATCTAGCTGCTAGGAGCCAGTAACTACGGACCCAGCATTCAGCAGACACACTGAACAATGAGCTCTTTCTACAGAGAGTTCCTGCTCGGGAAGCCCCAGGAGCATCCACAGCTGATCACCAGGCTCGGCCAGTTCCCAAAGAGCAGAGGCCAAGCACACATAGGTCCTTGAGCTGCTGTAGAAAGGCTCCTTCCTTAAAACCACTGTCCCATCACAGCTGGGCACCATCTCCCAAGGCTGTCTGTTTCTAGAGGGTGTTTTCCACCCTGAAGGTCCTGCTGTCCCGCTCCAATACTGCGAGTGAGTGAAATCAAACAAGCAAGGCATGAGCACTGTCACTCCAAGCCTCCACCCCTAACTCCAAGGGGCCCTCAGCAGCTCCGCCTGCAGAGGGGCTTCCAGCTGGGTGTGTCCCTAAGGGATGTGTGGCCTTTCCCTGCGGTGACCTCACAAGAGTCCAGGAAATGGCCACACTGACCAGCTGGAATTCCATCATCTGTCTGCCCTGCTCTCCCGGAGCTGCGAGAATCAGCAGAATTGGGGAGGAGATCCAAGCCAGGAGGGCTTGGCCTAACAGAGCCGACAAGGCCCCAGGGAGGTGCACAACTCACTACTCCCTCCAGCCCTTCACAGTGGGCTGTGGACTCATGCTATCACTGTTCTACAAGTCCACCAACCAACCCCATCAGCTAGTGGTTCAAGGAGCCCTCAGCTTCCTTGGACAGGAAGAGCTCATCTAGCTCCTCCGCTCTTTAACTGAGAGCAAGCGTGGCTTTGCCTGTCACCACCATCAAGTCAGAAGCACACCACTAACCTCCACGATCCCCAGACGTGACGTCACTCCTTTGGGGGCCGGGCTGCTCTCCACACTGCTCGGAAGCTCTAATTTACTGGCATGAGAAAACCAAAGCACCAGTAATT
This sequence comes from Heterocephalus glaber, assembly GCF_053883595.1. Taxonomy (NCBI): domain Eukaryota; kingdom Metazoa; phylum Chordata; class Mammalia; order Rodentia; family Bathyergidae; genus Heterocephalus; species Heterocephalus glaber. The sequence goes on along the minus strand of NW_028258161.1, from coordinate 1,890,442 downwards.
TGCCCTGGGTGCAACTGAGAACAAAGCTCAAACCTGCTGACTCTATCCCACATCAAACCAGCCCCAGGGCAGCAAAAGGGAAGTGGCCCTGAAAGCTCCCCTTGAATCACTAGCAGTGGGGCATCTACTCTTGAAGTCATGGACAAGCCCCAGAAACATGCTGCTGAGGAGCTCCCCCATCCCCAACTACACACACACACACACACACACACACACACACACACACACACACAGACACACACATACACACGCACACGCTGAAATTAATTGCTGCCTGATAAAGGTCTCCAACACCCAAAAGCAGCCACAGATCATTCTGACAACCTGAGAATTTTTTGAGCCCAAGGCCTAGCTGTGACTCAGCCTTTATTCCTAGGCCCTGGCAGGACTTGGTGCCTCAGATGTTTGTTAACTGTCACCAGAGCTCAACGCCTGAACTGATCAGAAATTCTTTTTTCTTCAGATGTATTTCAAAAACAGTCTATCTATGCTCCTCGATCTTAGCCATCACCCTTGATTTAGGCTCCCAGGGATTCCATCCTAAGGTACAAGATACTGGGTACAGATGGCTGGCTGTGTGCCCAAATCTTAGTCCCTGAGTTTTAGCTGGGCATATATTTCCCAGGCTCCCTCACAGCTCACTGTGAGCATGCTAAATTCTGGCCAATTAGATAAGCAGGAGTCATAAGCAACAGCCTCTGGGAATACTTCATTAATTAATTTCTTTGACCCTCTTTGATCCTCCTTCCTGTTGGCTGGAATAAAGACTTAAGAGCTGGAGCTAAAGCAGCCATATTGCAGCAACTAAGGATAGGAGAGAGAGAAGCTAAATGAGCCAGAAATTCAAATGACCATAGTAGTACTAAGAGTCACATGCAAGTTAGGGCCAAAGTCTGAATGTGCCTCCAAAAATTCAAGCTAAAACATCATCATAAAGTGATGGTGCAGCCTTTAGGAGGTGATAAACCATGAGGTAAGAAGAGCCCCTGTGGATAAGATTGGGGCATTAAAAAAAACTCAAGGAAATGGGACATTTTCTTCTGCTTTCCTGCCATGTGAGGATGTAGCACTCACTCCTCTGCCAAATGAGGACACGGCAACTGTCCATCCTCACCAGGTGATGCAGCAGCAACAGGGTTGACCCCTAGGAACAGAGAGCAGAGAGCACTTTGACCCTGGGCTACTCAGCCCCAGCGCTGGGAGAGCGCAATCTCTGTCTTTTACAGATTTATATAATACCAGGCACTGCAATACAGCGGTGAGACAAGTCATCCTGCTTGAGCCCTGTTATTCAAGGTTTCCTGTCACTTTGAAGGGATAGGATCCTAATCCTGATGTATGGAAGGTCTCCTGTGTAAATGTCCCCTTGGCCCCAGGGAACATCCGTCCTGTCCTGGCTGGGAGCTGTCTTCACCACACCAGGAGCCATAAGCAGCTCAGCACTCAAGCTGCCTGCAGGTGAGTTCAGAGGCAGGGAGAGGAGCACCCTCTTGGGCCAAGGTCCCCATACCTTGGGGCACCCCCTTGTCACCTGCCAGCCTCTGTGTATTTATAGCTAGGAAAGAATTCTTTAAAAATCACTTGTATGGCTGGGCATGGTGGCACACGCCTATAATCCCAGCACCCTGGGAGGCTGAGGAAGGAGGATTGCAAATTCAAACCCCACCTAGGCAATTTATTGAGGTGTTGTCTCAAGATAAAGGGCCTGGGGATATAGTTCTATATGCAGGCGGCTCTGGATTCAAACCCCAATATTGCTTTTTAAAAAGTCATATCTACATTCCTAAAATTATATTTGTTTCTGCTCACTGTAGAGTCAGTATCACTGAGGTATTAAACAGGCTCAATGCACTGAGGGGTGGCAAACAGTAGCTGACACTTCCACAGAACACTGTACACCAGGAGCTGGAAGGATATTACATGAAGTCATCCCTTGGGGACTCAGAGGAGACTAGTTCCAGGGACCCCCTGGATAGCAAAACCTGAGGAGGCTCAAGTCCTTTATATAAAATGGTACAGTGTTGCATATAACCTACATACATCCTCTCCCTCTGCTTTAAAAACCATCCCCATGTTGCTGACAATATCTAATTACAATGGAAAAGCTGCATAGTTATGCTGCATCATTTAGGGAGTAATAAAACCCACACATAGTACAGATGCAACTGTTTGACACATTTTTAATTTTTTTTTTTTTTTTTTTTTTGGTATCGGGGATTGAACTCAGGACCTTGCGCTTGCAAGGCAGGCACCGGAACCAACATTTTTAAAATTTTTATGAATGCACTTTGTTTGCCATGCCTAATGATAGCCCTCATCGCGGGCAGCTGGCCCACGTACATTACACATCTTAACATTTTCAATCTAAGGTTGTTGGAAGCCATGGGTGCAGGCCCTACAGATAAAGGGAGCCAACTTAATCTTCACACCAACCCGTGTGAGGGCCTTCTTGTTAAACCATCTCACGTACAGGAAACGGAGTTCCAGACAGGCACATTAAGTGACTTGGCCCAAGATCACACACTTGGAAAACACCTGAGGTGCGGCGGCCTCCACTCCCGGGCTGACTGCAGGATGTGTGCTGTTCACCAAGCCTCACACCGCCTGGCCTTGGTGCAGAAGCAAGGACTCTAGGCTTCCAGGACTCCTCACCAAACTGACCAGCTCCTGAGGCTCTCTTGCTCCATCAGGACCAGCAAGAGGAAGAGACTCCAGTGGGGCTCTTCGACTCCCCCTGCAGCTTACCCAAAGCACATCTCTGCTGGGCCCCTTGAGAAGTGAGTTTTCTGATAAGTGCTTTACTAGGAAAGAGAGAGCTAAGTCCCCTCTGCTTCCCTACAATGAGACTGCTGGTAGCTACAGTGTCTACGACATTCTTAGGGGGTCCCAGAAGCAGTGAGCCCTCGCACATGCAGGTGTTTGGGTGAGGAAGGAGCAGACGCGATGTTTCCAACCTCGGCCCAACACAACTGCCACCCTGGTGAGGCTGTTGTGTTGTGTACTGGCCGACTCCTTCCTTGCAGAAAGCAGAACAGCGGGAGAACCACAACACTCCTACGCCCTGCCAAGCAGCAGGCTCACAAAAGACTAGGGAAGGCGAAAGGACCAGGGGCAAATGCAGAAGAGAAAGGAGGAGACAGGGCTGGGGGTTTAGCTCAATGGTTCCACCGCCTCCCTCACAAGTGCAAGGTCCAGGAGTTCAATCTCAGGCACAAAAAAAGGAAAAAGAAAGGAGACTAATTTTGTGGCCTTCTGCTTATCCTAACCCCGAATACCGCTTTGTATTCGTTTCCACAGGAGAGACGAAAAAGGCACCGGGCGTGCACACGCATGTGCAGAGCTCAGGCTGATCAGGTCCCAGCTGCTTGCTAGTTTGGCTGACTGCTGCCTACCATGCCCCCTGCAGGAACTGAAGCCTCGGGGAAGGCTCCTGGAGGATGACTGTTGACTATTGCTGACATGCGGGTGCAGGTGACACTGGGTCCACTCCCTTCCCCATTTGCCTGAGGACTGGGAGGCAAGTTGGAATGGAAGACTGCAAACCACTGAGCCCCTTGTCTGGATAACATGACTATTACAGAAGTTACAGCTGCAAAGACCTGCGGTCCCTAGGGTGAGAGACCGGAAAAGCCGGCTCTTCTCCCTCCTCTGGGCAGGGCGGCGGGGAGGGATATGGAAGAGCACGGGATGGCAACGGGGAGCTCTGCAGAATCTTTCACAGGCAATGCTTCGTGTGAACTTAGTTTCTGAAGAAAGAAATTCAAATCCTGAATTAGCACTTCCAATTTTCTTCTACATTTTTGCTGCATTCATCACTCATACCACCTCCAGGGCCCCAAGATTTTAGAAATCAAAAATCACAGAGAAGAAGACTCCTGAAGTTTCACAGGCCACACTAATGGAAAAACAAGAGTGAGTTTACCACCTTGGAAGTAATCATAAATTAAAACAGCTTATCTACTATTGCCAAAAAAGATTTAAGGCTGCTAGATGTGGCAGTACACACCTGTAATCCCAGCACTCTGAGGGGCTGAGGCAGGAGGATTGCAAGTTCATGTCCAGCCTACACAACTTACTGTATGTATTGACAAGACAGTGTCTCAAAAGCATTTTTTAAAGGGGGCTAGAGAGGAATCTGAGAGCAAAGGCCCTGGGTTCAATTCCCAGTACCACCACCACAACAACAGCAAAAAACTGATGGTCATTCATTTTCTGATTTTAGTCCTATTATAATTCCAGAAATTCTGCCTCTTGGCTTTCCATTTTTCTCCCCTCATAAAGCAACAGTTAATTCATAGCTAACTGGAATAAAGTGAAATATTTTGGGATCGGGGGAAGCAGAAGACAGGGCATAGCCATTCCTTAAATTACAGAACCTTAGAATATGACCGTACTTCGTAAGGTAACGATCTTGAGATGAAGTCATGCTGAATTAGGAAACCGGAAAGGGAGAAACACAAAGACACGAGTGGAGACAGAGTGATGTCCATTAGGATGGAATAGCACCGGAAGGTGGGAAGGAAAGAAGCAAGCTGGGCTTCTCCTTCACGCCTTCCAGGGGATCAAACGCTTCCAGGCGCCTAATTTTTGCTCTTCTCGCCTCCAAACCCTAAGAGAATAAATTTGGGTTGCTTTAAGCCACAAGTGTGTGATGATACACCTGCCATTGTTAATGAATGGGCTCAATTTCTTTTTTGTGATCAAAGCACTTTCTTCAGCTTCTATTTCTGCACACTGCTGCTCATAGATTGTTTTTCCCTGCTTCCAGGCATAAATTCATGAAGATGTATCGGTTCACTTTGTGATTTTTTTTTTCCTCAGAACTTTTCCCGCTGTTTCCTGTTTGCTCTAATAGTAAACTGTTGCTCTACTCTGGAATACGGGAGCGATTCCTTCCTCAAATATCCTGGTTAATAATTGTCATGCACACTGAGAAGAGCTCCCAGTTTGGTCTGCTGTTTCCTTGTTGGATAAGGAGCTGCTCCCAGATCCAGCAGTGTGCTTTGGGGCCTGCAAGTGAGTTTCAATGATCAGGCTGCAGATGTGGAAAGTGCTATTTTGCAGAGCTTTTGTGTCACCACAGAAATTCCCCTCACTCTCTGGGCAAGATAGAGTCTTAAAAATCAAGAGACAAGAATTTCCCAATCGTCAGAAGGCCAAAAAGCAACGGGCCCCTTTACTTTTCAGAGTGGGTACACAGGAACTGCCTCTGCCATACCAGGGACATCTCCCACAACCCAACCTCTTCATGTTAGCTCCCTTACTATTGATTGTAAGGTCTTCTATTCCACAAATGGGCTGGAAGTATGAATGGGCAGAAATGTGCATGAGACAGTGGTGACCCAAAATATAAGTTCAATGAAACCTTTTAATCAAGACTCCTCAAATTTCCATTTCACACATCTTTCCTGCAAAGCCCATTCAGCTTTAAAAGAACAAGCAACAAAAAAACAAAATTGAAAATCTCATCATGATCCATGACCCTTATCTTTTTCATATCTATGTAACTGCTTAAAACCACATTATCCTATGGCTAAAGTGCACTTCACAATTAAAATACTGGTGCAAAACATCAATGATTACAAGATTATGTTCCAGGAAAGAAAAGGCATGAAGTGGAAATGACGAAAATGTACCACAGACATTGGGAAATGGGAAGAAAAAGTCCAATGAGAAGGGGAACAAGGGAAGGGGAAAGGGGCCAAAAGGAGAAAATGGAAGAGGCAAAAAAAAAGCTTCTGTACATGGGGGGATGGGGTTAGGGAAAAAACAAAAAAGATATATCATGTACTGGTACAAATTCTGCATGATGAATGTTATCATGTATCATCCATATCTAGAATGTACCAATAAATGTTTTCCGAATAAATACAATTGCAAAAAAAAAAAAGGATATCCACTATCACCACTCTTATTCAATACAGTTCTGAAAACGTTAGCCAGCACAATCAGACGAGAAAAAAATAAAAAGGGCCCGGGGATTTAGCTCAGTGGTGCTGTTCCTGCCTTGAAGTACAAGGTCCTGAGTTCAATCCACGGTAAAGATAGGAAGGGAGGGAGGGAGCAATTATTATTTGAGGATGACATGATATTCTACACAGAAGACCTCAAAAACTCCACAAAAATACTGCTAGATTTAATAAACAAATTCAGTAGCATAGCTGGATAAAAGTCAACACTCAAAAATCAAAAGCATTTCTGACACAGATAATAAACTCACTGAGAGAGAAATTAAGGAACCAACACCTTTCACAATAGCATCCAAAAAAATGAAATAATGAAGGAAGTATAAAAGACCTTCATGTGTCAAACTACAGTACTCTGGAAAGATCAAAGAAGATACCAGGAAATGTAAAGACATTTCTTATTCTTGGGTCAGAAGAGCCAACGTAGTGAAAATGGTCATACTTCCAAGATTTAATGCAATCCCAATCAAAACACCAATACCATATCTCACAGAATTCAGAAAAAACAATCCTAAAATTCAGTTGGAACCTGAAGAGACCCAGAATAGCAGAGGCAATTCTGGGCAACAGATGAAAGGCAGGAGGCATTACAATCCCTGATTTGAAGTTATACCACCAAGCTAGTGATAAAAACAGCATGGTACTGGAAAAAGAACAGACCCAAGGATCAATGGAACAGATTAGAAGATGCACAAACAACTCCAGGCATACTCAGCCACCTTATCTTTGACAGAGGAGCCAAACACCCTTGCTGGAAGAAAGATAGCCTCTTTAATAAATGGTGCTGGAAAAACTGGCTTTCCACTTGCTGAAGATTGAAACTAAACCTGTATCTCTCATCATGCAGTAAACTAGGTAGAACTCTTGAAGACACTGGTGTAGGCAAAGATTTTACGAACAAAACCACAATCACATATGATCTATCATAAAAAATCAACAACTGGGATCTCATCTTATTAAAAAGCTTCTGCAGAGGTGGCTTCTTCCGGTCGGGCGGTAGAGGGAGCTGTGGAATTTGTGGCTCTGGTGAGATTGAAATCATGGCAGGTCCAGAACCCGACGCCCAGTACCAGTTCACTGGCACCAAAAAATATTTCAATTCTTACACTCTCACAGGTAGAATGAATTGTGTACTGGCTACATATGGAGGCATTGCTCTGACGATCTTGTATTTCAAGTTAAGGTCTAAAAAACACAAAAACGTCAGCTATGAAAGCAACATAAGTGGATTTTACAGTATCTGACTTCATCTGTGAAGTTCCCGCGCCTGGAAGAGCTGTCACTCATCATGTAATACTCAGTTTGTACAATAAATTATGAACCTGGAAATAAAAAAGCTTCTGCACAGCAAGAGAAACCACCAACAGAGTGAAGAGACAACCCACAATGTGGGAAAAAATGTCAGCTGTTCCTCAAAGGACTACTATCTAGAATATATAAAGAACTAAAAAAGAAAATTCAAACCTCTCAAATTTAAAGACCCAATCCAAAAGTGAGCATCTCAGGTGAAGTAGAAATGGCAAATAAATATATGAAAAAGATTCAACATCTCTGGTCACTCGAGAGATGCAGATTAAAACAACACAGATTTGGGCCGGGGATTTAGCTCAGTGGTTTTGTTGCCTGCTGTGCAAGCGCAAGGACCCGAGTTCGATCCCCAGTACCAAAAAAAAAAAAAGGATAGAAAGAAAAAATGGCAACAAAGCTTCTGTACATAGGAAGCGGATGGGGCTTGAGGGCGAAGGGGATAAAATTAAATAAAATGTGTTAATAAAAAAAAGAACTAAAGGGGGCTGGGGATTTAGCTCAGTGGTTCTGGTGTCTGCCTCGCAAGCGCAAGCTCCCAAATTCGATCCCCAGTACAAAAAAAAAACTAAAAGGAAGAGTGATATTGGAAAAAGGCAACAAGATGGGAGATGAAAACACGAAGAAATGATTCATGAGTAGTGAGGGAGGACTTTGCTACTGGACGATCTGACAGCAAGTAGAGACGATGTTCTGCAGGTAGTAAAAGAAGAGGACAAGGGTCCGATCCTTGTTTGAAAAAAATTAAGTGAAAGAAAGAAATACCTAGCTAAAACCTCCCACCAGAAATAACCATTCTGGCAAGCAATTTTTCAGACACCTTCATAAGCATGTGCAATAGCTGGTCTCCAAGATGGCTGCCACCAAACTCCTTCCCTCCTGGGAGAAGGGAGCTCTTCCTCCCGCTGGGGATAATGTCGATTCATATACCAACTTCAGGTAATTAAGTTTTCCATTTCTCTATATATGCTAGAATTCTGTTATCTGCCTTTACCTTATTCATTATGAAATACTGGTAATTTAAAACCAGAAAAGAAATTCTGAGGTTTTCTTTTTTGATTTATTTATTGGTGCCAGGGATTGAACTCAGGACCTTGTGCTTGCAAGGCAGGCCCGGGCACCACTGGGCTAAAAATCCCCAGCCCTTCTTTGTTTCTGTAGTTCTTAACCTGATCTTTCTATTTTACTGTCTTTTATAAATATCTTATTCTACCTCTATGGAATTTTTCAAGGTAGTTAACTTTTCAAAATATACCTCCACCCGGGGATTTAGCTCAGTGGCACCTTGCAAGGGGCAAGGTCCTTGAGTCCCATCTCCAGTTTAAAAAAAAAATTTTTAAACCCTCCAATGTAGAACAAACATTTTAGAAGTAAAACATACAGAAAATGAAAAAGACAATACAAAAGTGAACACAAAAAAGCTTCAACATGATGCAAAATCCACAAAACATAAATAGAATAGAGCACAAAGTCTGTCTCTTTCCCACACTATTTGCCAGCCACCTTGCTGGCCACTTCTTAGGCTGCCTCCATTTTCAATTTCACAACCATCTTTAAGAGCTAACTAGGGCTGGGGATTTAGTTCAGTGGTTCCGGTGCCTGCCTTGCAAGTGCAAGGGTCCCGAGTTCGATCCCCGATACCAAAAAAAAAAAAGAGGTAACTCTCTTGGGTACACACACACACACACACACACATCCATGCTGTCTACACTTTCATTTGCTCGAATTGCTAAAACATGACACCACCACTTTAAGACTGGTTCTTTTTAAGGGCTTCACAGTATTCCTTTGTGTGAAGGAATTACAGGTAGCCCTCCACTGATGGACATTTAAATTTGTCTAGATTTTCTGCAATAAACTTTCTATGGACATATATATGTAAATGTGGGTTTTAGCCTTTTGTTATGGTTTGAGGTCCTCCATCCCACACTAGCAACTGAACCCAGTAAGTGCTGAGCTATAGCCCTATTCACTTTTTATTTTGAGACAGGGCCTTGCTAAGCTGCTCAGGCTAACTTCAGCTTCAAACTTGCTCATCCTGTCTCAGCGTCCCAGTAAGTAGGATTACAGGCACGTGCACCACATGTATATAACTGTAAGATAAGTTTCCAGTCTGCCACAGTAAAACATAGACGCTGTTTATTCCCACCCATTGGCTCAGATAATCTCCATCAATTTCCAGATACTACTTTGCCATATTTTGATGGTATCTAACTTTATTTGCTTAATTTGCCTTCCTATTTGAAGTGAGAGTGTCTTTTATGTAACTAGTTGTCAGGAACTAGTCTTTTGGTAAGTGTGCTCCTGAAGTGAGTCTGTTGGAATTCCATCTTCAATCACTGTCTTTCTTATCAGTGTGTTACTGATTTTCAAAAGCTCTCTACATAAAGAAATCTGGCCTTCTCGTTTGTATTCAAAATCTTTCCAGTTAATTGTCTTTTCATTTTAAACAAATGTTTCTTGAAGCAATTTTACTGATGTTGTCGAATCGATTTATGGTTTTCTTTATCATGTCTTATTTAGAAAAACATTTTCATGTACACATTTTTTTTAATTCCCCTACTTTCTCAATGCCACGCCTTCTCTATCCTCAGGAGCTCTCTCCTCTGTGCCTTCCACTCCCCAGCCTCACACAGATCAAAGAAGGCCCATAACAGGGCACCAGCCCAGCAGCTCCCTGAACCCTCAAAGGTCAGGCCAGGCAGCCAGAGAGGGCAGAGGGCAGGCAACTGGGAGGAGGTGAGATTGACCAGCAGGTTGTAAGGAACTTCCTGCGCAGATACAAAGGGTTACAAAAAGAACTGCAGCCCTGTCCCTCTGGAAGCCATCAGGAAGCCATCAGAGCTGCAGCGCACAGCTGCACACAGCCTCAGGCTTTGTACCCACTGGAGGAGCAGATGTCAGCAGTGAACCTGGAGTACCTCAGGACGAAGTAGCCATGTGCGCCCAGGATTTCTGCCCAAAAACACTTGTTAGTAAATAACAACACACAGGCATGAAGCAGCACAGTGAACACCATGTGTTTCTAATCTGACCTGACAATTTCCCCCTAGACCTGATCTGAAAGGGCTCCTGCAGATGCTCCCAGTCCTGTGCCGTCCACCACAGGGTGAGGAGCTCAGATCTCCTCTATATCACTCAAGCAGAGCCCTCGTACCACACGCTGAGGCTCACAGATTCCTCTGGGGAGCAGCTGAGCATTTTCCTTGGCATGTTAAATTATCCTTCAACAAATTGGGCACTGAGAGCACGAGGCAGCCATATACCAAACAAACCCACATGAAGTTGGCTGGTCCTTCCTATGATGGTTTGGATCTAGACTGTCCCTTGAAAGCTCATGTGCTGAAGGTTTGTTTCCAATCAACAGTGTTCAGCAGTGGGAGGCACGTGGATTATGAGGGCTCTGGCCTCAGCCACTGATTAATCCATTGTTGGAGTCCTGGCCTACCAGGCTGTCAAGAGGTGGAGAGAACACTAGGAGGTGGAACCTGGTTGGAAGAAGTAGGTCCCTGGGGCAAGCCCTGGAAGGGTGTGTTTTGCCCCCAGCACCTTCCTCTCTTCCTCTGATCAACTCCTGGCAGCCATGAAGTGAGCAGCTTTGCCTCACTATGTTCCTCTAGTAACGGTGCTACTCACCACAGACCCAGAAAAGAGGGACCCAAGTGACCATGGACGGAAACCTCTGAAACCGTGAGCCAAAGTAAATCTTACCTTCCCTTAACCTGATCTTCTCAGGTATTGTCACAATCATAGGAAATCAGACTAATAAACTTGCCATATCATATATAAAAATTAACTCAGAATGGATCAAAAAACTAAAGAGCTAAAACCATAAAACATGTAGAAGAAAACACGGGGGGTAAAGCATCATGATGAAGGATTTGTCTATGATTTCTTGGATATGACACCAAAGGCACAGAACAACAAGACAAGTGAGATGGATCCCATCAAAGATTAAAAACATTTATGCATCAATGGGCACTATCAAAAGAAGATCCTGGGGCCGGAGATTTAGCTCAGTGGTTCCGTCGCTTGCCTTGAAAGCACAAGGACAAGAGTTCGATCCCCAGTACCAAAAAAAAAAGAAGATCCCATAATGAATCTGATCAAAATCTATTATATGCATTGAAGCCCCTCTAACATGGATGGAGGAGGGAGGTGATTAGGGGGTGATGGAAGTACAGGTGTGAATGTATGTGTACAAATCACCCAGAATGAAACCCATTAATCTGTATAACCTATAAGCACTAATAAGGATGTAAAGGAGGAAGGAGAAACATGTAATGGGAGAAAATACTTGCAATTTATGTATTTGATAAAAGATTGATATCCTGAAGCAAAGAACTAAAACACAACTAAAAAAGAACAAAGAATCTGATTTAAAAAATCAGTGAGCACTTGAACAGATATTTCTCCAAAGAATACAAATGGACAGTGTGCATATAAAAAGATGCTCAACACAGGTGACTGTCATGGAAGTCCGAATCAAATCCACAAAGAGACACCCTTTCATACCTATTAGGATGATGATTATTTATTTAAAGAAAAAGAAAAAACTCAGAAAATACCACGTGCAAGGCTGTAAAATTATAATTCTTGTGTACAACTGGAGAAGGAAATGAAAAACAGTGGAGCCTCTGTGGAAAACTTACGGTAACACCTCAAAAATTAAACATAAAATTACCATAGGATACAATGTTCCACTTTGGAGTACATACCCAGAAGAACTGAAAGCAGAGACTCAAATACTTACACACAAACATTCATAGCTTTATTCACATGAGGCAAAAGGGAGAAGTAACTCAGATCCATCTTTCCATTAACAGGTGAGTGGGTAAACAAACATGAACATACAAACCAGGTGTGCTGGCACACACCTGTAATCCCAGCTACTAGATAGAGGCTGAGGCAGAAGGATTCCAACTTCAAGGCCAACCTGGGCAACTCAGCAAGAACCTATCTTAAAAGAAAAGAAAGAGCTAGGGGTGTGGCTGAGTGGTAGAGCACTTGCTTAGCATGTGTGAGGTCCTGGGTTCACCTTGGGAGAGTGGTGATAGAGTTTCTGCCGAAAGTTCTGGACATGGATGACAATGGTAGTTGCAAACAATGTGAGCACCCAGGCGTGGTGGTGCAGCACACCTGTAATCCCAGCATGCGGGAGGCTGAAGCAGGAAGGTCACCATGAGTTCAGACCAATCTGGGATACATAGTGGGTTCGACGCCAGCCTAAACTACATAGTTAAACAGTATGAGCATACTTAATCCCAAAGAACTTTAAGCTTTAAAAAAGACAGATATTGCATATATTTTAGTCCCAATAAAAAATTATCCATTTATACTATTATGCCTTCCTCCACCTTTAAATTATATCACTCAAGGGCAGGGATCCTATCTTGTTAACCTCTGTACATCCATAACCAGTGCCAAGCCCTCAATAGGAATATTAACCCCACTCAGGCAGTCACTAAAACTAAGATGCTCCCAGGCTAAGGCTGAAAAATAGCACCTGAAATCAGGTGGCCAAGGGAGCTTTTGTCCTGTAACTTTTCAGATATAAAACTCAATTTGTTCATTAACAAATACTAAATTGAGAAAAAGCAGTAACATGCATCACTAATTCCCATCTTCAAGCCAGGCACCTGCTAAAAGCACCACAAGTATAATCTCCGGCTCATATACCTTCCAGGAAAGCTTCAAAGAAGACTCCTCCCAGAAGCACCTTCACTCCTTTCACTTCCTCCTTTTCTTCCCCATCCCACTCCTCACTCAACCCTACCATTCCACTTCAAGGGCTCTTCCTCAGCGCCCAGCCACACAGCCAAGGCCAGCCAACAAAGCCCACGTTCTAAAAGCACAAATAGATGTTCCGCTCAGCGGGTGGTGAGCATTAGGCCTTTACAGAATCAGCAGGTCATCATCACTCTTGCTTCTTTTTGAGACAGGGTCTCACTGTGTAGTCCCAGCTGCCTCAAACGCTGGACCACAGCTGTGCCTCCCAAATGCTGGACCCCAGCTGTGCTCAGGTCAGGTCTGTCACTCCTGACGGAAGTCAAGTCTCGAGTGTGTTGTGAAGGCAGTCCTGGCTGACCAGCGGGACCTCCCTTCCAAGCTCTCTCATCGGGGTGCCTGGCTAGTGACTAGACGGGCGCTCACCCCAGACCCCCCTCACTGTCTCCTCATGGTAGAAGAGCTTCCTACTGGAATGGAACAGACTGTGTGGCCATCATAGGAGGTCTTTCTTTTTACATGGAAAAAAGAAAAGGAATACATAGATAGGGCTGTTGCAAAGAAATCCTCCAAAAATGCAAGAACAGAAGATGTTGGGACAAGTCTTTCCAGTTTGTTCCACTGTGACTCTTGCTGCCACGCTCGTCATGCCTGCTGAGGGGCCGAGAGCACGAACCCACCATTGGGATGCTGCTCACTGCACTGTCCATAGCAAGCACCAAAATTTTCACCTGCCAATTTGGCCATGAGATATGTTCGAGTGAAAGTAAAACAAAATGAGCTCAGAAACAACAACAACAAAAACAACAACAACAACAAAAATATATATGTTCATCCTTGTAACTATAAATGCCACTGCTAGGACTTTTTCCTGAAGAAATAAAGAATAACAAAATTTATGAGGATACCAACCACTGCACAAAAGTTGACAACACCCTACCGCCTACCTGGTCACAAGTAATAAGGGCTGTTAACTCTTGGTATGCTGCTAACTCAATGTCCACCACTACCAGAAGCCATGTTTGCAAATAGTTCCATACGGAAAACGTTCAGGATATTATCAAATTATATAGTCCATATATCTGAGGATTGCACAACCAACCACAAAATGAAAATATTTAGGAAGATGCATCTGTACTAACCGTATACAGACTTTTTTTCCTTGTCACTCCCTAACAATATAGCAGTAACAACTATTTATATACCATTTACATTGTGGTGGGTATTATAAATTAGAGAGGATGCACTCTTTTATATAAGGGTCTTGACTACCCTCCACTTTTGGTACACAAGAGGAAAGGGGGGAGGTCCTGAGACAAATCCTCCACACATACTAAGTGATCACTGTGTATAAATTCTCAATTTTGCCCAAAATGGAAAATGAGCTCCAAAGATGTGCATATATAAGGAAGTTCTGAATACAATTTAAGTGGTAACAATGGCTATATCTGGGAGATGGAGACATGTATCATTTTTCCTTCTTTACACAGTTCTAATTACTTTTTATATACCACATAAGGCTCAAGCAGAATGAAGTCAAACCCAAACCCCACATACAAGGTGCTGACAACCCATAAAAGTAATGAAAGTTTTAAAAAATATCCTAGCTGGCACAGCGGCACAGGCCTGTAATCCCAACTACAAGTGAATCAGACAGGAAAATCACAGGTTCAAGGCCAACCTAGGCAACTTAGGAAGACCCTGCCTCAAAGAGGAAGTGTAGCTTATGGGCAAAGCTCTTGCCTTCAATGTGGGGCGTGGGATTCAACACTCAGTACTAATACCAAAAAACGGGGGGCAGGGGGACAGCTATCCTCATCTGCCACAAAGTCACAGTAGAGAATGTGGCCTCACTTACCTGGGTGTTGAAAACTTAAAAAAAAGAAACCTACTAAAAACCAAGTAACATTTCATAAATTAAGTGGTTGCCATATTTAACAAACACGTAACATCATTAAGACACAAGCCACATGCTTTCTATACCACAAACTGCAGAATTTAATCTTCATCACAACCCAAACCAGTCTGCAAACCAGCTATCAGGCACTACAAGATGATCTCCACTGTTCCACTACTAATATTCAGGACTGTCAGAACACGTCACTGGAGGGTATTCAAACTCTGGAGGGTATTCAAACTCGACTGGACCAAGGTCAGGTCAAAACAAATTTCCAGAGTGAATTTTTAGCATCAGGTTCCAATAACAGCTCCCCTCACCCCACAGAAGCCCTTGGCTTAAAAAGCACGTCTCCTTCTTTCGGAAAGTTCAGCTGCTGTGCAAAACTGGGAATGCAGTTTCCCATACAAATGAGGATCAGATTCTCTGCATAACTTCTTCTCTCCACCCCCATCCCTACCCTGCAGAGCTGGAGATTGAACCCAGAGTCTTGCGCATTCTAGGCAGGTGCTCTACCACTGACCCACATCCCCAGCCCCCAGCCTAACCTCTACCAGTTTCACATACTGGTACTAAAACCCTGCACACCTGCTTAACAAGATAGAGATGATGATTATGATACAAATCTAAAACATAAGAAAGCATCAAAGGTGTGGGCCCTTGCAGATAAATGCCTGTGTGTGTGCATTCACAGCAAAGGGCCAACATAATTTGTTCTCCAACACACAACCTGTCCTACTCCCCTGTCCTCTCCTCAAAACCAACCCCTGCCCTGCTCATTTTCAGGTGTTCCCAGTGCATAAATCACTTAGGGTCAATCTGGGCCCCGGGCACTTCTCTACAGAGCCCAGTGCCTATCATAATCACTGACTGAAATGCTTTTCTTTTCTAGTCCTGTGATCTAGTCTTCATTTACACACATAAATCTAACAAACTTCTTTTCCAGATTTCGAGCGCTGTAAAAAGGGGAAGTGAAAGGAACGTTCAAAATGTTCTCCAAGTGCCTCTCCCTGTATGGGGCACAAGAGGAAATGAAGGGTTTAAGTGTCCTCACATCTGTGAGCTGTGGGCAAAAACCCTCCTGGTTGCTTTAACGCCGCCAGCCACCACCTGCCTGTGAGTTTAAGAAGTCACAAAAGCTAACAGACTCAACTTAGCCTGCTTCTGTTCCATTCACCAACCAACACCAATTGCTCCTCAAGGGAAGACCTTTCAATCATTTTTTTTCTAAAATTAAGTTGTCCTAAGTGTTGGAACTTAAAGGGGCCTCTCTGAAGGCCTTGCTGACCTTGAGTTTACAGGAGGATGGGCTTATGCAGCAAGGGGCCTCGGATCCTCTCCGTTGTCACCTCGAGTGTGGGCATCAAGCCTGAGCCAGCTTGCAGCTATGGGTGTCTTGTGTACACAGCACCCTGCTGGTCCTGGCTGTTGCACAAGAGCAGCTTGGCTCTTCCTCTGCTTGTGACACAGCTTGGGGACACAAGCCAGAGCCGGGGAAGGACCTGCTTCCCCCTGAGACTAAGCACAGGGATTGAAGGGACCGTGCATATGAACCGATGCAAGCCAAACCAGGTGACCAATGCTGTTTCCAACCGTGCATTTATTTAGCAAGGGCTTCCGGGATTAGGACTTTTTTTTTTTTTCCCCCAATACACTGGGCCTTTTGGGAGGAATCACGAAAAAGAAGTGAAAAAATGGTATGGGACTCCATCTGAGCCCCTTCTATCTGATGGACTGCCCAGTAATTATCACAGTTAACTGGACATGATGAAATAATTGGCTGAAATGATGCAATTGGTATCACGAAGGGAGTGTTCTTCTGTGGAAGGCAGGATGGAGTCTTGAAAGAAAAACAAGTCACACAAGCCTGTGTGTGAATCTGTTGTGGCTGCTGAACTCAGACAAGGCAGCTGGCTCACCCTCCTGCACCTGATGAGTTCCTTCATCTGTGACACGGCCAGGTGGGGGCACCTGTTTTACAGAGGGAGCAATAAACATTCGAGAAGCCAGAGCCGATTGCTTTTACTGCAGTTAAGACAAATTATATTTGACAAGGCACTGCTACTGAATACATGTTTGAGCTCCCTAGAATTCACATGCTGAAATCTAATCTCCAATGCAAAGATATTAACACACAGGGTGCCTGCAATACCAGCACTCTGGGAAGCTATGGCAGGAAGATCCTGGGTAGGAGCCCAGCCTGTATGACTTGGCGATTCAGCAAAAACCTGTCTGGAAATAAATATAAAGGGGCGTGGAGGTGAAGCTCGGTGCAAGGAATGTAGATTCCAGCCTTGGCACAGCAAAAGAAAAACATATAGGACTTTGAGGGGTTAATACTGAGTCTGCTACACCTTGATCTTCTCGGACTTTCAGCCTCTGGGACTTTGAGAAACACATTTCAAATTGCCCAGCAAAGCATGTTTTGCTGCAGCAGCCCAACCAGACCGACAGTTGCTTCACCACCACCACCACCTCGGGTTTTGGTTTTTCTTATTTGTTTGTTTGTTTGTTTGTTTGTTCCTACAAAGAGCAGTTTCAATCACCAACTTCATCCCAGTAAAACATTACACATTTCAAATGTAGCATATAGAACTGGGTCTCTCTCCTTCGTAGGAGTTAACCTTCACAGCTCCAAAGATACTAACAGAGACAGTGAAAAATGGTGAAGAGATAATAGCTAAGAGGAAGAACTCACACTGTGTAAACACTCCGCACAATTGCAGCAGTGAGCACCAACGACAGAAAGCAAGCAAAGGCTTCCAGGGAGAAAAGGGCAGCTCACAGTTCTGGCGCGTGGCCTTGAGACAAGGCAGAGGGAGGAAAGGGACAATGACAAAGAACAACCTCGAAGACACTCTGAGCTGAGAGGCAGCAGGCGGGAGTCAGCACCTGAAGAGCCCAGGGGCCCAGGATCTCCAATCAGCCCTACAGCACCACAGCAGGGGAGGGTGCTGAGCCAGTCTGGGTCTGGACTAGCTATGAACTACGACAGGAATTCAAGCCAGAACAGTGCATGGTGAATAACAAGAGCCCTGAGCCCAAGCAGCAACACAGAAGAGTGGGAGCAGGTCATCCCTAAGGGGACTGGCAGGCAGTGTGGCTGGGAACAACAGGAGGCTGTCAGGGTGGGCAGGGGAAGCAGCAGTATGCAAGGGAAGGGAGGAGGGACTTTCAGTCCCACTGATCCTGGGGGCAGTGTTACTTGGGTCTCAAATGCAGGCAAAGGGATCTGGGTGGAGGGGGCAGAATGTCACTTCACCAGGAGCTGGAACACACACAAGAGGAGGTGAGAGACTGCAGGGGTTCGGCTAAGGTTAAGGGAGTCGGGTGGTGGCTGGGACGGGCAGCATGTCTCCGACCCCGGAGGGAGACCATGGCTCTGGACAGAGGGGCTGCTTCTCTAGACCTCAGAAAATCGGGGGAGCGATGTTGCCAAGCTCCACTCCCAGGTTGCCAGCAGCCTCCTCCAGAGGGAATGGTGGGACTCACTCAGAACTCCTGTCCCGGAAGTTCAAGGTCCACACATAGATTTAACTGTAGTCCTTCATCCCTGGGTCATAAAAGTCGCAGTTCAGTGAAGTTTATCTTTTTTTGTTCCTCAAAACACGTAGTTAATTACTGGGCACAATGGGGAACACCTGTAATCTCAGCTGCACTGGCAGCTGAGGGAGTGTTGCACATTTACAGCCAATCTGAGCAGCTCCACAAAACCCCTTCTCAAAATAAAACTTTTTGGGGCCAGGGATTTAGCTCAGTGGTTCTGCCACCTGCCTCGCAAGGGCAAGGACCCAAGTTCGATCCCCGGTACCAAAAAAAGGAGAAACTTTTAGAAAGGGCCTGGAGGTACAGCTCAGTGGCAGAGCACTTGCCTAAGCAAGTGCCTTTGGATTCAACCCCCACCACCAAAAAAAAAAAAGGTAGTAAATATGCTGTATCACTAAAAGCCATCCCAGCCAAGGATTATCCAGCAAATGCCAATCTAGAAAATTTGATTCATGATTTTTCCAGCTCCAACACTCTCACTGCTAGCAGTCCCTAAAGGACCCTGAATGAGGATTACATCAAACAGCACCAGCTCTCACAGTAACTGTTGCTGCTAGGCACACAGCTGGAAGCCTGGCCTCCTGGCCACCCTGGCCAGGCCACTTTGGACCTCCTAAGGGAAGGAACAGAAGGGAAACTTCCTGTAGCTCCAGCTGAATCTCAGCCTCCTGCAGCTGGGCCTCCTCCTAGGCTGAGGGATGGGCACGGGGCAGGGAGTCACCACAAGAGCCATGGAGCAGGAGCGGCTCCCTCTGGACTTCCGTGAGGCATCCAGACACTTCTGCCGCAGAGCCCAGTGTGACCTTCCTGGACTTGGCCACTCTCCTGGGACAAGTTCCCAGGCCGATCAGAGCCACGGCTCTTGCTTGTTCACCTGTCCCCAAATGGAGCTAATGTGGGCAGGACTGCCAAGGGAGCAAATTGGGAGCCACAGCTACTATGCATGACAACCAGGAAGTGTGTGCACGGGGCACTTGGCACTAAGAGCTGAGCACAGCCATGTGTATCCATCCAGGTGGTTTAGCCCCTCTGTGCCTCCACTGCCCCTAAACCCCATACAAAGAACCTGTGCCTCACATCCCCCAACAGGAGTAGCAATCTTCATGTGCATTTTGCACAGTAGCTAGAATGCTCATTAAATATAAGTGCCTTATATTCTTCCCTCATGCACAGACCTGAAATGCCCACCTGTATGGTAGCCTGGAAAAGACAAATCTTTCTCCAACACTACTTCCATGGTCACCTCGCACTCACTCTCTCCCACTTTCTCAGGGTGCTCATTCTAGATGGCATGACCTGCAAAACTTCCTTACCACTCACTCTCCATGTCTCCAGCAGATGCAGACCTAGGACAATCTCCCTGGCTGCCGGGAGCATCTAACTGGGTCAGAGACTGAGCAACCTTGACAGCCTAAGGAGAAAGCAGAGAGGGTGAGAGGGACAAAGTAAGGGGACAAGATGGGGGCAGAATGACAGGAGGATGAGCCTGTTCTTCCCCAGGGAAGGTGCACAGCGTACAATGGCACTACACATCAGCCAAATGCCGAACTTTGAGTGAGCTGTCCAGCTGGCCTCAAACAGCTATTCCCACCTCTCAGTCTGGCTCTATCCAGGGCCAGAGCACACCCAGCCCTAGTGCTGTTTCCGGTGCCACACTGCACATTCCTGCCCCTCCTCCCAGCTAACTCCTTCACAGTCATCTCCTCCTGTCATCTGCCTTCCCCACCTCCTCATCCCAGGCAATTCTCTCTCCCTGCTCCATGCCATGCCATTAACTCAATGGCACTGTCAGCAGTTACATGAGTTATCGGTCCATATCGAGTTGCTCATCTATGGGTGCCATGAACTCAGGACACAGCACACACTCTGACTGCCGAATGACTCAGGTGCTACTTTGATCTCAGGCTGCCCACTGCCTTGGTGGGCTCTAATCACCTGAGCGGAAAGCCTGATTATATTAAAATCAAGTGAGGTGGATGCTATCATCCACCGAGAATGTGGATGACTCAGGATCAGCTCAGAAAGCAGGTGTAAGCACTCAAGTGATGGAGTGCTTTTTCCCAAGCCCCTGAGACTGTTCTTCGCAGAGGAGGAGGCCACGGGAGGTGGCTAACCGCCCTCTGGGTGTTGTCTGTGTTGATGTGTGAGCCAAAGTGAAAAGGCCAGGCGTGATGGCACACACAGCCGTAATCCCAACAGTCGGGGACCAGGGCAGGAGGATCACAAGTTTGAGAACAGCCTGGGCTAAACAAATTCAAGGCAAGCCTGGACTACACAGACCCTGTCTCAAAAAAGGGAGGGGCCTATTTAACACATTCCCTTAATTCCCGACTCTGGAAACTTGTCCCAGTAGACATCTGTAACTGCCAAGGGAGTGACATTCAGCACACTGGTGGAAGTGTGTTTCAATTAATTATCTATTAAAGCTTTCCAACTCCCACTAACACAAGCAACCTGATATGATCGTGGGTCACAACTCTAAGTCACTTACTGAAATCATCTTAAGTCTTTTTTCCTACTAGATGCTCCTCTGGCCAATTGTAGGATAAATATACACAGGACTTTCCAAGATGAGAAACAAGACTGGAATGTTTAAAGAGATTAAAAGATCCAAGTCCTGATTATTTCACTATCTAGCTGTGTGACCTTCGGGAAGACTCCCTAATTCTGAGCCACAGTTTTATGATCAGTTTGAGGGGGGATATCTATCTTATACGATATAAAACATGTTAACTGGAACTGGGTCCCATGCCCTCCAATTTAACCAATGGCAAATCAAAACTACCCACGGGGGCAAGGGTGTGTTTCAGCACAGAGTGCAAACTTAGCATGTGCAAGGCCCCGGGTTGAAATCCTAGCACCGATCCACACAGGCACACACATCTAGGGGCTACACATCCCCAAGTCCCACATCCACGGGTTCAACCAATAGTAAATAAAAATGCATGGGAAAAACTGCACGTGTGCTGAACACGCACACTTTTTTTCTTGTCCTTTTTCCCTGAACAATACAACTATTTACACTGTCTTAGGTAGGAGAAGAGGTACAGGAACCAAGAGATGTAGCTGTATATAGCATATATTTAATCAGTGTTTATCTCACACATGCGCACGTTTAAAATATAATGCATAATACCCTCTACATGGGAACACATAGCATTCTGTCATGGAGAGCTCTATGCTTTTAAATTTTTCATACCTCTTTTCACATTTTATTCTCCTGGTACCCCGGGCCCACCGCCAGGGCAGATTCCTTTCCACCTCACAGATTATCACAGCCCTGGAAGATCACTGCCTCCCACCAGGGCACAGACAAGCTAAGGAGATTCCACTCGGAGCGTTTCCACCTCCCTGCTCCACAACTCTTCCCAGCGCCCCACCCTGGCTGGGACCAGGAAACAGAGTCTAAGTCTCTGCCCAGCTGGGCTGGCTCTGGAACAAACCCCCTGTCCCCACCCCATACCCCATGTCCACCCCACAGGGGGCCCCAGCGCCTTCGTGGCCTCAGACACAGCAACTTGCAACCGAGCACCCAAAGCAAGGTTGCAAGGTTCCGAAAGCCCCACTCCAGCTCGGACAGCCGCAGGGCCCTGGGATGTGCCGCTGGCTCACCAAGGATATGTGGGTTCAGCAGGCACAGACGTGCAAGGGAAAAGTGGAAGAACTAGGAAATGACTGAACATGCGTGTGATGCCAATTTAACTTCCTGCCATGCCTGCTGCAATGTGTTCAATTGTGCAAGCTCTTCTGAAACAAGATGTAAGGAAGCAGGATCTGGTGCTATATATAAACACCTTATGTTGGAACCCTTTTGCAGCAAAGTAAAGGAAAATTCACACACGGGCTGGGAAGAGGTGTCCAGTACAATTTAAATGGGGAGAGAGCTGGGGAGGGTAGCTCAGAGGTAGAGCGCCCCAAGAGCATTGAGTGAGGCCCTGGGTTCCAGCCCCACCACCGCCACTGCTGCAAATAAAAAAAATAAAACAAGGAGGGTAAAAAATTAAAAACCCAGACTGGCAGGCATTCTGCACTGCAGCGGTTGCTCCTTATCTGTGTGGGACCCTTCCAGGGCCACCAGCAGACACCTGGCACCACAGATGGGACCCCGCCCTGCACACGGGGCTCTTTCCTATGCATACCTACTTATGATGAAGCTTAACTTATAAATTAGGCACCGACAGAGACCAACATTAACTACTAATTAAATGCAATCCTATGAGAAGGGAAGGGGGAAAGAGGAATTAAGATGTGTTGTACACATGCACCAGCTCCCCATGGTGCATGTATTTATGCACTGCAAACCTGTACTAATGAAAATAAAAACCTTAAAAAATAAAAGTTATGTGACTGTGAAGACATACACCTATAATCCCAGCATTGGCAGGCTGAGGCAGGAGGATCGTTCTGAGTTTGAGGCCAGCCTACATAGCCAGACCCTATCTCACTCCCTCATCAAAAAAAAAAATCTTTTGCAAAAGAAAATAAATAAATAGAAGTTACATGAATGCAATCTCCGTCTCTCTCCCAAAATACCTTACTGTACTGCCCTCACCCCTTCCCAGCTTCGATGACGCAAGGCCTTGGGGATGAGACAAGCGAGGCGCCTGATGCAGGCACTGATGAGTCACAGCCCACGCAGGAAGCTGGGACCCAGCAAGGCCTCAGCTGAACGGAACGCAACTTAACATCTATCCATTTATTTCTGGAATTTTCCGTTTGATCTTTTCAGGCCTCAGACAACTGCGGATAACTGAAAACATGGAAAGCAAAGCTCCATGGGGCAGGGGATGTACTTACATTTAAGACTGAAAGTGTAGCAAAGGGACCTTCTGCCAAGGGAGCTACTTATAGATTTCCGTCCCTTCTCTGTTCAATTTCCAAGTATACAATGTATCCAGCAAATTATTAATAACACCCTCATATGATGACACTGTATTCTTCAAATGCAGTAAAAAGGTTCTCAATTGTGTTCTTCAAAAATAGAGTTCTTTCGCTGGGGATTTAGCTCAGTGGTTTCACCACCTGCCGCACAAGCGCAAGGACCCAAGTTCGATCGCCAGTACCAAAAAAAAAAAAAGTTCCAAAACTGGAGTTCTTTCTGCCAGGTATGGTGGTACACACCTGTAATCCCAGCGCTAGGAAGGCTGAGCCAGGAGGATCACCTGAGTTGAGGCCAGCCTGAACTACATGAGACCCTGCCTCCAAAAAAAAGGAGTCCTGCAAGTGTTGGGGATCTGTAGGAAAAACAGAAATACAACAGTTGGAGGTTCCGGGCATGGTGGTGCGTGCACACCTGTAATCCCAGTACTCTGAGAAGTTGAGGCAGGAGGATTGCAAGTTCAATCCCAGGCTGGACAATTTAGCAACTTAGTGAGACCTTGTCTCAAAAATTTAAAAAGTAGGGGGCCGGGGATTTAGCTTAGTGGTTTCGCCGCCTGGTGTGCAAGCACAAGGATCCAAGTTCGATCCTCGGTACCAAAAAAAAAACAAATTTAAAAAGTAGGGCCAGGGATTTAGCTCAGTGGTTTCGCCGCCTGCTGCGCAAGTGCAAGGACCCAAGTTCGATTTGGTACCAAAAAAAAAAATTTAAAAAGTACATATTAAAAGGCTAAGAGAATAACTCAGTGTAAAGGCCCTGGGTTCTCTAGAACTGAGAAAACAAATTTTTAAAGGTGATATGAAAGGCGCCTTAACTCGAAGACTTCCCCAAGTGCATGGAGTTTTGACTGCAAGGCTCTAGCTGACAAAGCTGGTGCAAGTTCTGAATCCAAAAATCAAAAACAGTGACGGAGAAAACTTTGAAAGATCTTCATATTCAAGTAACTACATACAACTGCTCCCACGCGTGGACACTCCAAAAGTGTGATCCAGTGCATCGTGCAGGGTTCCCACAAAGACAACTCTGAGTCAAGAAGGAAGACACACGAGGGCACGGAGCAAGAATAAAGGATTTCTTTCAGGCTCCCCTCGGTCCCAAAGCTGGTGAGGGCAGGAGCCGACAACATGCATGGAGGGGTAGGTAGAGAGACCCTGGTGCTCTTGGCTAAGGGATGGTGAAGCGGGAAATAGCTCTCAGGTCTGCAGTGCCTTCCACATAAAGTTCCCAGCTACAAATGCCTGGGTGAAGGAGGGGTGAAGAAAGACCCCAGAGGATTCAGAAAGCAGAATACTTGGCTTGCTTTGTTTAAAAAAATAAATAAATCTTTGATATTTGGGGCATTTTTTTTTTCTCATGAAGAAAAAGAAATGTCAAATATGCCTGACAAGTTAAGGGTAGGAAATGTAATAGTGGCAAACACAGGTGGGTGTCAAAATTACAGAGATGGCAATAGGTATGCTGGCACATGCCTGTAATCCCAACACTCGGGAAGCTAGAGCAGGAGGATCCTGAGTTTGAAGCCAGGGTTGGCTACATAGTGAGTTCAAGAGCAACCTGGGCTACAGCACGAGACCCTGCCTCAAAAAACCAAAAATCAAAATGAAACAAAAAAATTACCAAGATCTATCCTGCACCAAAGTGTTCTCCAGAACCCAAACTTCGCCATTTCCAATTAGATCCAGGGGACAAACATCATCAGATGTTAGCACCCAACGCCCACCAGAAAAACCTGCCACAAGTCTACAGGTACAGAACCTGTCCTCTGGGACCCACGTGGTACTGTCAAACTGCTGGAGACACAGGCCCCTGAGCCCACAGGGGAGCAAGATGGGGGGCCCAGGATTCACACAAGCAACTCACCACAAAAGGGCACCCTGGAAGAAAAGAAACCAGGGCCAGCAGGAGAGGGACAGTCTTGGGAATGACAGCCTCAGAAAGACCATGTTTTGAAGTCTCAGAGACGCGTCTAGTAATCAGACACAACACCCAGCAGGTCCCACAGAGCTGTGGGGACACTTCCAGAGCCATCGCTTCCCCACCCCAGTTTGCCCACAGAGTCATCTGTCCTTTCTCCTTCCAGCCTCCCTGTCCTCAGTCCAGGAGATGAGACTAGATATGGGGGCCCTTGCCCTGGGGCTTTTGCAAACCACACCCTGGGGTCCCTTTTTAATAAACATAGAGGGAACAGGGCACAAAGCAAGAGCAGCACCTTTCCCAGTGTGGCTGATTCCCCTCACTCTGCTAGGGGACCTTGAGTGTTCAAATTAAACCACACTGCACTGTACTGGGCATCCAGACTGGGCTCTGAGGCCACTCCGACAACTCACACCCAATTTAAAGAAAAACACAGGAACACAAAATCCGCATCCCCAAATGTTCAAAAAGAAGCAAAGATGGGCCGGGGATGTAGCTCAGCGGTACTGCACGTGCCGGGCAAGCCCAAGGTCCTGAGTTCCATTCTCACTACCAGAAAAAAAAGCAAAGGTAAAAGGAAAGAGGCTATAGATCTGTGCTTGTGGGTGAAGCTAGGAGACAAAGGAGCAACAGAGAGAAAACCACTCCTGCCACCCTGGGGCATGATCTCAGATCTCCACCTCGAAGAGATCCAGAGATCCAAATAAGAGGGGAAAGAACCTTGCTTGCTCTTGCCTTCTCAGCCAGCCTGCTTGCCTGGATGGAGGAGCCTTTCAGGCTGCCAAATACACACCCTTTCCACCTGAGGAAGGTGTCTGCTCTTGCCCAGTCTGCACCATTCGCCCCAGTGAAGTGTCTTAGACCTGCTGACCCTGCTGCCTTTCTGAGTCACAGGTATGAGGACAGACGGTGCTCAGATTCCAGAGGCTGAGACTCACCCATCCCTACTCAGCAAAACTCGGTCGAGGCTGGAAGGAAAAAACGTGGAATGGGACACGACACAGGAACAGAAAGGAAGAAAAACTACAGGAACAAGAAAGCCCTGTGCTACTCATCCCAAGCGTCAGCACCTCTTCCGGCACCTGCAGGTGGCCCACATTCCCTCTCTATGACACTCTCCAAAGGCGGCCACAGTCCCAAAAAGGTTGGGGGCAGTTTAGGCAGGCATTAACTTCTTGTTCCTCTACCGGTGCTGGATGATCTTGCCATTATGGATCAAACTATAACTGGTGCCCAAGCACCGACTTCCTAAGGGCCCCTCTGCTCCTCTTCCTCATCTACTTCTCTACCTCCATGGCCCGGTTCCTGGGTTCCCCTCCTCCTTCCCAGACTTGGAACCCACAGTCTGCCACGCACTACGCCAAGACAACATTTCCCCTCCAGTCTGGATTCCCAGACCAATGCTCCCCGCCGTTCACCAGCAGACACTTGAGATCCTCAGAACTACACACAGCTAGTCCCGTCCTTCCCCTCCGTCCTCCCCCAAGCCGGGTAATCTGTACCAGGGAAATCAGTACTGATATCCAACTATGAGAATCTGCCTCATCCTTCGGTTGGGTGCATTTGTAAGAAACCCTGCTCTCCCCTACTGTCCTTCCTTACTTGCCTCTCACACACTGTGCTCATTTTGTTCCCCGTGTGGGTAGGGCCTGCCATCCACATGCTTTCCGGGGGACCCGCACATTTTCTGACAGTAGCTAGGCCTCCTGACCCACAGGTGACATCTGCCTAAAGGCCTGGAAGGGCAGCTGGTGTCAAAAAGTAACACAAACCTGCAGGTCACGCACCCCTACACCAAAATCATCCATCTACAAAGCCCAAGGTTTCTCCCAAGTTTAACCTCCAAAGATTCTTCCTAAGACTCCAGATTGCTTGCCAACCAATGCGGTACAACGAAGCTCCAAAGGAGAAAAATGAGCAAATACCCAACAAAACTCAACCTCTCAACAACCTTTAATTTCACTTAAAATTGAAGGCCTATCAACACCACCCCAGCCACGTATGTCAGTTCAGATTAGCAGTTAAAATGTTCATTTGTAAACACCAAGTGTCAACTTAACCAAAACTGGAGAGTCAGTCACCTCAGAAAGAGGTGTAGGAAGAAGGGGAGATGTCAAATTAAAACCTGAGCTACAGCAAGTCAATAAAGAATGCCTAACACTGGAAGGGAAGAACAGGGGACTAGTAGCATAATTGTTTTTTGGAGATAAGAGTCTTTCTATGTAGCACAGGCTGGCCTCAAATTCATGGGGATCCTCCTGTCTCAGCCTCCTGAGTGATGGGGTTACAGATGTGTGCCACCATGCCCGGCAGTATAATCTTTTTTTTTTTTTTTGGAAATATAGAGATAAATCAAAGGAGAAATAAGTGAAAAAGTTGAAAATGGTTTGCCTCTGGGAAACGCAATAGGGTCAAAGAGCGAGGACTGCCGGACTCCTTACTGATTAGGGCTACAGGCCTTGCAGTAGGGAGCTGTCATTGTCATTATCACCACCTCCTTGGCTGCCACTGTCTGGCTACTACACACCAGGGAACATTTCAGCTTCCTTCTCTGCATTTCTCTGTGTAATCCTTGCAATCTTCACAACAGAGGTGGGCACTAACTGGGTGCTCATTCTACGGATGAGGAAAAGACACAGTAACTTTGCCCAAAATTGATGCCAAAAAACAAGAGCGGCAAAGCTAAGACAATTGGTTTTTTTATACTATATACTTTATTTTTCACAAAAGTCCTAATTAATGTTCTTGTTCTTGCTGCTATTGTTTGGTACAGTCTCACAATGTTGCCCGAGCAGGAGTCCAACTTGTCACCCTCCTGCCTCGGCCTCCAGAGTGGCTGGGATTGCAGGTGCACACCACCATGCTCAGCTAACTTTTAATGATGTACATGCGCACACACACCTGCAGCAGCATGTGCAAATAATAATGACCAATTAAATATGAGATGGGAGCTCTTTCCGCAGTGTATGATGGAAAAGCAGCTACGACACCGCACTTGTGCAAAGCTGTGACGATGTCACCTGCAAAGATCCACAGTCCGGGAGCCCCTGCATGCACTCTGGTTTCCTCCTCATTCACCTCACCGTCTACGACTAAGAAAAACCAAAACAACACACACACACTTCTCTAACCCTCCATCAAGTCAGGTTCTGGAACCCCTGTCGCCACGGAGACCCAGAGTATTCTGATGGCCAGATCAACAAAGGGATCTCATCCTGGGACCTGAGGTGCAGCACTCACCCCAGCAAAATGGAACACCATCCCACGTGCGGCCTCGAGAGCTAATGGCCCGTCCAAGGTCCATCTGTGGACACCAGGCTCACGTGCAAGCAGAGACAGAAGAGACAAGACACAGGCTTCTCCCGGAGAAAAAGCAAAGGCCGCCCCCATTTTCTGATCAGCAGTTGTGGACTCTAGGAGACCAGTCAGTGCTGTTTTGGACGTGGCGGGTCCCCCATGTGTGGGTGGTGGGCGTGGTCCACCGTGTGGCAGTGCTGGGGTTGGCAAGACCTGCAAGAGGTGGAAGCAACTGGAGGTGCTTACATCTTGTGGGGTGCTGCCCTCAGAAGGGATTAAGGTCATAGGATCCTGCTCCTTGCAGTGAAACAGCAGGACCCACCCCTCCCTGCTCGCTCCCTCGTTTCCTGCCTTTCCATGCCACCTCTCCCTCTCACACTTTCCCACAATGCCAGCCACCATGTGGCCCTTAGCAGAGGCCACACTTATTGGGGGTCACTCCATCTTGGGACTTTCAGCCTCCAAGAGTGCAAGCTAAACACACTCCTTTGCCTTATACATTACCTAGGCTCAGGCATTTTGTTATAGCAACAGAAACGAAATCAACACAATCAGTAACCAAAATGCTCAAAATTCCAAAGGAATATTAGTTTGCTTGCTTTTCTTTTCACTGGTTTTGTGAGACAGAGGGTTGTGCTATGTAGTTCAGGCTGGCCTTGGAACTCACTATCTAGCCCAGGCTGGCCTCAGACTCACAGCGATTCTCCTACCTCAGCCTCCCTAGTGCTGGAATTACAGGTGTGAGCTACCATTAGCTTTCTTTATGGGATATGTCATCATGTAAAAGCCAACAGAACGGACCCCAGCAACCACCTGCAGAAGCCCTCCCTTTTTCCCTTCCTCCCCCCATATTGCTGATGAGTCTAAAATGTTTCCCACTTCTCAAGGAGACTGACATTTAGCAAATCTATATCAAGCTCAGATCATGTTAATCATTACAGTCAGGATAATGCCACATCTCAAGGGACAGGATCCCCTAGAAAGTTATGGGAAAAAAGTGTTTCCCAAGAAAGGAGATGTTAATGTAAAGGGTACTATATCTGTGCACACATGTGTATATGTAATTGAAAAGAAAAAGCTTTATCAAAATAAATTGTTCTAACTGTCCTCTGAGGAAGGGTAGTCCGAGAAGATACAGAAAAAAGTGACAGCCCTAGTTCCTTCTCCGGACTTCCTATACAGTACTTCCTCTCTGATCACCAAACTGCATGCTGCTTTCCCCCCTACATCAGCAGACAATTCTCTATCAGACCCCAGCTGGGCAGCCCTCGCAGCATCAGGGCCACCGGTTAAGTGAGGCCCAGGCCCACAAGACTGAACCCCCACCTCATCCAGGTTTCTACCAGCCGCTACTCAGGTAAGAGGCACCTGCTAGGACAGCTCATAAGACAGGGCAACACTCCCCTTACACTCCAGCATTCATCATAAGGGATATTACAAAGGGCACTAAGAACAGCCAGAGGGAAGAGATACACAGTGCCAGGCGTGTGGGATGGGTTTCCATGCCCTCTCCAGGAGGCCCATGCCCTCTCCAGGAGGCCCGAACCTTGCCCTGGTAGGTTTTGAGAAGCTTCCTTACAGGGATGATTGATTCCATCATTGGTCATCGGTGATCAGCTAAATCTTTAGCCTGCTCCTCTGGGGGGAGGGGATGCCTCAAATTTCCAACGCTCTGACTACATGGCTGGTTCCCCTGGCAACCAGCCCCAACCTAAGGCTCTCCAGGAATCCACCAAGAACAAGCTTATCAGAACAAAAGATGCTCATCGCCAGGCATGGTGGGGCATGCCTATAATTCCTGCACCCAGGAAGATGAGGCAGGAAGATCATGAGTTTGAGGCCAGCCTGAGCTACACAGTGAGACCCTGTCTCATAAAAAAAACAAACAAAAAGGAATAAAAGATGCTCCCGTCACCTAGGAAATTCTCAGGGAGTTAGGAGCAGTCATCACAGGAAATTACAAAGGTCTTAGGGGCCCTGTGGCAGGACCTTGGAGAGTGTAGGAGGGTGTCAAGACCAAATAGTAAAAGGATTCTTCAAGCATCCTTACATACACAAGCTTTAAGCCAAGCGCAGTGGTGTGCACACATGATCTAGCACTGAGGGACACTGAGGCAGAAAAATCACTAGTTCATTTCCTACCAGGGCTACTTAGCAAGACTCTTGTCTCAAAATAAAAGAAAAATAAAGGGCTGGGGGATATAGCTCAATGATAGAGCACCTGAGTTTGATCCCCAGGACTACAAAAAGAAAAAAATTTAGGAGCCCTGCGCCAGAAACCAGGGTACAGAGCCCAGGTGCGTATTTCTTATTATATGACAGTATCCTGTGTGCTGAAGGGGTCTACTCAGGTAGTGCGAAATGACAGGAGCAAAATAAGGCATAGTGAGGCCTTGACACTCCAATGGTCTGTATGTATTACTTCTGATTAAGAAAATGTGGCAAAGGGCCTGGGATTTAGCTCAGTGGTTTCGCCTACTGCTGCACAAGCGCAAGGACCTGAGTTCGATCCCCCGCACCAAAAAAAAAAAGAAAAAAAACAAAAGAAAATGTGGCAAAATGTGATAAAAGTTTTTCTTTCTAAATAAAAGCCTGGCCCACCTCTCAAAAACCCGGTGGGCCAACAGTTTCTTGAAACGCAAACATCTGCCCAACAGCTCAACAGGAAAGCAATGGTTTCTGCTATAAACCAGAGGTGGTTTCAAGACTCTTCCAAGAACTGCAAGAGACTAACTTCTCAGAGTTCAATTTCTGACACTGGATGGGGCGGGGGGGACGGTACCCATTTGAATCCCACACAACCCAATCCCACTTTCATGGAGAAAAACAAAACGAAAACTTCAATACATTCACTCCAGACCTTCTGAGCACCTGCTGTATTCTAGGCATCATGAGTAGAGATAAAAGGCCTTAAACTCTTTCTACTGGGAGAATAAATGAGTAAATAGCTCAGGATGGTAGAGGATGAAGCGCCAAGATGGGAACTTCAACCCAGACTGCAGGGTCTGGCCAAACACATCCAAGGGTGGGAGGGGAGGGCAGAAAAAGGCATCGAAGGCCGAACAAAGGTGGCCCATGGTATGGGGCAACATGTCAAGCAGGAAAGCCACAAGCACAAAGGGGCGGGGGTGAGCTTTGAGATCTGCCAAGTGGAAAGAGCTGATGGGGTTGGAAAGAGGAAGAGTGGCACGTGGGGAGTGACAGAAGTAAGGTGGGGAGACGAAGCCTCTTCTCAGCTGGCTGGGAGGGAATGCTGCCAGCAAGACCGAAGGCAGAGAGCCACTGAAGAATTCCACAGGAGTGACAGGCATGACCACAGTTGCATCTGTTAAAAGATGACTTCAGCAGCCTTGTGGAGAAGGCTTTGGAGGAGGCCCAGCCTGACACTGGGAATCAGCCACTGGAGCTACCCAGGCAAGAAACAAAGGATGCGGCTTGGGAGGGGAAGCGACTCCAGGAGAAAGTCAGAGTAAGGCCGACCGCGCCAACAGACTGTGTGGATGTGGAAGGGCCAAAGAGCAGCAGAGGCAACAGTGACCTGTGCATGGATGGAGACAAAAAAGCAGTGCAGCAGGTCTGTGGTGGGGCCAGCACTGTCAGGAGTCTCGTTCTGGACAGATGTATTCCACGAGCATCGGGCGGAATGTCCGAGGACAGCTGAAGAAATGAGAAAGGCCTGGGGGGGTGTAACTGATCAGAGAGCCACTAACAAATGAAGAGTCCAGAGTACAGAGAGGGACAGGACCAGAGAGCCAAGAGTAGGCTTGTGAGGCAGGCCACACAGAGCAGAGACAGGAAGCCAGCCAGCGAGAGTAGGAAATGAGCTTCCCAGCGTTAGCAGGCTCTGCCCAGTGTTACAGACCTGTGCAAAGGAATCAATGGCTTCAACAGGATCCAGAGCCTGGCTGAGTGTCAGCGACTTCAGCAAGAAAAGCTTCACCACAGCCGTTCACAATGGCCAATCCCTCTTGACCCGTGGCAGCACATACCGACTGCACCACTTCTGTGGCACTTCTCACACTTTCAAGGATCTCACTGAAGCCCTCTCCATGCAAGGGGCTGGGGTGGGGTTAGTGCATCCCAGCATCCCGGAATCTAGCACTCAGGTGCAAAGAGCCAGCCACAAGACAGGAGGAGAGGCGCTTCAGGTCACCAGGAAAGGGTACCCCACTGGGTCAGCGTGGAGGGTATTTACTGAACACCGACCCTGTGGGCAGGGGCTAGGCTGGATTCGGGCTTGACAAGTCAGATGTGTGGCTTTGGGAATGTACTGCTGAATCCCAGCACCTCCCGAGAGCTTACGGCTCATGGCTCACTGTGAGTCATCAACAAGGCTCCTTCTGGAGCAGGATGGGGCGAAAGCTTGAGGAGACATCTGTGATTAGACTACAGGAAGAGCGGGAATTTCCTAGGCATGTGGAGACTTCATTTTCCTGTTTATGTGTCTACTATCCAAGCCTCTACAGCCACTCAGATCTACTCCCACGCGGTAGCAGGGAAACCGGAAGCTGACGGGAGCAGCACCAGGCTGGTAACAGGCTGGCACCTAACACAGGTGTGTTCAGGCTGGGATTCTGCACTGAACTACACACTTATACTCCACTCAGGGATGCTTTCTACCTTGAATTAAAAAGGTTTTTAAAAGGTAATGTTAATAAACTGCTTTTCCTTCCCCTTAATAACCCACTGTAAACCAAGTCGTTTTAATACTGTGAAAGAAAAGGCCCAACTAAAGTACAGAAAAGAATAGCTAAAGCAAACAACAAACTGCTAACGAGAGAGTAAGAACACTGAGAAATCTGCCCTAGAAGACAGAAGGTGCCCAACATCTGACTCCTTGTGGGCCCTAAGGACAAAGAAGAAAACCCAAGGCCTTAAGTAACCAAGTGACATTCGCCAGTGAGAACTCAGAACTCCCAGTAATTAACGGGTCCTTATCCATACCAAGGGCCCCATTCCAGGACACCACGGGGAGCTGGGCCGATTAGAACTGGACAGCAAGACTGGCCAAAGGCAGACGGAGGAACTGCTGCAAGAGATCTGTTGACTATGAAGCTAAGTTTGATGGCACACACTGGAAAGTTCAGCATTCTGGGAGGGTGAGCCAGGAAGATGGAAAATTCAAGCCCAGCCTGAGCAACTTAGTAACTTAGACAGACCCTGTCTCAAAATTTTAAAAAAGGGAGGGACTGCAGGTGTGGCTCAATGCAAAGGCCCTAGGACCCACCCCCAGTAATGCAAAAAAAGATGGTAACTACAGTCAATAGCAATTGTGAAAATCTCTAGGAGAGTAAATTTTTAGTGTCCTTACAACAAAAAATAAGGGAGGAAATGGATGTGGGGGTGAGCTTGGCTTTAGCATTCAACAAGGTACACAGCATCAATATATACAATTTTTATTTGCCAATTAAACAGATGTACAGTCAGAAATTTCTTTTCAAATAAAGCCCGATCATCCAGCATGGTGCTGCACTCCTATCATCTTAGCAATTGGGAGGGTGAGGCAAGTCCAAGGCCAGCCTGGGCTACACAGCGAAACACTGATCAAAGAGCCTGTTCTGCCAACATGGGGGCTGCAGGGCGGGAGTCCTGGCTGCAGACACTACTGTGCCCACATTTTCTCATTTAATTCCAACAATGCTCCAACCAGACAGCATCTCCTCTTCACAGATGTGGGAAAGAGTTCAGAAGGAGCAGACTGGCGGGACAGGGATGTGAAATGAACACAGGCTGGATACTGTAAAGCCCAGGTTTTCCCACCTGGCCAACCCCAAGGCATACTTGCCAGCAAAACAGAGGCTCCCAAGTTTCACTGGGAGCAGACAATGCAGAGCAGAGAGTCTGCCCACCAAACTGACCTTAAACCTCACTGTGAGGCAGCAAACCACATGTGTGGCAGATGCACAGCGAGGTTCTTAGAGGATCTCCCCAAGACTTGAGCCTTCCCGCTGCCAGCAGCTCCTCAGTTGCCCAGGCCGGCCTACAACTCCTGAGCTCAAGTGAGCCTCCTGCCTCGGCCTCCTAATGCTGGGACAACAGGTGAGCGTGAGCGGCACTGTGCCGACTGTGGGTGGCCTTGCCTCCAGAGACCCAGTGGTCAGCCTGTGTTCAGCTGAGTTCGTGGGCTCAGCAGTCGGTCTTGGGAAGGCTCTCTTGGCTTAATCCTGCCAGCAGTGTTCACTGCTGCTCTCATTCAGAACATCACTCTATCTTCCGCTCCTTCAGCTCAAGGATTTCCTCTCTCTACAAAGGAAGTGAAGAAAAATGTAGCCAAGGGCTACTCGCTCGGGACCCCTCCTGCCCTTCAGGAGCTTTCCTATCAATAAATATCTTCCAGGCCGGGGATTTAGCTCAGTGGTTCTGGCACCTGCCTGGTAAGTGCAAGGTCCTGAGTTCGATCCCCGGTACAAAAAAATAAATAAATAAAAACTAAACATCTTCCTACTTTAAAAAAAAAAAGAAAAGAAAAGAAAAATGTGGCCAATGTTGGAAGCTGAAGCAGGAGGATCACAAGTTTGAACCTAGCCTGGGCAACTTGGCAAGATCCTGTCTGAAAAATTTTGAAAAGGACTGGTGATGTAACTCAGGACAAAGGCCTTGGGGTTCAATCCCCAGTACTGGGGGAAGGGGGAGGGGGAGGGGCAGGAGAGAGGGAGGGAAGCGGGGGAGAGGATATCAGCCTTACACATGCAGAGACTTCTAGTTTCCTGCTTTCCACAAAATTAAAAGAAGCCAAGAATGACAAAATGACAAGCTGGCTGACTCATAAAAATCTATCAGGTTCTGACAGTCGAAAGGTAAAAACTAAGTGACCTTAATGTAACAAAACTCCTGGGCCGGGGATTTAGCTCAGTGGTTCCAGTGCCTGCCTCGAAAGTGCAAGGTCCCAAGTTCGATTCCTGGTACCAAAAATAAAATAAAATAACAAAACTCCTATGTCATCTACCTATCTCTATAAACAGGTTCCTCAAAGTTTAGACAAATGAAAAATCTTATTCTAAATCACACAGGAATACTTCAGAGCCATGAAATCACTGGAAGTGGAGGTCTTCATCTACCTCACGGAAACACTTTTTTCAAAATGGAGAACAGCCAGGCATGTTAAGTTCGATCCCTGATACCTAAATAAATAAATAAATAAATGGTCTAGGGCCAGGGATTTAGCTCATTGGTGCCACCCCCCGCCTCACAAGCTCAAGGTCCTGAGTTCGATCCCCAGTACCCCCCCCAAAAAAAATGGTCTAAAGAAAAAGGACGTATATACATATATAAAAGCATATTTCATAAGCCTTTTGTGCTGATATAAAAAATTAAGACACAAACTGGGTATGGTGGCACACATCTGTAATCCCAGTACCCTGGGAAGCTGGGGTAGGAGGATCACAAGTTTGAGCCAAAGGTGAGCAACTTAAACAATGTAGTGAGATCCTGTCCTAAAATAAAAGTAAAATAAAGTTGGGATGTAGCTCAGTACAAAGGCCCTGGGTTCAATCTGAAGTACCCAGCACTGTGGGGGTGGGAGGCCTACAAGCTGAAAAGATTTCAAAACCTTGAAGAATTCCAATAGCACCATCACAGTGCTCACTAGCAAAGAAAAAAAGGTCAAGCCTCCAGCAGTGGAATTCCCAGGTACAATCTGTCTGCATCACAGGCCTCTCACTAGAAAGACTTCAGGGAAAGGGCAGCAAGCAGCAGACCACCCAGGCTCTAGCTGTCCGTACAGTGAGCTGAAGCCAGGGGATCAGCCAGGGTGAGCTTAAAACACTCAGAAAATAAAACATCAGCCCAGAGGGAAGGCAGCTGCAGGCCAGGGACCGCTAGATCGGCACAGGGATAGCACAGGGAACAGATGAGAGGATTCCAGGCCAAACAAAACAGCAGTGCTGACTGACACCCCCTGGACAGGGGAAGAAAGTGGCCTGGGCAGCCCGGGTTGGCTGGAATGGAAACAGCAGGGGGGGGGGGGGGGGGCAGCACGGCCGGCTCACTCCAGGCCTTGAGTACTATTCAGCCACAAAGGAGGATAATGGGTCTAAACTGGCATTTTTTTTTTTTGGTATTGGGGATTGAACTCGGATCCTTTCGCTTTCAAGGCAGGTGCTGGAACCACTGAGCTAGATCCCCCGCCCAAAGGAGGATAATGTTGTAAGAGGATTTGGGGTTGGGGAGAGACAGGAAAAGGGACGGGAAAGTGAAAAGGATGGAGGTTGGCTATGTGTGCATACCAATACCAATTCCCCACAATGGATGTATTTATTACGTATTGCAAAACATACACTAATAAAAAAGAGGGGAAAATAAAGGAAAAAAATTTTAAGGAACTAATTTCACTCACCCCAAAATAGTAATGACACCAACAGCTTCTCGAAACAAAAATAAAACATACACAATCGATGCTCAGAAAAACCAAGCTGAAGCTAAAGGCAGCCGAGGCCGGGTCTGAACAAACCACCTGGCTGGGGCGGCCACTGAGTCCCCGGGATGGGGCAGTGGGGCCCGGGGGGACAGGCGCACAGGGCCCATTCTCAAACACCCCCAAAACAGATGCTGACTCACAGTCAGGCTGAGCTGAGGGACAACCCGCACCTCTGAGGGGATAGCGATTTCCTCTCCTGTCCTGTATTACTCATACGCAGACCCAAGTCCCCTAAAAATACCCGCAAGGAGTGGTCACTGCACGCAGAAAGGTTCAGAGTGGGCATAGAAGGGAAAATTCCGAACCCCAGTCCCAACACTGTCACATCCAAAGCTCTTCTCACCTCTTCCCACCTCTGTCGTTCAGCAACTGGGAAAACCTCTGCCCGGCCAACTTCAAAGGGAAAGATAATCAAAATCTCTAAGGACAAATGAGCCGGATGAGAGAAACAGTTTAAACAGTAAGTGGTGAGGTGGCCATCGTCTGTAATTCCAGGTATTTAGGAAGCTGAGGCAGGAGGATCACAGGTTGGAGGCCATCCTGGGCAATTTAGCAAGAACTTCTCTCAAAATGAAAAATAGGTCTGCGGATGCAGCTCAATGCTCCCTGGATTCAATTCCAAAGAAGTCCGTAGGCCGTAAAAACACTCCAGACAGAGACCTTCTTGCCTATTTCCTTCTACCTAGATTTCCCCTTAGTGCCAAGCATTTAAATAATGTTACAGTATTCTCTTACAGAACCTAAATAACAAGGAAGCAGCAAACAGGCACAGGACAAGGCAAACTGGTCAATCTACAGAAGCTGAAGAGAGAAAACACAATTCTATATATTTGTCTTTGGTACCGGAGATCGAACTCGGGACCTTGCGCTTGCAAGGCAGGTGGTGGAACCACTGAGCTAAATCCCCGGCCCAAGGAAATGTAATTCTCATGAACAAAACTCCCTGGAGAAAGTGCCCTAAAAGTCCATGGGCTGGAGATTTAGCTCAGTGGTATCTCAGCTGCCTGGAAAGCAAAAGCAATCCCCAGTACAGCAAAAAAAAAAAAAAAAAAAGTCCTAAGAGGGTAGAGGACAAAAAGTAAGTACTGGCGAAGGCAGTTCATAAAGATATCTTTGTGAGCCGGGGATTTAGCTCAGTGGTTCTGCTGCCTGCCTCACATGTGCAACGACATGAGTTTGATCCCCAGGACCAAAAAAAAAAAAGATATCTTTGTGAGCCACATGTGGTGGCACATGCCTATAATCCCAGCACTTGGGAGGCTGAGGTAGGAGGGTCAAGGTCATCCTGAGCTACATGGGGAGTTCAAGGAGGGCCTGAGCCACAGAGCAAAACCTTCCTTTGTTCAAAGAAAACAAAGGCAAAAGATAATACTGTACTTGTGTACATTTGCCTGTGTAGAAAAATACAGAGTGGGGCGGTACTTTTGGGCCAGGGGGATTTGCACTGTGCTGAACACTGCAATGGGC
Organism: Heterocephalus glaber; assembly: GCF_053883595.1. Lineage (NCBI taxonomy): Eukaryota > Metazoa > Chordata > Mammalia > Rodentia > Bathyergidae > Heterocephalus > Heterocephalus glaber. The sequence continues at coordinate 1,852,028 of NW_028258161.1, read as the reverse complement.
GTTCAAGATTTCCAAAAGGTCAATGAATGACAGGGAAGACCACTACGAAGGCACGGCAGAGAAGACAGAGGGCTGTCTGGACAGGCCAGACGTGGGAATAACAAAAACGAACAGGAAAGGAAATGGCATTTAAAAGTCTGGGATTTAGCTCAGTGGTGCCCCCGCCTGCATTGCAAACGCAATGTCCTGAGTTTGATCCCTAGTACCAAAAAAAAAAAAGTCAGGGATATAGATGCACATAAAGAAGTTTACACTGGTTGGTTTTGTTTCTTTCCAGGATTCAGTCTCACTATCTCTAGTGGGAGGAAATACAAGAATCTGTTATTTAACAAAGATCAGAATAACTTTCTCAACCCACCAGTGTCAAGATGAGTTTAACAACAGTGTGCCATGTCAGACTAGCAAAGTTTACTCTGAAGTTCTAACTCATCTTCATCTACAAAACAAACTTTAAAAAGTGATACACGGGGCTGGTATCACTATCTTGCCTTCCATGACCAAAATAATTTAGTCTGAAATAAAATACTTGTACTCTGGCAGCCACCAAGTCGGGACAAATGACAGCGACACAGGAAAAGGCCCTCCCATCCCCCAAAAGAACTATTTTTTCTTATGAAGGAGGGACAGGAGAGGGAAGAAAGTCAAGACCTGTACCTAGGGCGACAGGGCATACAGAGCAGTCCGTATTTCCACTCTCTTTGGATTAGGTTGTGAAGCCCATGACCGCTCAGGTCTCCCCAAACGGCCCCTCTCGAGGTGGCAGGGTAAACTTGGGCCCCAGCAGCACTAGTCCTAGCTCTGCCACCAAGCACATGATTGGAATGTTATTACCTAAGGCTTCATTTTTACCACCTATAAATGATCCCAGCCGGGGAACGGTGATGCATGCCTGTGATCCCAGGATTCAGGAGGCTGAGACAGGAGGATCACTCCAAGTTTCAAGACCAGTCTGAACTACATAGGGAGACCGTGTCTCAAAATAAAACAACAAGGTGAGACTGCATGTGCAGGCCCTGGGTTCCATTCTCAGCACAGTAAAAAGCAGTGATGAGACTACTGAACTGAGAGCTCTAAGGTTCCCTCTATCTCAAAAGCTGTCATTTTTTGATGGCTCTCTAAGACTTCTTGCACAGACTTCAACTTGACTTGCTTCCAGCCCCTTCTTGCACCACCATGCTCAAGTTTGAGACTTCCAAAGGAAATCCAGTTTGCTGCTGCTGGCCATTTAAAAAAAAAAAAAAACAGGAAAAAAATCTGGGTGTGATGGCCCATCCCTGTAATCCTAGGGGTCTGGGAGACTGAGCCAAGAGGATCACACATTCAAGCCCAACCTGGGCAATTTAGCAATTTAGTGAGATCTTACCTCAAAATTAAAAATTAAAGTCGGGCATGGTGGCTGGCCCATGCCAGTAATCCCGGCAATCAGGAGGCTGAGGCAGGAGGATCGCTGCAAGTTCAAGGCCAGTCTGAGCTACATAGTGAGTTCAGGGGCCAGCCTGAACTACAAAGGGAGATCCTGACTCAAAACAACAACAACACACTAAAAATTTAAAAAGGCTGGCAATGTGGCTCAGTGGGGAGGCCCTGGGTTCAGTCCCAAGTACTGGGGGGCGGGGCGGGGAGGGGGCACACAGCGCTTCACTTCCACTTCCTTGGAGGAATGGCACTAAAGGACTAGAATAATAAAATCAAGATGAAATTACAGCAAACTGGCTACAATATGTAATTACAGAAGTTGCAGTGCTGCTTTGGACCTTTTTAATAAAAAAAAAAACCCATAAAATAATCTTAAACAGTGACAAAGTATCACAGGCTAAAATGTACAACTTGCTCCGCCGAAACCTGCGCTCTTCTCCCCGTGGGAACAGAGGCAGCGAAGGGCTCTGTCTCACTCCATGAGGTCCCTAAGTGAGGAACACAATTCACACCGACTGATTACATCAATGCAGAACAAGCGCTGGGTGGGAAACACACGGGAACAGGGAGAACCGGGGAGTTCCACTTTTTCGGGTCTGTTTTCACCTCTACGGTGACTAAATTATTTAGGGGGTCATTTTGTTGCTAAACGTTCCACTCAGCTGCAAGTTTGTCTCTTCCTCCACTAGGAGGACTGCACTTTAGGTTGACTCGGGGACTTCAATTATATGCTAGGCATCACTCTCGGGAATACAGCTAAGAACAGAAATAGGTCCCACACCAGGAGTACGTTCTAGAGACAAGGGGGCTTCCAGAAAGGACTAGCATCCTGGTTTCGCTTTGAATTACTAGATGCACTAGTAAAGAACACGTTACAACTTACAATTTTTTTTTAAAGCACTTAACCTTAAAAGCAAAGGGATCATAAACTTCCGGGCCCTAGAGCTAAGCTAAGCATGAGATGGATCTGCTTTAGTAAGGAAGTTTGCCTGCGCCAGCCGCGTCTGGGCCCCTGGTGCCCAAGGCTTCCAGACCAGGAGGGGAAAATGCAAAAGCAAAATGGAGGAGGGGCCTCACAGGAGGCGGCTCGGAGCGCCAACCTCGTGGCTCGCTCCTCATGGCGCCAAGCAGCCTTCCTGCCTCGCTCTGCCCAGTAGCCTCACCGGGCGGCCGGGCCCCAGTTGGAGGCGGCGGTCAAGACGGGGCAGCAAACAGCCTCATCTCACAGGCAGTTCGGGGAGCAAAGAAAACCCTCTGCGAGGGCTCCACCCCGCTCCACCTGCAGAAGGACCCCGCGGTGAAGCCGGGACCCTCTCCGCCTTGCTGATAAAACAAAGAAACGGGCTTCTGGGGAGTCCCGCGCGGCCACCCCTGCCCTTCCCCGGGCGCCGAGGCGCACAGCACCCGGGCGCCGCGGGGCACGAACAGCAACTTTCTCCGAGGTGCCGAGCACGCTTCCTCTTTGCGTCGGAGACGGAGCCTCTGCTGACCTGTCGCGGACGTCACCGCGCTGCTGGGGCTCGGGCCCTGGCTCTGCCCCGGGAGCCCCGCGAGGCCCGGCCGGCTCCCCTTCCCCGGACGCCGCCTCGCGCGTTCCCGTCGCGCGCGCTGCCCGCCCGGGCCGGCGTCCGGCTCGCTGCGCCCTTGGCTCCGCTGGGCCAGCGCGCCGGGGCCAGGCCGGGGCCGCTGGACTCCTCGGGGGCGCGGTGTAGCCTGCGGGGGGGAGCCTCGGGCCCTAACCCAGACCCGTGAGACAATGAGCATCGCTCTCCCGCCCCTCTCGCACAGGACCCCGGCCCAGAGTTGGAGCGCGGGCGGGGGGCGAGGGGCGCGCCGGCCATGGGTCCCGGCCCAGCCATCCCCGCGCCCGCCCGAGCCCGCCCGCCGCCGCGTGGCCGCAGCGAGGCGCCCGGCCCGGCCCGCGCCCGCCACACCACACGCGGCGCAGTCCCACCTTGCCGCTGGCTGTGCCCCCGCTGACGCCGATCAGGAAGGGCTCGCCGCCGTGGGGCTGCGGGTGGCTCTGCAGGGTCTGCTCGCTGTCCCCGGCCATGGCTCGCACCGCCCGGGAGCCGACGTGCGCCCCGCCCGCGCCCGGCTCCTCCTGCCGCTGGGCGCCGCCGAGATCTAGGCCACGGCTCGGAGCCGGGATGGGCTGGCTCTCTCCGAGAAGCCCTCAGCCTTCCTCTGCCCGCAGAGGCCGGCGCGGGGTTTACATCCCAGGCCGAGGTCAGCGTGATGCCTCTGCTCCAATCCGCGCGGGGAGCGCGCTGCTGCTATACGCCCAGGCCGCGGCCTCCGCCCCGCCCGGCCCCGCCCGGCCCCGCCCGGCCCGCCACCGCCCCAGGTCTCTCGGAAAGGTGTGAGCCGGGAGGGCGCGCCGCCCCCTCACACCCATTAACCCTTTCCCTAGCCAGCAGGACCCGGGCGGGGCGGGACGGGGCGGGGCCGAGGAGCGTTTGGGTGTGGACGCTACTGCCCCTCTTTGAAGGGGAGTTTTAAAGAAAAGGGAAGAGAGACTAATATAATAGATCAAATAATGGGGAGGATGCCCCACCTTTGGGAAACAAATGAGAATGAGCTGGGAAGGTTTAAAATGGGAGGGATTTAATGTTATTCACCATTCATCCAGGCTAAAAACTTGTGTTTTCAGAAAAATAAGATTAATTTATTTCTCCTTCTCATTTGCCCAAAATAGTGTGCCAGCCGCTGGCTTTAGATATTTCCTGTCTTGGAAACCCCTGAGCGCCATTCTGCTTAGCAGGCCTGTCCTCCTGTGACTCCCGGAAAATGAATGCCCTTCCTAGCCACAGTATCTCACGTCTGAAATACCGGGTTCTTGTGGAGTTAGGGATGGTGGGAATATTAAAATAACAATGACATATTGATCTGCCAATGCCTTTAATTGAACAGGCTTTTCAGAGATTGGCAGTTATTCGCTCAGCTAGGTGGGAGCAGTACCAGCTAATGAACTAGGCAGCCTCCACCTCTGGAGTCAGATTTCTGTGTTCATGTTCAGGCCTGTGAGCCAGTTACTTAATATCCTGTGCCTGGATGTGCTGTTCTGTTGAATGGAAACGATAATGGCTTTTTTTGTGGAGGGGGACAGGATCGGGACCCTCCTCCCTCAGCCTCCAAAATGCTGGGATTACAGGCGTGCAGCACTACACCTGGCTGCAATGGCCATTTTCAACAGAGGATTTTTGGTGAAGTTTAAAGGCATTATTTGATGTAAAATTCGTAAAACAGCGCCTGGTACAGTTTAGGCCCCGTTAGTATTTAAGACAAAAAGGCCCCAGACCCAGGGATTTAGTTCAGTGGTTCTATTGCCTGCCTCATAAGCACAAGGTCCAGAGTTCCGGAGTTTGATCCCCGATACCAAAAAAAGAAAAAAAAAAGGCTCCTGAGCTAGGTTTGGTGGCCCATGCCTTTAATCCTAGCACTTTGGGAGGCTGAGGCAGGAGGACTGCAAATTGGAGTCCAACCTGGGCAATTTAGGGACTTTGCTAGACTGTTTCAACATAAAAAGGTGTAGCTTAATGAAAAGGCCCTGGGTTCAATCCTCAGTAGAGACAGAGACTCTGAGATGCTGAACTGGAAAGGAAGTTCTGCTGGGCACTGAGGAAGGCAGGATTAGACTAGCAACTTCCACCCTCATCCTCTGAGCTTGACCTGGTGGAGCCGTGCAGCCGAAGACAGACCTAAAGTCGGTAGCATTTAATTATACCGAATTGCCTTAAGTGGAAAATTATTTTGAAAAAAAATAGTAAAGAAAATTAAGAGTATCAGAGAACACAACAGTCTTTTTTTGCTTTTAAGGTGATTTGGGGGGGACCCTTCACCAGTCTCTGTAGGGGCTCAGATGAGCAACTCTAATGGTCGGTGGCTTCCCAGCCCCTGGGAAGCAGGCCAGGGAGAGCATTGCTGGAGGTCCTCTCCTGAGCCTCCTGGAGTGGGTGCGTTTTACCTGGCTTCCAGAGGCCCCTGCTCCTGAGTCTTTTCTCCAAGAAAGAAACCTCACAGACTGCAAGGACTTTTGCAGAAATCTGTGTAGCCCACAGAAGGCCCATTAGAAATTGGAACAATGAGCCAGTAGCTAGGGATTAGCATGGGGATATTGGGTAGCTGAGAGGAAGAAGAGACAACGCTGCCCTGAATCCGCTGTGAACTTTTCCCAAATCCCCACTGGCCTTATTCCTCTTGTTTTTTCCATTAATATTATATCATAAAAATTTTCAGAGTTGAAAGATAGTAAACACCTAGGCTACATCTCCAGCTATTTTTTAAGACAGTGTCTCACTGAGTCACCTAAGTCACTTTCTTTCTTCTTTTATTTTTGTTTGTTTGTTTGCTTGGGTTTTTTGGTACCAGGGATCAAATTTGGGTCTTTGCGCTTGTGCAGCAGGCAGCGAAACCACTGAGCTAAATCCCCGGCCCTATTTGTTTGTTTTTTGAGACAGGGTCTTGCTATGTAGTTCAGGCTGGCCTTGAACTCCCTATGTAGTCCAGACTGGCCTTGAACTTGCAGTGATTCTCTTGCCTCAGGCTCCCAAGTGCTGGGATTGCAGGGGTGTGCCAACCAAGCCCAGTTAAATCACTAACTTTGGATCCTCCAGGATCAGCCTCCCAAATTGCTAGGATAATAGGCCTGCCGCTGGGAATGCCCTCTTCTGTTGTGTTTCAGTTGATTTACTCTGAACTGATTTAAACACTTCTTGCCCCCTTTTTAACATTACTATGTATCTAGCCACCTAGAACAGTTTCTTGCTATACACTACTGGGGCCTCAGTAAATATTTGTTGGGTGATTGAAGAGATACTGTGTCTCAACGGGGAAGGCCCATTGAGCAGAATGAAAGCAAGCAGGAAGGTTTCAATATGATTGTTGAATGAATGAATGAACAAATGGACAAATATGTAAGAAGTAAGAAACAAGCAAACAGCATCTTCATCTTTTTGAAGGGAAAGGTGGTGTGCCTTTGATTATAATTATGTGATGACTACTCTCACATCCCAGTGTGTTGTTTCCCTGGCTGCGGCAGTGTGGGTGTGGCTTCTCGCCACCAAAACTCAGGGTGAAATTTAATTGCCAATGTAACAGCATAGAGAAGTCCTGGAATCTGCAGGAGGGGCGTGATCAGTCGGGGGGGGGGGGGCCCACCCTTACAGAAAACATATACACATAATGGCCTTCCCACGAGACTGGGTTCCGCTCCTCTCTGGAGGCTGTTAGAAGGGAGATCCAGCTTTTCCTGGCCCTCGCTTCCTTCCTCCTTTCCTGAGTGCTCGTCTCTTCCACACGTGTGTGCCCTTCACTCACACGTACCCCGCGTTAGCCCATCCATCCCCTGGTGCGTCGTTGGCACTGCAGGGAAACTGCCTGCCACTAGTCCTAGGCAGCACGGCTGTTACCGAGGTGACTTACTCGTTAGTTGAGCTGAGTCTCTGCACTTCTCCGCACCTCATTTCATATGAATAACACTTCCCTATGCAGGAGTTAATAGCCAGGAAAGTGCTCCGAAAAGGATCACAAATTTTCTTGAGGAAGGTAAGATCTCCTTAGCAGAAGACACCAGCGCTCTGCTCGTGTCTTCCCCCCACACAGAGCGCACCCAGGCCTGCCTGAATTATTAAGAGGAGTTTCAGCTCCGGTGACCTCAACAAGGTCTTCCGGATCTCCACTCTATGCGGCCGGGCCAGCTGCCCGAGGTCTCTGCGCTGTGTCATCCTCTGGGGAACCCGGTCACCAAATCCCCTCGCTGGAGATGTTCACATAGCACTCGGGCCCACGGTAGCAATTACACTGCAGATTCTGAATTCAGTGATTTTGAGCTGTGCTCTTCCCTCTCCCGCTGAGAGAAAAAAAAAAACTCAAATATTTTTAATAAACCCCAGTGTGACAGCGGATTCGAGGAAATGACGTTTGCTTGGCATGTGTGATATTTTGTTTGCCTTTAAGAAGCTTTTGGTCTGATTAACTCCGGGCCTGGTTCACATTTGGGATGAAGTCAGCATGAGTGTGCCACTGCAGCTGCAGCCAAGGAACAATGAGAGGCACTGCTGTGGACGGTCCTTTGTCCGCCTTCTCTCTTTAAGGAGCCCTGGTTCTGAACTAGGCAAAGACAGAAGACTTTACATCCAGCTGAGATTTCCTAGCGTCTTCTTGGAACTGTGCTCAATTCTCTCTTTGCTTATCTCACTGTGAGCCAGAGTCGATGCTATTACACTTCAGCCTCTGTATGATGAATTCTCTCTCCCTACTGCCTTCCCACTACCTTCCACCTCGCAACCATCAGCAGTGGCTTTGGCAGGTGCTGAGCGCTGATTTACAAAGATGTTCCGGCAATATTAAAGCAATCACACTCGGACACTCACAGACAACCCAGGAGAGTGCAGCGTCAGACCAGCTGCAGGGAGGCAGAGGCGGCTGGAAACGCAAGCCCTGGGCTCCACCCGAGAATCCAGAAGCGGTGAGTCAGGAACTCTCTCTGCGGCCCACACAGAGAGGCGGCTCCTGTGAGCTTTCCAGGTGAACCTAGGCCCACCGAGGTCTGAGAGACGCTGATCGAGGGCCGAGTTCGCACCCTGGCCTTGTTACTAATTCTGTAACCTTCCACGGAATATTTAATTTCTGTAAACCTCAGGTTCTTCAACTGTTAAGTGACAACCCGGCTGGCAGCTGGCTGTGAAAATGAGGAGTGCATCTGAGCACTTCGGAGTTGTTAAATATCTGGGTCCTTCCCCTCTTTCCGCTATAGCTCGCTGGTTTGTCACAGAAATCCATCCGTGGGGCTGAGAGAAGTTCCAAAAATAAGAACACCTAATCCCCAAAGGTGCTTTCTGATAAAAATTAAGAGGTAATGTCCAACTATAAAGAGATGATAAAGGTTTGAGGAGATAAATATAGGGGTGGTGATCAAAAATTATGGTGAATTTTTTTTTTTTTTTTTTTTTTTTTTTTTTTATAAACCTATCACAGTAAAAGACACATTGCCAAAACTTATAGTGTGTGTTTGAAGTGTGGGGGGATATTTTGAATATTTTGAGGAGGATTAATACCAATGTGTTTTTACTATAATTTTTAATTTAAACATTCATCATATATATATATTTTTTGGTACCGAGGATCGAACTCGGGACCTTGCGCTTGCACAGCAGGCAGCGAAACCACTGAGCTAAATCCCTATCATATTTTTTGATCATTAACCTTTAAGATAAATATGATTTCAACATTACACAACATTGACATGTATCAACTGTTATGTGGTACCTCATTAACGTGTACAATTCTTATCTTTTATGTTACCAGTTAAGTACTTTTTCTTTTGGGGAGTGGAAATCAAACTCAGTGACACTCTGTCACTGAGCTATGTCATCAGCCTTTTTTATTTTTTATTTTGAGGCAGGGTCTTGCTAAATTACCCAGGTTGAGCAGGATGTGGTGGCAGACACTTAATCCCAGGGTTTGGGAGGCTGAGGATTGTGAGTTTGTGGGCATCCTCCACTACATAGAGAGACCCTGTCTCAAAAAAAAAAGTTTCCCTGACTGGTTTGGAACTTGCTATCTTTCTGCCTCAGGCTTCTGCATAGCTGAGATTACAGATAAATGGCATCATGTCCAGCAATAAATAAATTTTTAAAAATAATGTCCAGAATAGGAAATTCTATAGAATCCGAAGTAGAGGGCTGGGGATTTAGCTCAGGGGCACTGCGCCTCCCTTGCAAGCGCAAGGTCCTGAGTTCAATCCCCAGTACCAAAAAAAAAAAAGTAGATTACTGATTGCTTCCACTAGAGAAGTTGGGGGAGAACAGGGGAGTGATTGTTAATGGGCCCAGAAATTTTGGGGGGGTGAGGGATATGTTCTAAAGCTGATTATAGTGATGGTTGTATGATTTAAATTGGTGAATTGTATGGTCTATCAATTAGATATCCACAAATCTTTTCAAAAACAGATGTCACCCAATGCAGGGGGATGGTGGCACATGCCTGTAATCCCAGCACTTGGGAGACTGAGGCAGGAGAATTGCCATGAGTTCCAGGCCAGCCTGGTCTACATAGTGAGTTCAAGGTCAGGATAAACTACATAGTGAGACCCTGTCTCACAAATTTTTTTTTTTAAAAAATGGATATCGACTAGCAGGCTAGAAGGAAAAGAGATTTTTAGGAACTGGGAACAGAAATCGAGAAAAGCACAGACAAATTCAATTTTAAATTGAGAACAATGTCAGAGAGCTCTGTAGCCTATATAGCATATGCAAGGGCAAGTTGTTAAACTTGTTGAATTCAGTATACATCCTCCCTCAAAAAAAAAAAATCAAGCAAGGGCCCTTACATTTTAGTTGACCCAGCTTCATAAGTCCTTCATGCTGTGAGCACAAGAAGACTTATAAGATACTGAAAATTTAACATACAGAATTTATGGGAGGGGGATTATTTATTTGTTAGCTCATGGGTGTGTGCTAGGCAAATCCCTTAACACCAAACTACATCTCCAGCCCTACAATTTATAGTTTTTTTAGAGATTTCCTGGTTTTTTTCTCTCCTTCCCAAACCAGGCTACTTTCTGGTGCGATTCTATGAAAACAAGCTAAGATAGTCAAGGATTCAGCTATCTTGCCCAGTGAGCTACCTGAGCTCAACAATGTCAGACCCACCATCCCTCCTTTGTTCATTATATTCTAGGTGAGGGCTCCACCCTGAGCTTGGCCCCCAGCCTGTTCCTTATATTCTAAACCAGTGGTTCCCAATCTGTTTGACACCAGGGTCCCAGTTTCGTGGGGCAAGTGTGTGAAAGTCCTGGTTAGTCCCATAAGGAGTGTGTAACCTAGATCCCTCAAATGTGTGGCTCACAGTAGGGTTTAGGCTCCTCCTCCGAGAACCTGATGCCTCTACTGATCTGAGGTGGTGGAGCTTAGGTGGTGATGGGAGCCATGGGGAGCAGCTGTGAATGCTGATGAAGCTTGGCTTACCAGTGTGACTCACTTCCTGCCGTGAGGCCCAGCTCCTTGCAGGCCTTTCCTGATATCTGTCCATGGACTGGGAGATGAGGACTCCTATGATCTAACTGTTTAATTTCGTCCTATTAGCCGGTTATATCCCTGAACCCAAGTCTCTGTCTCTTTTCCTACCCCCAGACTAAAATCCTTCTTATCAACTTCTTATCACTTGCCTCACTTTTCCACAGTGACTACCTTCACCTTCCCCAGCTAGCTTTAGAGTCACCTTCTCTGCAAATAACCCACCTTCTCCCTCCCAAACTGCAGATGACGCCTTTGCCATCACACCATATCAGATGCCTTCTACTTGGGGATACCAGTCTGAGACTAGGGTGAGACAAGAGAAATGCCTAGGGTGCAAAAAGTAGGGAGGAGCTTACTCTTCGTTGAGCAAGTACAAGTGCAGAATGTACCTCAAAAAGGAGCAGCTCCAGGGTTGGAGATTTAGCTCAGTGGTTCTGCTGCCCGCCTTGAAAGTGCAAGGACCTGAGTTAGATCCCTGGAACCAAAAAAAAAAGAGAAAGAGAGAGAGAAAGGAGCAGCTTCTTAAATGTCATGTCCTAGGGACCTTCCTGCCTCAGCCTACTCCCAGGCCTGGTGACAGTTTAACAACAAAAGAAGCAGAAGATGCTACTGCTATGACGTCAACCTCAGAGTGGGGTTACACTTCGTCTGTTGGCTTGGCTTGGAACTGGGCACCCAAGGATGTGAGGAAAGACTGTCTTTGGCTGTGGTGGCTACTGATTGGTGGAGGCCAAATGAGATTACCAGAATTAACAGGTTAGTTTTTGCTCATCATTCATGGTATCTTGCTGAAAAGTTATTTTGGGGGTTTTTGTTTATCTGGTTGTTTTGTTTTGTTTTTCCTTTTAGTTTTTTGGGACAGGATCTCACTACATAGTTCAGGATGGCCTTGAATTCACTATGTAGCCCAGGCTGCCCTCGAACTCAAGGTAATCCTCCTGCCTCAGCCTCCTGAGTGCTGGGATTACAAGTGTGTACCACCATACCTGGCTCTTTTGGAGGTTTTTTTGTTTTGTTTTGTTTGTTTGTTTTTTGAGATGGAAGTTGTTATGGCTTGTGTCTAGATGTCTCCCTAAAGCCTCATGCAGTCATAAGCAGGGCTTTTTAGAGGTGGCTGGATCTAGAGCATGTGATGCTGGGATCAGGGGTGTGTGATTACTAAATCAGTCCACTGACTGGTTTGGCACAGAGAATTAAGGGTGCCCCACTCTGGGTGTGAGTGCTACTGGCCCTAAGGGTAAGAATGTAACCTGAGGGACAGAGGGAGGGTTGTGGTTTGTTGCCGCCTTGCCACCTTGCTGCCTTCTGCCTGCCATGGACTGTTTCTTCTCTTTGATGCCCCTCTGCCAAGCCACCCTGCCTTAGAGCCAGCCAACTATGGACTGAAACCTCTGCAAACTGTGAGCCAAAATAAGCTTTTCCTCCTCTAACTTTGGATGTTGGGTATTTTGTCTCAGCAATGAGAAAAGTAACCAGACTGGTGTTTATGTTGCCCAGGCTGGTCTTCCAACTTTTATAAATACACAATACATGACCATTGTCTATAGTTACACAACTGTACTAGAACTTAACTCTTATTGAACAACTTTGTGTGTGTTCGTGTGTGTGTGTGTGTGTGTGTGTGTGTATAATGTTGGGGATTGAACTCAGGGCCTTCACACTAAGCCCTTTTTTGTTTGTTTGTTTGTTTTTGGTACTGGGGATTGAACTCAGGACCTTGCACACACTAAGCCCTTTTCAATTTTTATTTTGAGATAAGGTCTTGCTAAATTGCCTAGGCTGGGCTCCAGTTTGCTATCCTCCTGCCTCAGCCTCCCAAGTACTGGGATTACAGGTATGTGCCTCACCATTTTTATATTTCCTATAAAAGTGAGTGTTACAGCTTGGATAAAGAGGCTTCCTGTGTAGAAGGTTTGGTTGCTGATGAGCTTTGGGGAGGACTCTAAGGAGTGGATTGAACCATTGATGAGATCATGCTGTGAAGGCATTATTGGGAGTCATAGGAACAGGAGGCAGGGCCTGGCCGAGCAGAGTGCATCATGGGAGGTAGTTTCTAGTCTGCTCCTCCCACCCCACTCCAAGTCTTGCTGCTTTGCCAGACCCTTCCACCACCAAATTCTCCATAAGCCTGAAGCCATGGAGCCAGCTGACCACGGACTGAAATCTCTGAAACCCTGAGCTAAAATAAGCCTCTCCTCCTTCTCTAAATTGTTTTTCTCAGGTTTTGACACAATAGCGAAAAGCAAGAGACACAATGAGTATCATGCAGTACTTTACATCTGTGCATGGCTTACTTCACTTGCCCTTCAGGCCACCGCTGTCATTGAAAATGACCAGATTTCATTCTTTTTATGGATGCATAATATTCCAATGTGCATGCATACCATGCTCTCTTATTTCAGTCCTCTGTTAATGGACACTTATCATCTCTTGAGTATTGTGAAAAGTGCTAAACACATTTTTAACAAACCAAATTCAGCAATACATAAAAAGGGTAATATAAGACAACCAAAGGTTGTTTTTTTTTTAAGTAAAGTCAGTTTAATATTTTAAAAATCTGTAATTTGAATAACTTAGATCTGGACACAAACTATGTGTAATGAGAAGTGCACCTTTAGATATGAACAAATGCATGCTTAATATGGAATGAACTCTTTCTCGAACTACTACAACAGTGTTTCCCAAAGGGTGCTCCTTGGAACAATGGTCCTAAGAGGAAAGAAAGATAGTGGGAAGAAGTAAGTTTGGAAACACCTGAGGATCACTCTCCATTTCTGTTTTGACTTCTCACAGAAAGCCACAATGTATGTTAGCATGTTAAATACCCTAAAAAATACTGCAGTGGGCCGGGGATTTCGCTCAGTGGTTACAGTGCCTGCTTCGCAAGCGCAAGGACCTGAGTTTGAGCCCCGGTACCAAAAAAAAAAAAAAAAAATACTGCAGTAAAGACAGTATTTGTTTAGACCTGGGCTTTAGCCAAGCATGGTAGCACACACCTATAATCCCAGGACTCTGGCAGGCTGCAGCAGGAAGATTGCAAGCCCAAGAACAGGCTGAGCAATTTAGCAACACAGCAAGACCCTGTCACAAAATTAAAAAAAAAAAATTAAATACAGCTGGGGATGTAGCTCAGTGTAAAGGTCCTAGGTTCAATTCTGAGTACTGGAAACAAAGATAATAATGATAATGATAATGATAATAATATAAAATATTAAAAATAAATAAGCCAGTGTTTTACCAAACCATAATATCTTTTTCTGAAGAGGCAAGCTGAACATGCTAACCAGTACTTCTTCAAGTCTCTTTTCCCTAGAAGAAATGCAGAAGGGACTGACTTTTTTTTTTTTTTGAGACAGGGTCTTATTATTAGTTTAGGCTGGGATTGAAATCACAGCAATCCTCCTGCCTCAGCCTCCAGAGTGCTGGGATTACAGGTGTGTGCCGCCACACCTGGCCAAGGACTGACTTTTTAAAATAACATTTTACAGAATACTTCAATGTGATGCTGGGCACTCAGATCCTCTACAAATTTGAGAGACCACAGTATGCTGAAATCCTTGCTGATCACCCTGATGCACCTATGTCGCAAGTGTACGGAGCACCACATCTACTGAGATTATTTGTACGAATTGGAGTGATGTCAGCCTACACACCTCTGGATGAGAAAAGCCTTGCTTTATTTCTGAATTATCTTCATGATTTCCTCAAGTAGCTGGCGAAGAATTCAGCAACTTTGTTTAGTGCCAGTGATTATGAAGTGGCCCCTCCTGAGTACCATTGAAAGCAGTGTGAGGCACTCTCACCGGTGTTTGGATCTCTGTCAACAGGTTTTTGTTCCTAGTCCTTCTCTTGTACAAATGATGTACTTTGAAGATGTTAGTGTGTAACAGAGTTGATGTTTGTTTTGATTTTAAACAAAATAAAAGGAGTTGCAGCTCCTTTTTTCTTTTTTCATTTCAAAGTTGCTACCAGTGTATTCAATGATGGACAACAAAGAGACATGATGTAGTGTTTTATTGCCTAGTTGACAAAGCTGCTCTTGAATGCTGGTGGTTCTATTCCTTTGACACTACTCACTTTTATAATACATGTTAATGCTATATGACAAAATGCTCTGATTCCTAGTGCCAAAGGTCCAATTCAGTGTATATAACTGAACACACTCATCCATTTGTGCTTTTTTTTTTTAAACGGTGCTTAAAGAGCCCATCCTTTGCAAGTCATTCATGTTGTTCCTTAGGCATTTTCTCTTTGCTCAAACTGTTGAAGAATGATGAATTTTTTCATGGTTTTTGTATTTGTGTCTAATGCACATTTTAACACGATAGACACAATGCATTGTGTAGCTACAGTTTTCTGGAAAAGTCAGTCTTTTAGGAATTGTTTTTCAGATCTTCAATAAATTTTTTCTTTAAATTTCAAAAAAAAACACACCAAAAACAAAAACAAAGTGAGACCTAACAAAAATTTAAAAATAAATAAATAAATAAATAAAATAACATTTTACCTTTTTTTTGAGATAGTATTTCACTATGTAGTTGAATTCAAGGGTTGTGGTTTTGAATCCATTGTGTAACTCAGCCTGGCCTTGAACTCATGGTGATCCTCCTGCCTCAGCCTCTCAAGTGCTGGGATGAGAGACATGTGCCACCATGCCCAGCTAGCTTGGATTTTTGAAACTTGGACATTTTGAACAAGTCACATCTATAGCTCTCCTTCTTTCCTTCCATCCCTCCTTCCTTTCTTTCTTTTTTTAATTGTTTTCTCTGTTTTTTTGAGACGGCCCCATTATTAGTTCAGGGTGACCTTGAACTCACTATGTAGCACAGGCTGGTCTCAAACTCTCAGCGATCCCCCTGCCTCAGCCTCCCGAGTGCTGAGATCACAGGCATGCACCACTATGCACGGCCAGCTCTCTTTTATTTAAAAAATAATAATAATTAGTATTAACATTTTTCATTCTCCATTTTTCTTCTTAAAAATTAGATACATTCAGGGCTGGGGATTTAGCTCAGCGGTTCTGGTGCCTGCCTCACAACCGCAAGGTCCCAAGTTTGATCCCTGGTACCAAAAAAAAAAAAAAAAAAAAGATTATAAGAAAAATTAGATACATTCAAACATCTCTGTATCTTATGACCCAGGAGAATATTTGCCAAATGGTTTACTATTTCCTAGTAGCAGGGGAATGGCCTCTTTTGCTTGGTATAGTAATTGGTAAACAACCCGGTGTGTTCCCCACGTGCTGTGCCAACGTGGCCTGTGCTGATGACCTGGGTCTGTGGGCTCTAACTGAGCCATTGTCCCCGGGATGCCTGGCTGTATTCTCCGAGGAATGCTCTGCTGGGGGACTGAACTGGCCGCGTTCACAAAGGGCTTTTGTGTGTTTGAGAATGAGGCTGCACTGGTGTCAGTGCTGAGTACTTTTTATATTGCGCTTTATGACTTTGACTTTTAATTCTCCACTCTACATGTACCATAGGATTAGAGACAAATTAGAAACTGCGAATAAAGAAAAATGAGAGAGAATTACTATTAAGGCTGCAGTTAGAGGTAACAGCTGTACTGTTTATTCTTTAGCGTAGAACAACCTTGATAGGATTTCCTTTCCCTTGCTCTTAATTTTTAATGGACTTCAATAGCACAGATCTGAATCAACCACAACCCTTATTTTGTTGTGGTGTTTGTTTGTTTGTTTGTTTGGTACCGGGGATCGAATTCTGGATCTTGTGCTTGCAAAGCAGGTGGGGGAACCACTGAACTAAATCCCCGGACCTGTTGTGAATTTTTTTTTTTTAATTAATCCATCTCCTGCACTCATAAAATTTATTTGGATGTATACAATTTGTTTCATATACAATAGGGATTTATTAAGACATTTAAAATACATACATACACACACATAGAGACATATTCACATTTCATTGAGAGTGAAACCAAATTTTTGTTTTGTTTTGTTTTTTTGTATCGGGGATCAAACTTGGGACCTTGAGCTTGCCAGGCAGGCAGCAGCACCACTAAGCTAAATCCCTGGCTCAAAACCAAATTTTTTAGAGATTTATATAAGACAGAAAAATATATAGAAGTTTCCTAATGAAAATCGGTGGTACTGATTATGATTATGATTATGATTATGATTATGTTTATTATTATCTTTTTGTGTGTGTGGTACCAGGGATCAAACTCAGGACCTTGCCCTTGGCAGGCACAGTGCCACTGAGCTAAATCCCCAGCCCCCACTACTAATGATTATTAATGTTGTCACTAGTGTAACTTTGCATTTACAGACTCCCTCAAATACATATTCTTATCTCTACAACCTATCCAAGAGGTAGCCTGAGGCTGGAGTAACAATAATAATAACACCTATAATAATAACACATCATAAATTTAAAGGAACTTACTTACTAGCCTTCCCCAACTCCTTCCCAACTCCCATTTGTAGAATAAATTAGATCTTCGCTCATTTCATTGAAAATTAACATTTAAAACAGGAGTCTTGGGCCGGGGATTTAGCTCAGTGGTTCTGACGCCTGCCTTGCAAGTCCAAGGTCCCGAGTTCAATCCCCGGTACCAAAAAAGAAAAGAAATAAAACTGGAGTCTTCCTGATACTGGACTAGATCACTGCCTACTGGATTTTCTAAAATTCTGTGAAATACAGAAGATATAGACCAAAGACATTGAACACTATTTGACTATAAAAAGCATCCAATAGCCGGGGATTTAGCTCAGTGGTTTCACTGCCTGCTGTGCAAGCTCAAGGACCCGAGTTCGATCCACGGTACAAAAAAAAAAAAAAGCATCCAATCTGGTCTAGATCTATAAATTGGGTCTCACAGATGGCTGATAATTATTATACAAATTTGAAATCCTGAGAAAAGTCCAATCCAATTATTAAACTGTTTTGAGCTGTTTGTTACATGAATCTCATGAAACATCAAAACTGTTGATATTCATTTTGCCCTTAAAAACTCTTTTATGTTTCAGATTCCATCTGAATAGGACAAATAGTCATCACAGTTTCTCAGTTCTTAGATAATTCCCTGAACTTCATATTTAAAAATTATATTATCTATTTAAAATATTTTATTTATTGGCTGGGTGTGGTGGCTCATGTCTGTAACCCCAGCACTCTGGAGGCTGGGGCAGGAGGATTGCTGCAAGTTCAAGCCAGTCTGGATTACATAGCTACATAGCTAGTTCAGGGCCAGCCTGAACTTCAAAGTGAGACCCTGTCTCAACACTCCCACCCCAAACCACTTAGCTGATATTGATCCAATAGTAGCAAGGACATAAGGATGACATTGGTATCCTTGGTCCATAATCTATGTTGTACCAAGCAAGCCGGTAAATCACCAAACACTGGGACAAACCACAAAGTGAAAACTGAAAGGAGTTTATTCACAGGCGTGGACTCCACCCTCTAGCAGAGTGAAGCGCCGAGTCCGGGAACAGCACGGCTTTTATAGGTTGTTATATGACAGCACAGCTTTTATAGATGGTTATGTAAAGAAGTTGGGGTGGGGGGCGTCTACATGTTTTCTTACTCAGTTGCAAAACATTTTTTCACAACTCAGCTATCTTGCTATCTTGTCAGGTTAGGACATTTTGTGATTACGGGGAGGCAGCAGGCACCACCCGTTTCCGAGAAGCAGCGAAGCAAGTTTACAGAAGCAGAACGAGTGGTTACAAAAATGAGCACTCTGTAAGGGGAGGGGTACGAGGGTCGTTCATCTACAGGCCAAGATGGCGTTTTTTAGGTTCATCTTGGTCTCACAATCTATAGTCTTTTTTTTTTTTTTTTTTTTGGTACCAGGGACCTTACTCAGGACCTTGGGCTTATGAGGCAGGCACCGGAACCACTGAGCTAAATCCCGGGCCCGATAATCTATAGTTTTAATCTTGGTAATCTTAGCCTTAGTAGGTGGGAGAAGATGGCCTATCCCTAATAAGATGATGGTTTATATAAGGGGAAATTTCAAAAGGGAGGTACCAGTAATCACAAGCTTCCTTAGGGAAGTATGTAAATCTGGCTATTGTGACTTCAATCTTCTTCAGATGCTCCTCCAGCCGGTTTTTGATGTGTTTCCATCTTCTGTACTGACTCTCTAGACGGCCTAGCCCTGTCTGACTGCCTATACTATTTCTACCTAATTTAGCTGCCTATAATAAAAGGGGAGTGTATAAATTAAAAATCTTGTGGGCCGGGGAATTAGCTCAGTGGTGCCTCTGCCTGCCTCTAGAGCACAAGGTCCTGAGTTTGATCCTTGGTACCAAAAAAAAAACAAAAACAAAAAATCTGTGTCACTTGTTTCTTACAGAGATTTAGACTCACAATCCCAGGGACATCACAAGAAATTTTTTTTTTTTGCGCTACTGGGGATCAAACTCAGGACATTGCACTTGAAAGGCAGGCACGGTGCCACTGAGCTAAATCCTCAGCCCTCACAAGAAATTTTTTGAAGGGCATATTATGGTGCGTGTATAATGCCCATGATTATTTTTTAGTTTTAAAAAATATTTCTATTGATGAATTATTAATTTTATGAGTTTTATTATATTAAATAATGTATACTTAACAGGAAAATAAAATATCAATAAAATAAAACATCAAAATTTTAATATGTAATGAGTGATTACAATAAACATCAACATTTTCAACATCAACTATTTGTGTGCTTACTAAATCTAAAAATAAGCCGGATTTAGCTCAGTGGTTTTGCCGCCTGCTGCGCAAGCACAAGGACCCGAGTTCAATCCTCGGTACCAAAAATAAATAAATAAAAATAAGCTGGGGATTTAGCTCAGTGGCACTGCGCCTGCCTCGCAAGTGCAAGGTCCTGAGTTCGATCCCTGGTACTGGAAAAAAATAAAATAAAACCTAAAAATAATAGCAGAATGCAATTCCTATGTGAACTACAATGAAAATACAAATAAAACTCTACCACAAAATAACCTTTACTTCAATTATCACCCCTAAGGCAGTTTTCACACATGAGAACGGCATGTTCCATACACAAGTATCGCTTACACTGATCTCACATGTGTCTTGTTTTCCTGTCTTCTTTGGGAGGACATACTGGACACCTTGCCAGTCTTCCTGTTTCTTAGGAGCTTCTAGTGATGTTTCACCTGCCTGTTCACTGGCCTGCTCCCAAATTCTTTTGTGGAGTTCTTTGGACAAATATATACTGTTCTCCCTCTGTTATAATCAATCGTTTATCAATTCCAGTCCCAAACCTGTAAGAAAATTTCTCCTTGATATTTTCTTTGTAAACTATGAAACTAATTATGCCTGAAATGCTTAGAATGGAGTAAAGCACAGCCATTGGCCAATGCTTTGTGTTTCTTGTGACATCATAGTTACTGCATTAACTCATCAACAGCATCTACTCTGCTTTTTGTTTTGTTGTAAAATGTGACCATTTCTGGCTTCAGTTGAGTTGAGGGAGGATTCACTATCAATCTTTTTATGGTTTTTTTTCTTTTGGTACCAGGGATGGAACTCGGGACCTTGAGCTTTCGAGGCAGGTGCTGGAACCACTGAGCTAAATCCCCAGCCCAATCTTTTCATGTTTGTTTGTTTGAGACAGAGTCTCTCTATGTAGTCCCAGACTACCCTTGAACTCACTTTGTGCACAGGCTGACCTTGAACTCACAGGATCCTCCTGCCTCAGCCTCCAGAGTACTGGGATTACAGGTATGCACCACCACACCCAGCCTCACTATCAATCTTATCATCATGCTGTAATGTTGACAGTGTCAATATTACTCTGTTTTTCTTCACCAGGATGTAGTCCAGGCTAGCCAGGAACTCACTGTGTAGCACAGACTGACCTTGAACTCACAAGATCCTCCTGCCTCAGCCTCCTAAATGCTGGAATTATAGGCATGCACCACTACCAGGCTTCATTGTCAATCTTATCATCATAGTGTAATGTTGACAGTATCAATACCACTTTGTTTTTCTTCTTCATATAGAAGGCCAATGTTAGGTCCTTCTGAAATCCAAAGATGGTACTATACATTTCTCTATGGAACTTGCAACATTTTTTCAGGAATCTCAGCTTTGTTCTTGGGAATAGTTCCTGGGCTGGTCAACTGGTGTTCTTTCAGCAAATGTAACATCAGTGGGTAACTTGTGAACCACTTGTTGAATGTGACATTTGGGCTACTTTGTCATTTTATTTATTTATTTATTGGTTACTTTTTGAGATAGGTGCAGCAAGTCTGTTCCCAAAGTCATGTGGTCTATTACTGCATGAAGAAAGACCTGCTGGCTGAGGTCCAGGATAAATTTCTAAATTCAAGGGGTAAGATGTCTTGCGTCTACCACGGCATATCTTTATACCATATCGTGAGGTCTTTGGTGTATTATTTATTTGGTGTATATTGCCAAAAGTTCAACAAGCACAAAATGATGCAAGTTTTTCGTCAGTTGTCATGTATTCGGATGGTAAATTGCTTGGGTTTAAAACAAACCCTTCAAAAAATGAGCGAATAGCAGCAAAATTGTCAGATTTTTTTCTTTTTTGGCAGGTCTTTTTGTCATCAAAATGTACAGCTTTGAAGGAAACTAAATCCCTTGACTGTCATTATTGTTCTAAAAATCTCAATGCCACGTCTATCACTTCCCCATAAGTCCTTTAGATTCTGACAATTAGAATGATAAAGTCCTGCTGGGAAGGCTTTTAGTTCAGACAGTGAGATGTCATGATAAATGTATTTTTGAGTATTACTACTGATGCACATAGAATGTTTTACTTGTATTTCATTATTAGTTTCTTTGAAAATATCTTGTAGCATATCTTATGTTATGAACCATTTCCATCATTGATTCGCAGTGTTGCCATTCCTTCCAATAGGCTTGACCCTAGTAAGAACCTATAACATTTTCTGCCCTAGTCCTAACATTGGATCATTCAGGTATACATGACCGTATTGTAGCATTTTGACCAGTCAGATATTTATTTGCATTACCGTTTTCTTCCTCATCTGAATCAAGGTCTTCTTTTTTTTTTCCTTTTTTTTTCATTTATTTTTTTTACTAATTCTATCTTTTTTTTTTTTTTTTTTTTTTTGGTGCCGGGGATCGAACTTGGGTCCTTGCGTTTGCGCAGCAGGTGGTGAAACCACTGAGCTAAATCCCCGACCCTCAAGGTCTTCATTCTGTACTTCTCTGCAATGCCTTTTAACTTCTTTGGCTCACGTGATCCAAGTCATCATTGGTAGCCGAGCCACGTGATGACGCACTTTCAACCTCCTCCCAAAGTTGCACATTTTCATGCGACATGGTGTTGAATTGCACTAATTTTGAAGCTGGCAGGTGAAACAGGAGTAGAAGGAAACATTCCTGGTTCAAAAGAATCAAAATAAGTCACTGTCCCAAAAAAGCTACAATGTGAGTACCTAGCAGTTAAGGGCATTATAAGCAGAGCCCAGAATCCTGATTGTCCAGTTTCAGCTGACGAAGCTTCAGGGTCTCATCTTCAAAGGCACTGTCCCCACAGGGTTGAGCCTGCAGCGCTCTGTCCCCGTCCCCCCTTGGCCACTGCTCCTGGTCCAGACCCCGGGCACCCAGACCTGGGTAGTGTGTGGTCCATGGCAGGTCCTGTGCCCTCAATAATCCTTATTATGTAACTCCCTCTCATCATGGACTCTGTTTACTTATTATTTATTTAATAGTCTAATAAACATCTGCTACCCTCTACAACATCTAGAATATAGGCAATAAATTATAAACTAATACCAAATTTATACATTTTTTATGGATAATATACAATTTTAAAGAGTTTTTTTGAGGCAGGGTCTTTCAAAATGGGATCCTTCTGCCTCAGCCTCCCAAGAACCATGATTACAAGTGCATCACCAGGCCCAGTGAGATTTGTTTTTTGTTTTGGTACTGGGGATCGAACTCAGGACCTTGTGCTTGTGAGGCAGGCAGTGGAACCACTGAGCTAAATCCCCTGCCCAAGATTTGTTTTTTAAGAGCCCAGGAATAAACTTTACATATATGTTATTTTTTTTCTTTTTAATAGTGATAAAAAAACATAACGGAAGTTTATCAACTTAACCTTTGTGTGTGTGTGTGTGTGTGTGTGTATGTGTGTGTGTTAGAAGGCCCTTGCACTGAGCTATATCCATAGCCCCTCTATTACTTTTAAATTTCATCTATTTTTAGTTATGTGCTTTTATTTTATTGTATTTGTGGTACCGGGTAAATCCAGGACCTTCACATTGAGCTACATCCCCAGTGCCTTTTTTTTTTTAAAGACAAGTCTCACTATGTTGCCCAAGCTAGTGTTTTTCTTTGAATAAAATAAAATTTCATAACAAAATAGTAAGAGATTTAACAATAGTTAATATACTACATCATTATCTTTGAAGTAGTTACTCAGAGACAAAAAAGATTCTCTCTTACAAAGAAGAAACAAACGAAACTGGAACATTCAACCAACTTAACCATTTTAATCGTCAAGTATTTTTATGCTGTTGTGAAGTAGATCCCCAGAACTTTTCCGTTTTACAAAACACATTCTATACCCATTAAACAACTCCCTTCTCCCCTTTCCTGTCACCCCTGGTAACCACCATTCTACTTTCTGTCTCTGTTAACATTAGATACCTCATGTAAGTAGGCTCAGAGTCATACAGTACTTTTTTTTGGGTGCTGGGTATTGACCCTTGTGTATGTTAGGCAACTGCCCTACCACTGAGCTATGATCCAAGTCCTTTTTATTTTTATTTTTTTGGAGTACCGGGGATCAAACTTGGGACCTTGCACTTGTGAGGCAGGCAGAGGAACCACTGAATAAATGCCCGGCCTGTCCTTTTTTATTTTGAGACAGGATCTCAGTAAATTGGCCAGATTGGTTTTGAATTTGTGATCTTCCTGCCTCAGCCTCCTGAGTAGCTGGGATTATACATATGTAGATGTGCCACCCCCCTTGGCCCTTTCCATACTCTTATTGGTCACTTGCATATCAACTTTGGAGAAATGTCCATCCACTTCCTTTGCCAATTTTTTATGTATTTCATTTATTCATTTTTGTGTAGTGCTGGGGATCAAGGTGAGGCAAAGTGCTCTACTGCTGACGTACACCCCAGCCCTGCTAAATTCTTTTTTTGTTTCATTTTGTTTTCTGTTTTTTGAGACAGGATCTCACACTATGTAGTTCAAGCTGACCTTGAACTCACTATGTCAAGCAGGTCTCAAACACCCAGTGGTCTGGCTATCCTCCTGCTTCAGCCTCCCAGGTGCTTGGATTACAGGCATGCATACCACACCCAGTTCCAAATTCTTAATGGGGCTAATTTTTTGTTTCTAAATTGTAGTTCTTTCCATATTGAGAAAGATAACCCTTTATTATGTACATGATTTGTCAAGATTCTCTCTCATTCTGTAGGTTGCCATTTCACTCTGTTGTATCCTTTGAACAAACAAAAGTTTTAAAGTCAGATGTAATTCTATTTGTGCTTTTGTTGCCTGTACTTCTGGTGTCATATCGAAGAAATCATTGCTAAATTGAATGTCGTGATACTTTTCTCCTATATTTTCTTCCCCTAGTGTTGTTATAGCTTATATCTACATGTTCCCCTAAAGCCTCATGAGCTCATAGGTGGGGCTTGGGGAAGTGGCTAGATCATGGGTGTGTGATACTGGATTGTGTGTGTGATAACTGGATCAGTCCACTAATTGGTTTAGCAACATTCTGAGTGACGGGACTGCTGAAAAGGGAACCCCCACCCTGTATATGGATGGCACCAACCACTATGCTTGTAGCCTGGATCGAGTGAAAAGGGAAAGAAGGAAGATTTGCTGCCTCCTGTATGCCCTGCCTTGGACTGTTATTCCTCTGCTGTGTCCCTTTGCCATGTTGCCCTACCTTGGAGCCAGCCAACTATGGACTGAAACTTCCACAAACTGTGAGCCAAAATAAACTTTTCCTCCATCAAATTGTGGGTATCAGATATTTTGTCCCAGAAATGAGAAAGTAACTAGGACAAATGAATTTGTTTTAAGTCTTACATTTATTTAGGTCGGCAATCTGTTTTGAGTTCATTTTTGTGTATGATATAAAAGTTCCAGCTTGGGCCGGGGATTTACCTCAGTGGCACCACCGCCTGCCTTGCAAGCACAAGGTCCTGAGTTCAATCTCCAGTACCAAAAAAAAAAAGTACAACCTTGTTCTTTTGCACGTGGATATCCAGTTTTCCCAACACTGCTGTTGCAGAGACTATGGCCTTGACATTCTTGCTGCAGATCATTTGACCATATTGGGAGAGTTTATTTATGGGTACTGTGTTTTAGTCCATTGATCGATTTGTCTTTTGGTCAGTGCTACACTGTTTTGATTACAGTACCTTTGAAATATATTTTGACTTCAAGAAGTGTGAATCCCATGACTTTGATTTTTTTTTTTTAATTTGATCATCTTTTTGAGTTGTTTTGGTTATTCCAATTCCTCTGAGATTTTATATGAATTGTAGAATGAATTTTTTAAAAATGTCTTTGGCCGCCTGCCTTGCAAGTGCAAGGTCCCAAGTTCGGTCCCTGGTACCAAAAAAAAAAAATGTCTTTGGAGTTTTGATAAATGTGTTGGTCCACTTCATGTTGCTATAACAAAATACCTGGGGCTAGATATTTAATAAAGAAAAGAAGTCTCAAGCATGGTGGTGAAGGCTTATAATCCCAGCACTTGGGAGGCTGAGGCAGAAGGATTGCCACAAGTTCAGGGCCAGCCTGAATTACACTGTGAGATCCTGTCTCAAAAACAACAACAACAACAACAACAACAAACAAAGAAGTTTATTTTACTCATGATTCTGATGGCTGGAGAGTCCAAATAGCATGAGATGGGGTCCTGTTGAGGGCCCTCTGGCTGCATTCAGAGGTGGAAAGGGAAGAGGCTGAATGGAGAAGGGGCTAAGTGCACAGGGTGGCCTTGCTTTATAGTAACCTGCTGTTGCCTCACCTAATTCACACCTAAGTCACTCCGTGAGAACAGTATTAATCCCTTCTGAGAGTGGACTCCCCTTGCCCAGGGTCCACCTCTTACAGAAGTTCACCAGCAACCAGGCATGTTGGTGCATGCATGGAGTCCTAGCCCCCTGGAAGGCTGAGGCAGGAGAATTGTAAGTTTGAGATCAGCTTGGCAACTTCATGAGACCCTGTTGCAGCCAGATGTGGCAGAGCCCACCCACCTATAACCCTAGCAAGTTCAAGGCCAGCCTGGACTTCATAGTAAGATCCTTTCTCAAAACAAAAAAAAACCCTTTAAAGCAATTTAGGCTCCCAGGCTCCCATCACATACCAGCAGTATGTGAGCACCTATGGTCTTTCATCTTGCCTGTAAAGATTCACTATTAGTCCCTGCTACTTTTCAGTGCTTTCCTTTAAGCAAACTTGATCCTAAAATTCATAATTACATAGAAGATGAGCAGATATCCACTCAAATTAAGGAGTATTCAGTTACTTAAGAGAGAGTAGAGAATTTCAAGTTTTCCATAGACTGGCCTAGTTTTTCTTATACAATTTTCAAAGCTTCTAACTAATCTCTATACTAACTAGTCTCTACAAGATTTTTCCCTCTTTTAATCCACTGGACACTCTAGTCAATCCCTCTTGGCCCTCCTCTTCCTCCTTTATTTTTATTTTTATTTTTTTTGAGACAAGGTCTCTCTGTGCAGCTCAGGCTGTCCTTGAACTCACTATGTAGCCCAGGCAAGCCTCTAACTCACAATGATCCTCCTGCCTCAGCCTCCCAAGTGCTGGGATTACAGGTGTACTCCACCCCAACTGGTTTTGTTTTGTTTTTGTTTTTTGAGACAGGGTCTCCTTGTAGTCCAGGCTGGACTTGAACTTGTGGGTATCCTCCTGCCTGAGCATCTCAAGTGCTGGGATTACCAGTGTGCGGCACCATGCCTGGCTAATATCTCCTTTCAAAGTGAGTTCTAAGGTTCAAAATGTAGCTCAGTGGTAGAGCATACAAGAGGCCCCTAGATTCCCAGACCCAAATTAAAATAAGCTCTGATGGTCTTCAAAATCTAGCAAATTAAAACCAAACTCCCTGTGTGTGGGGGGGAGGAGATTGAATTTAAGAGATTTGCACACACTAAGCATATCATCTACCACTGAACTACACCTCAGCTCTAAGACTCAACTCCTCAGGCTGGTACTCAGTCTTTCTGGTTGGCTCTTTGGCTTCATCCTTATACTACATAGCAACGCTCCAGCCAATGGGGCAACGCCACATTTCCTAATCATGATTTCCTGCATCTGCTCTCATTCTGCTCCCTTTGTCACAAGGTCTTGTTCTTCTTCATAACTTATTGAAATTAAATTTTTTTTGAATTTTTTCTTTCCTGGTATCAGGAATCAAACTCAGGATCTTGCACTTGCCAGGCAGGTGCAGCGCCACTGAGCTACATCCCCAGCCGGAAATTAAACATTTCTATGCTACCTCCTGCATAGATTTTCCCAAACTGCACAGACTTGTTCCTCCTTGGAACTCCTACAACATCTTGTTTGAACCTCTGAGTATTCTGTCTTGCAGGATTTTGTTTTTTCCCACCAGAAGTCTGTGAATGCCTTGGGACAAGAGATGAACTAACTGATTAATTTTTAT
Organism: Heterocephalus glaber; assembly: GCF_053883595.1. Lineage (NCBI taxonomy): Eukaryota > Metazoa > Chordata > Mammalia > Rodentia > Bathyergidae > Heterocephalus > Heterocephalus glaber. The sequence goes on along the minus strand of NW_028258161.1, from coordinate 1,824,966 downwards.
ATCCATCCTAGAGCCTAACAGAGCATTTTGCTTATGAGGGTCTCACACCCACACAAATTTTTTCTTTTTTCTTTTTAATTTGGTATGGGGGAATCATATTCAGGACCTTATACCTGCCAGCCAAGGGCGGCACCACTCAGCTACATCCCCAGCCCTTGTACAAATTTTTAATCAGTGGATTATAACAAAATGTTATGTTTAATATTATTAATGTAAGTACACTAGAAATAAGCATCTACTTATAAAAATTCAGTTTATGGGCCAGGTATGGTGGTACATGCCTATAATCCCAGCACTCAGGAGGCTGAGGCAGGAGGACCACTGCAAGTTCAAGGACAGCCTGGGCTACATAGTGAGACCCCATCCCCCCAAACCAGTTCACAAATAGCCCTTTTTGAACAACTTGTTTAATTTTAATAAACAATCTTTAAGGCCTCCTCCAATTCTGATATCATATACCCCTAAAAACATCTGAGATTCTGTAATATCTGACCATTTTTAGGTCCTTATGTCTTTGTATTAGTAACCATTCTGTTGGTAGGACAAAATATCTGACATACACAACTGAAAAGAGGAAAAGTGTGTGTGTGTGTGTGTGTGTGTGTGTGTGTGTGTGTGTGGTATGGGTTAGGGATTGAACCCAAGCCCTTCACACTGAACTATATCCCGCATTCCATTTATTTTTCTTTTTCTTGAGACAGGTCTCACTATGTAGTTCAGGCGGGTCTTGAACTCACTATGTAGCCCAGGCTGGCCTCAAACTCCCAGTGATCCTCCTGCCTTAGCCTCCCAAGCTGCTGGGATTGAAAGCTTTATTTTGGCTCACTGTTTCGGAGGTGTCAGTCCATGGTTTACTGGCTCCATTGCTTTAGATCTGTGGCAAGGAAACCTGTATACCTCATGGCAGTCAGGAAGCAGAGAGGTCAAGAGCAGCAGAGGAGGGAGCCAGGGGCAGATATAGTCCTGAGGTCATACAGTCCTGATCCAGTCCCTCCACCAGGCTTCATCCCTCATAGCCCACTCAGCTTGGAACTCATCAATGGATGACCCCTTCATGGAGGTTATCACCCTGGCAACGCCCTCATATTGCTAGGTGTCTCTCTGCAAAAAGAAGTTGACAGTCAAGATTAACCATCAGTCATCGTCTGGATTCTCCTGCAATGAGACAGACATTTGACTGCAAATGGTTTGAGAGGTGATTCCAGAAAATACCTGTAAGAGGGTGGGAAAGTGAAACAAGGAAGGGATGGCCTCCAGGTTATGAAGCCAGCTGTCACTGTGGCTAAGTGGAGCTGTGGGAGTCAGCAGAGACTTGTAGCTCAGAGTCACCTCACTTGGGGAGGAGTTGGGATTCTTATAGTCCAGCTCCCTCAGTCTTGGTTCAGAGCTGCCCCTGACAGGCTGCATTTCTGGATGGCTTCACTCAAGAGGAAGAGGCTCCTGTCAGCAGGAGTCCTCAGGTGGCTGGAAGTTGGTGTAAACACATAGTCGGACCCAGAGGTAGGCAGGACACTGGCAAGGTCCATTATGCTTCTAGGAAGAAATCTTAAATTATATACAGTTTTTAAAATTTGAGATATTTCAGCATATTTTTAGGTTATATATATAAAGGTTACAGGCATGGTGGTGCATTCCTGTGATACCAACATTTTGGGAGGCTGAGGCAGGAAAATGGCAAATTTGTGACCAGCCTGGGCAACAAACATAGTGACTTACTGAGCCCTTGTCTCAACACAAAAGAGGGCTGAGGACGTACAATGTGAAGATCCTGGGTTCAATTCCCAGAGCTCCCCCCGCCCCCACCCCCAATTAATAGCAAGACCTGGGATGGAATGGAAAGTGAAAGAAAAATCTGAAATGGCCAGAGATACAAAGTTAAAACAGAAAAACCAAACTATATGAGGAAGAGTGTGGAAGTCATTTAGAAAAACCAAAAGTGTAGCTTCAATCTAATCCACTCTTTGTTTCTCTGTAACCCTTAGGCCAAATTGAAATGTGTGGTACATCAGCCTTTATGTAGATGAAAACCAAAGCAAATTTTTTTCAGTGCTAAAGGATCAAACCCAGGGCCTCATTCATGCATGCTAGGCAAGTGGTCTACCATTTAGCTACAGCCCTGAGCCCCAGGTAAAACAGTTTGTGTGTGTGTGTGTGTGTGTATGTGTGTAACCAGGGATCAAACTCAGGACCTTGAACTTGCCACGCAGGTGTGGTGCCACCGAGCTACATCCTCAGCCCAGAAAAACAGTTTTGGACTCTCAGTTTTACATTCTTCTATACAGACATGTACTGGATCCATATTTAAGTACTTCTGTGGCCTGAAATTATTTATCTTCCAACATTATTCCAGTCCTTCTGCTTACCAGTTACTTTAAGTTTTATAAATGGTAAAAAAAAAAAGTAAGATAAAATTACGTGTGTGTGTGTGTGTGTGTGTGTGTGTGTGTGTAGGATAGGTGATATCTGTATGAAGTAAAACGAAATAGTACTGAAGAGTATATGGTAAAAAAGTAAACCCTTTCCATGTCCTTCCACATGACTCTCCCCCAAAATAGTCACTCATAATGGTTTTCCACATATCGTTAACACAGTCTGTGCATACATTACACACCCATACAAGCACAAATAGGTGCGTGCAGTTTTGTTTTCCTTTTTTTTTTTTTTTGGTAATTTGAGACAGGGTCTCGCTATATAGCTCAAGCTGGCTGTGAACTCTATATAACCCAGGCTGGCCTCAAACTTGCAAAGATCCACTTCCCTCAGCCTCCCAAATGCTGGGATTATAGGCATGCCCCACCATGCCTGGTTTGTATGTGTATTCTTTCCCAGTTAAAAAAATTAGTGGGCCCAGGGATGTAGCTCAGTGGTGCCGCATCTGCCTTGCAAGCACAAAGGCCTGAGTTCGATCCCTGGTACCGAGAAAACAAACAAACAAACAACAACAACAAAATATATATATGTAGTGCTCATGGCCAGGCATGGTGGTACACAGCTGTAACTGCAGCACTCTGAGGGGAAGAGAGACTGGAGGATTACAGGTTCAAACCCAGCCCAGGCAATTCAGCAACTTAATGAGATCCTGTCTTAAAGTAAGTAATAGTAAAAGGACTGGGGATGTAACTCAGTGTGCAGGTTCTGGTACCAAAAAGAAAAAAAGTTGTGTTCAAGGAAGGGAATTAGCCTGAGCCTATAGGGAAGAAAAAGTAGTAGCATGTCCTACAGACTGTTCTACACTTGAAAATCCGCTGTATCTTGGAAGATATTCCATATCAGTACAGAGTTATTTGGCCCATTAAATTTTTTCTTGCAGTACTGGGAACTGAACCCAGGGCCTCACACATTCTAGGCAAGGGCTCTACCACTAAGCTACATCCCCAGGTTTTATTATTTTTTATTTTGAACTTTAGCTGCCCAGCTGGTCTCAAACTTGTGATCTCCCTGCCTCAGGCACCCAAATATCTGGAGTTACAGGACAGGTCGCCATACCTGGTAAAAGGGTTTTTTGTTACTGGTTTTTTTGGTATTGGGGGTCGAACGCGGGACATTGCACTCTTGAGGCAGGCGCCAGAACCACTGAGCTAAATCCCCAGCCCGGTAAAAGTTTTTTTAAATTAAGAGCACATAAAAAATTGTTTCAGGGCCTAGAATAAATTACTTTAAAAAAAAGTTGAGTAGATATTCTTAGATACATAACTGTAACAAGAAAAATAAAGGGAAGCTATCTCTCCCTCCCTCCCTTGGATAAACAAAATGTGGCATATATGTGTCACGGAATATTATTCAGCCTTAAAAAATAGGAAAGTCTGGCCCGTGATACTGCATGGCTGAAACTCGAGGATACTATGCTAATTGAAACAAGCCAGTTGCAGAAGGGCAAATATTATAATTTTTTTTAAAGATATCTAGAATACTCATATCCATAGAGACAAAGAGTGGAAGGGTAGTTGCTAAGTGCTCAGGGAAGGGGGAAATACTTTTGTTTAAGGGATACAGAATTTCAGTTTAGAAAGATGAAGAATGCACTTAGTACACTGTGATAGATATCTACAAAGTTCAAGACCCGCCTAGGCAATTTAGCCGGACCATGTCTCAAAATAAAAAATAAAAAGGTTGGGCCAGGGATTTAGCTCAGTCGCACCGTGCCTGCCTCGTAAGGGCAAAGTCCTGAGTTGGATCCCCAGTACACAAAAAAAAGGGGTTAAGATGCAGTTCAGTGGTAGAATACTCTTAAGTTCAATCCTCAATACCAAAAGACAAGGCTGGAATTATAGTTCAGTTGTATAATACTTACTTGCCTAGCATGGACAAGGCCCTGGGTTTGATCCCTAACAGCCAAAATTTTTAAAAATTGTTAAAATAATAAATTTAATGTTATGTATATCATATTGCCACAATTAAAAAATTTAGGCAAGACTTTGAGTTTGATCTCCAGCATTCAAAAATTAAAGATAAAAAAATAAACTTGGACAATATCTAGAGGATTTTCAGATCAAAAGAATCTCTTAATCATTCATAGTAGGAGTGTGAAATAGTGTTATTCTGTATGCTAAATACGTGCATGTCCTTGGACCTGCTCTTTTGCTCCCAAGTATATAACCCAAAGGAACTTCCAGGGCTTGCATACAAGAGCATTCATGTGAGTACTTTTTATATTATTATGACAGTTAAGCTAATATGTCAACTTGACTGTTTTGACAGCTTGCTAGGGATTAGTAAAACAGACTCTTGGGTGGTCTGGGTGGGTTGTGGAGGCCTGACCTTGGGTACTATATCTGGTCCCTAGTCCCTTTCTCTGTGGTGCTGTTACTCCACTCTGCTTCCTGGCTTCCATGAGATGAATAGGTTTTTTGCCACCATGCCCTTCCACCATGCCATTTCTGCCTTACATCATGGATTGAACCCTCTGCAACCATGAGCCCAAATTAACCTCTCCTTAAGTTGTGACTATCAAGCATTTTTTTTTTTTTTTTGTACCGGGGATCAAACTTGGGTCCTTGCGCTTGCGCAGCAGGTGGCGAAAACACTGAGCTAAATCCCCTGCCCTCAAGCATTTTGTTTATCAACTAGGAAGGTGATTAATACAATTTACAAAACTTAAAAACAATCCAAATGCCCATTAATAGGCAAGGGAACATGTAAACTATGATATATCCATTGAGTACTCTCAGTGAATGTGTTGTAATTATATGGCACAATATGGATTAATCTTAGAAATACAGTACTGAGTGCAAAGATTCAATCCTTAAGGATTACATATGTGGGATGTTTGAAAATTATGATGAATGTTTAAATTTAAAAATATTACAGTAAAAGACACATTGTCACTAATGCCCCTCAAAACACCCCACACAAGGGCTGGGGATTTATTTAGCTCAGTGGTTTCACCGTCTGCTGCACAAGCACAAGGACCCGAGTAAACACCCCACACACACACTTTGAACACACAAACCAAGAATTTGTGCATTCAAGCTCAGAATATTTTCCTTATATAGTTAACTTTATATCTGTGTGCTTTGAATAAGGGGTGAGTAGAGGGAAGGGGAGCAATGTTTTAAATTAGTCACCATCAAGTAAAATTGATAATCTGGAAAAATATGCCACATTTCTCGTATGGCTTCAAGTACCCTCTGACTGATTACTTCTTTTGCTTATGTATTGAAGCATCCTGATTTTAGCAGATCAGGGATAGTGGAAAGTCACTGAAATATCCTGAAATTGATGTGAACTGTGCAAAATAACAGCATTTCTTTAAAAAGAATTATTCTGGTAGCCCGACATAGGATAGATTCATTTGGGAGAGAGACTGCAGTCAGGAGGGCTGTTCGGCTGTCACCATTATGCGGTTCTTGGGGAGGAAGTCCTGACCCAAACAAACAGTATCTGCAGAAATTGAGAAGAAAGAAAAAAACCCACGAGCATTTTGAAAGATGAAATAGTAGTTTTTAGGATTAAATGAAGTGAGCTGAATAGGAAGAATCCATGAAGAATACATCAATAATTCTAAACTTTTTTTTGCCAGAGTCACTTTTAGGTCTTATGTGGCATGAACCATACATGGTTCTCTGTAAAGAACAGAATACATAATTGTGAGTCAAAACTATGTACAAAGTGAATACTTAACTAGAAGGAGGTTTCATTAATTTCATACTAAATTTTCCTGTGCATTTTAACCTGATGTGTCGAGAATCCTCCATAGAGTGGATGGGAAGCCTTCTCTTATGAGGAGAGGAAATTCATATAAAAACTGCTTATCATTAATCTTTTATGATGTTAGAAGGGACCTTGGAATACTCCTCCTCCTCCTCCTCCACCTCCTCCTCCTCCTCCTCCTCCTCCTCCTCCTCCTCCTCTTCCTCCTCCTCCTCCTCTTCCTTCTCCTCCTCCTCCTTTTGTAGTACTAAGAGTTGAACACAGGGCTTTCGCAGTGAGCTGCATCTCCAACCCTTCTTAAAAATTTTTACTGTAAAATGGAGTCTCCCTCAGTTGCAGTTTCCCAGGTTTAGCTTGAATTTGTGCTCATCCTGTCTCAGCCTTGCAGAGTACTGGAAGTCTGCCACCATGCCCAGCTTGGTAAATACTTAAATGCCTAAACAGATTCACAGTCTTTTTTATTTTTTCCCCTCAGGTATGACTCCCTGGGCAGACTTACTAGAAGCCTCAAATCTGAGGTGACTTCGCCCATTACAAATACACACTGTCATGCTTACTCAGTAGTCCCATGATATGCTGCTGTCAATAATCCACTTTTCCTCACTGTTTAGACTTTTACCCTTCACCTTGTGTGG